>NC_141620.1:7394915-7700485 GCF_047967505.1 Dipteris shenzhenensis | reverse complement strand
GCACGAGATCGAAAGGACTCAGGTGGGCTGATCATAGCAAGAGGATTATTGCATAGCAGTGGCATGGAAAATGCCTGGATGGAATAATCAATCCAGAATCAGAAAGAAGGGCCTATGGCTGCCCAATGCTCTTAAAGAGCAAGAAATGCGAAGGAAAAAAAAGGGTCTATCGCTGCTAGTGCTCTTAAAAAGCACAAAACACCAAGAAAAAGGGCCTATGGCTGCTCAATGCTCTTAAAGAGCAGGAAATGCCAAAGAAAAGCAAGAATCTCCATGCGGAAAGGAAGTGTTTTAGATGCAAAGTGCCCTGGAAGGCCAGTCGGCCAAAAGGAGCAGAGAATGCCACAAGATTGATCTAAGTCAATGATCGGAAGTTACCAGATTCCAAGATCTAGGTGGAAGAGATGGAGGAGACCTTCCAATAAGAACACAGACTGTGTACTGCACAAAGAAGAAGAGGCAACCAGAACTATTAGGCAATTGATGCTAAGAGAGGTGGTATTCCCAAGTTTTACAGCTATATCAAGAAGCTTTTTAGTGGAGGACAATTGATTAGAAGTCGAGGGGATGCCACCAATTGGTATTTCCTCTAAGAAATAAAGAAGAGTCTTTATTAGATTGACTATGGTTAAAAAAAACTGACCTTAGTTCACTAGAATAAGTTTAACTACTTTTGTTTTGCATTGATAAAAGAGAATTGTGGGGACGCCCACAAGGGATTAGGATTTGTCCAAGATCTAGGAGTGCATGCATTTCGCTCACCTTTAATGGGTTAAAGTGTTGGAATTTGTTTGTGCCATGTGTAGGACCCAAGAGAGTGCAAAAAGGACCCAAGAGTGGGGAGAAAAGTGTAAAAAGCATGTCTCACAAGGCTCAAAAAGTAAAGACAAGGGGGCGCCTCATTAAAAGGAGGCCCCACAAGATTAGATTTAGAAGGAAAAAGACTAAAATTTGTAAAAAATAGCTTTTAGAAAGTAGGCCCTAGCTTTTTGCTAGGCCTAGTCTGTTGGAATGGTCACCTCCCCATCTGTAAGCCCCCATATGAGGAGAGCTTGGGGGGGGGGGTGAACCTAAGCACAAAAGCATGGTACCAAGGTGCCAGTGAAGGGCTTGGCAGAGGCAGCTCAAGGTGCCTTCATGGCGGGATGCAGTCACGTAATAGACGACCCGGATGGCAAGGGTTGTAGGCAGGATCTCGACCTGTAGCAAGCCCTGGACGAGGCACAATGACATCAGCAGGAACAGCAGCGCTTTGGGGCCTGGAAAGTAACCCAGCAGGAAGGCTCCTGCATGAAGAAAGATGCGGGGCAGATGGCAGAGGCTATGGGCAGGTGTGGGGCCTGCAAAAGGCCCTAAATCTAGGGCAGTAGGGCCCTGGCCAGTGGTGCAGTGCCACGTGGCAGGTCGGCCCTGCAAATGGCCCTGAAGGGGCCTAGTTTTGTGAGCCCTTATAGGGCTGGACCAGCCACAGACTGGTCGGCCAGTTTGCTGCAGGCTGGTCAGTTTTATGACAGCCCCCTTGGGGCCTATAAAAGGAGAGGCTTCAGGCCTCATTTGATATCCAGCCAAGCAGCTTTGGGAGGAGCAGAAAGGAGCAGCATATCCACCATCCTTGGGCCTCTACACAGGAAGTGAAGGAGAGAGGTGTTGCTGCAGACTTAGCTCCAGGGAGAGGCTGAACCTAGACTGTCTTCTAGGGCAGAAGGTTGCTGAGGTCATCATCTTCTGGAGCAGCCATTCACAAGCAGGTTGGAGCAGTGGAACAGCTATCTTGGGGCCTACATTTAGGAGGACCAAGGGGACCTGTGTGCTGCAGACAAAGCTTGGCAGGGGCTGCCCACCTAGGCTATTCACAGGCAGTAAGGTGGAGAAGAACACGCTGGACGGAAAGTCTACAGACACTCGAGGTGGAGCACGCGGGCTTGAGGCCATAGTTACCAGCCGAAACGGAAACGGAAGAAATGGAAACGGAAGAAACGAAAGAAACGGAGTTTCCGGCCCCCGCCAAAACGGAAACGGAAGAAACGGCAATATGATACAATTTATGTATAAAAATTTATTTTTTATACATAATATAATTATCAATAGAGTGCAAATCATACATAATACAATTATCTATACTTGAAGCTTCAAGCATCAATGCAGCATTCATGCCTCTATGATTCTAAATTCTTGAATGATGCTTCAATAATCTGAAATCAACATGTATCATGACTAACAAGTTTGGCATTACAAGAATCTGAAATTTAGAAGTTTGAAGTACTTTAAACTTAGCACATAAGTTGGAACTTGAAACTTGAAAGCATCCAATGTCCAGACTCCATAGATGATCATGATTCATGATCCACAAATTTCATGATCATGACTCATGAGTCAATGGTCATGCAAGACTCACAATAAAAGCACCCATGGATGATATGAAAAAAAGCAGCTGCCACCTGGCACCAAGGTCCAAAGTATACTCAGTAGTAAGTACTGTATCTACTATCATAAAAAAAGAAATAACATAGTCTAGGAATCAAGATGCATCATGCCGCAGCCTACAGGCTGCATGCGTGATGCATATGAAGTGTCATGACTAGGAGTAGGCTAGCACTGTAGTCTGTACAGTCGTAGTCAAGTGACAAGGACCAAGGCACATCACTACTGATCATCTGCATCATCCATGGACTCCTCGTCATCGTCATCCTCTGCCTCCTCAGATGAGCTTGAGGCATCTGTGTCACTGTCTGAAGAAGAATCATCAACATCAGGATGAGGACCATCGGGTGCAATCGAAGTACTAGCACCATCTCCAGATGGTTGAGTGTATGATCGTGTGTGGTGTGCTGGTGCTGACAGCTCCTCATACAACATGGTGTATATGTCCAGCTCCTCCCATGGGATATCTGGTATGGCCTTCATCTTCTCCACGTCCACCTTGTCTACATTCACTTGGCGAGGTTCGGGGCAGCCGGCGGCGAACTCAAGGAGACGGAGGTTGCGATGACAAAACACCAACCGCTCCAATTGAGCCGTGCTCAATCTGTTCCTCTTCTTTGTGTGAAAGAGGGCCCAAGTGCTCGAGTTCCTCTCACAAGGACCGGAATTGCAGTCCTGTGAGAGAACACGTATAGCAAGGTGTTTCTGCCATAAGCCAATTAAGCAGAGATAAGTATCAGGAACTTCATAACTTTAAACATATTTGTAGTAGATAAAACTTCAAATTACTTAACGACTAAGCTCTAACTAGTGGCGTTGTAACTTGTCTCTTACCAAAGTAGGAGTACAGTTGCCATATTTCTCCCACCAAGAGACAGGTTGCAATTGTGTCTCTCGGAGCCTAGCCGTAGGTCGACCAAAGGAGAGGCTGTGATTGCGGAACAATAGAAGTTTATCCTCCATTCTTCGTTGCATCTCCAAGTCACCACCCGTCCAATTTTGTAGATACTGTTGCATCCCCTCCTCCAACTCGTCATTCTCATATTGCTCTTGACTGCGCTAGAGGGGATGCAATACATGTGCCACCGCATGGATTGGGCGGTGGAACCAATTCCACCGCTTATTCCATATAGCACGGATGGACTCAACCCTAAATCATGCCACAAGAAATTGGAATGCATTATGCATGCAAAATTCATAGACTATAGATAATAGTACATACATAATATATATCTGAAAATTCCAGGCTTCATGATAACAAATTGCAATTTAGTAACTGCAATAATTATACATATTACAAAAGTAAAAAGTCTTACTTATCAGGCGATAGGGAAGTGTTTCTATTGAGGGCCTCTCCAATCTTGTCCATAAACTCGTACAAGAGCCCTAATGTGCTTCCCTCCATGTTCGTGATGCGAAGCACTGTGTAGATAGGATTAATCGATTTGATTAATGCCTCCGCCTGATTCCACCAAGACTCATCCATGATCATGCGAAAAAAATTAATAGACTTTTCTTGGCCTCTATCATCCCAATCTCCCCACTCCCGAGACACAACCGTGCGCAACAAGCCCTGGCGCACTCGCACAAGCCTCTCCACCACTATGAACATGTAAGCAAACCTTGTGGTTGGAGGTTTCAATAGCTCAAGGTCACTGTAAGCCCGATAGATGCTGAGGACTTTGGGTCTCTTCGTGACAAACTTCACGATACTGCGGGCTGTGGAGAAGATGGCATCAATCCAAGGTATCTTCCCTAGGTCCTCGATCAAAAGATCAAGGCAATGTGAGGCACAGGGTGTGCACACAATCTTAGGGAACTCATCTTCTAACATGGCACCCATTGACACACAATTGCTGCCATTATCTGTCACCACCTGCACCACATGCTCAACACCTATCTCCATAATGGCTGCCCGTAAATATACGACCCTGTAATCACTGTACCTGCAGTGGAAGCGTCTATGGCTCTCAAGAACATGGTTCCCTTGCAAGAAGACACTAAAATATTGTACACATTCCTCCTGCGTGCATCTGACCATCCATCGCATAAGAGTGTGCATCCATATTTTTTCCAAGTCTCTTTCAAGGGCTTCATTTGGTCTTCCACACATTCCCTCTCTCTTCTTAGCTCTCTTGTCCGCAAGGCCTCATATGTAGGCCCTTCCCATTCATACCCAATGCGGCTTACGGCTCTCATGGCCTTCCTCCATCGTGTAGTCTTCGCCACATGAAAGGGTATTTTTTTTCCGGAAAAACAGTGCTAATTATATTACTTCGAGAACAAGATACAAGAGGTCAGCTTATAGCTAACGGCCGCGTTCACAAATCGGACACAGCCCTAAAAGGTAGCAAAATAAACCATCCTCTCACGGAGGGATAAGACGAGTATGAATGAACAGCCATCGGGGTGGTGAGTAATGCCACTGAAGGCCCTGCGTAGTCTGCTCGTCGAAGAAGAGGCCCTGTGTGTCCCAAGCCCGGAGGAAGCGTCTCCGCTTCTCCTGACCGGCCGGGGAGTCTCCCTGAATCTGGTCCCACTGGCCTCTGAGGGTATGAATAATCTCACTCCAAATCTCCGCCATGATCTGGGCAGTCGATAAGGAGGTGCCACCTAGGATCTGCGTGCAGCGCGAGGTCCAGATGTGCCACCCTGTGATGCTGCAAATAATCTCCCAGACTGGCTGCCTCTCCCGAACTCCTGTATCAGCCTCTGCTAGGTGCTGTGGGATACCCTCGAGCGGTCCCCACGTCCCCTGTGTAATAAGGAAAGTGGGGTTCTGCTGGCATGCCTCGAATAAGTGATGAAGACCAGGTGCGGTGCTGCACCAACAAAACGCGCCCGAAGTGATCAATCCTAGCTCTGGTGCTGCGCGAGTAAGGATCCCAAAAGTCCACCTCCACACTTCCTGGGCGCGAGTGCAGCTCCACAGGCAGTGTTTTGGTGTCTCCTCATCCGCATGGCAAATCTGGCAACATCCGTCCTGGCCTATCTGCCTCAACCAGCTCCCCACTGGAAGACCTTTGTGGGCAAGAAGCCACAGGAAGTATGAGATCTTCCGCGGCCGCCAGCTCTCCCACAAGGCCTTCCAGAATGCCTGCAAAAAGAACCTGGAAATACCCTGTGCGTACCAGCTGGGTCGCTGGGTGGGGGGGCGGCTCTGCATCCTCCCGAGAACTCGCCTGCCCAGAGTCGTACTGTAGGCGAAGAAGGAGGTCGGCCCCTGTCGTGTCACAATCTCTGGCCACCACCACTCTCCTGGGTCCCAATCAAGCTCTGACAAGGCCCGCCCCTCCCAGAGCCAAAGACGCCAAAGCTGCACCTGGTCCTGCTCGATGCTAGGGTCAGTACTCCAGATCTTCCCCAAGAGGCCTACGACCCGAACCCTCTGCCACGGGAGTAGGGGGTCGATGAGCGCACCCTCTCTCCTGAGTCGTCCATCCCTAGAGACCGCGAAGAAGGAGATAGAGGAGTCATCCATACGTCCTGCGATCACCAGTGGAATGCCACGGGGGGTGAACTGTCCCAGCCAGCGGGTGTCACCAGGCATGAGGATCTGAGGCTCAGGTGGAACCAACCAAGCAGCTGGGATCGCACCGTCGATCTCCGTGCGTCTCGCCTGGGCTCCACGTGCACCTCTAGCTGCGTCTGCAAGATTAGTCATCTCCAGATGTCTGTACGTATCCCTCCACACACGCAGGGATCGGGCTGGTCCCCTCATCCAGCCGTCCCACCTGATATGTGATCTCTCCCCCAACTGAAGGCCCTCGGCATCTCTGACCTGACCGTTTCAGATAAGCGGCTGACGATCGATCTCCTCCTGACAGCTGGGAGGGGACTGAATGAGACTGAGGCGGAGCCGCCTCCAAACCATGAGGAGGCTACGAACGAGTGGGGAGCGGGGCTGAGTGAGCGGGGCGGAGGTGAAGATCCACCTGAGGGACGGTAGCCACTCTCCACCTTGGCGCGGGACACAAGAGCCTACTCCCTGCTGAAGTAACATCTTCCACGTCTGCCCCCCTGGGGTCAAACCGCGAATGACAAGCTTGCCTAACAAGGCCTGACTCTGAAGCTCTGGATCAATGACCCCCAGGCCACCCTCAGCCTGCGGAAGAATGACTGTCTGCCAAGCAACCCTAGCTCTGGTATCTCTATGACCATCCTCCCCAGACCAAAGGAAGTTCCGAACCAATCTCCTGAGCTGTGCCACGCTGGATCTCGAGAAGCACCAGCAGGAAGCCACATACCAAGCCGTGGCTAGAAGGACCTGGTTAACTACCAAGGCACGACCTGCAAGGGAGAGCTTAGCAGTGCTCCAGAAAGCCAGCTTCCGTCGGATGGAGTCTAGCACCGGGAGAAACTGCTGAGCTGGCGTGATGTCTAGGCCAACCTGGAAGCCAAGGTATCTAGCTGTCTGTCCACGTGGAATCCATCTGAAACCCAGAAATCGCCCCCACTGAGAACACGCCCCCGGGTCTGTGAGAAAACCAACTGATTTGTTCCAGTTGATTTTCGCACCAGCGGCCGAGCAGAAAACCTCCAGGGCCATCCGCACCCTCTCTAGCATCCTCTCATCGTCCTGGACATAAAGGGCTGTATCATCTGCGTACTCCGAGTCCAAAAGCTCCGTGTCCTCCCGGAGTGGAAGGCGAACACCCCTGAGCCCTGTGGACCTCGCCCGAAGGTAGTAAGTCATGGCCTCGGCGAAGAAGAGAAACAGGTAAGGAGCCAGGGGGCAGCCCTGACGTACTGATCTCTCCAAGCTAAAGCGCTCACCCATCCTGCCTCCAATGATGACTCTGCTAGACGCTGTCCTGTACAAAGCTGAGATACCCTGAATCCAACCTGCCGGGAAACCTAGCCGCTCCAGAGTCCCCTCCAAAAAGGACCAGTCCACGCGATCGTAGGCCTTCTCGAAGTCGAGAAGTAGAATGGCAAGGTGTGATCCGCTGTGCTGAGCCCACTCCGCCGCCTCTGAAAAGGTGAAGACATTATCCAGGATACTGCGATCCTGGACAAAGCCTGTCTGAGTGTCATGGACGAGGTCTGGGAGTAGAGGCCGAACTCTGGCACTGATCATCTTGGCGAGGATTTTGTAGGCAGTGGTAAGGAGAGTGATCGGACGCCACTGGCGGATCTCCTGTCTATCTCCTCCCTTCAGGATGAGGCAAATCAGTCCTGAGGAAAGGCTCTCTGGCATCTGACCGCTGCTGAAAATCCCCTGCAGAGCTGCAAGGAGGGGCTGATGGATCTGGTCCCAGAAGGAGGTGAAGAATGCTCGGGATAGCCCATCCTCACCTGGGCATTTCTGTCCGTCTATAGCCATCAAGGCCTCCAACATCTCATCTGAGGTGAACGGTGCCAACAACGTCGCCTGCATGCTAGGCTGGACCAGGGATGGAATGTGCCTCCACACCTCCTCACGGGCACGACTAGCACGAGGGGCAAGCGGCTCCTGCTGGAAGAGGGTCCTGTAGAAGTCAGTGGCCAACCCCAGGACCTCCCCCGGATCCGTAACGATGTGACCATCCGCTGTCCTGAGACTCCGAAGCTGATCACCTGCAGCTCTCTGGCCATGCGTCCTGAAGAACTCCCTGCACATCCGGTCACCCTTCCGGGCCCAGAAGGAGAGAGAGGCGTGATAGGAAAACTCGGAGCGACGCTGGAGTGTCTCCTCCAGGAGGGCTCTGGCTCGAAGGGCCTGGATCCGAAGCTCCTCCGAGCCCGGGGAAGCCTGCTGGAGTCGCTGAATGGAGGCGAGGTCCCTCCGAAGAGCTCTCTCTCTGCCCCACCAATCCTGTCGAACCTGTAGGTCTGTGAGCTGGCAGATCTGGCTGGACTCCTGCAGAGCCTGCGCGACCGAGTCTACCAGATCCACGCCCTCCCCCCAGTCTCTGTCCCAAAGACTGCAAATGCTGCTGCGCACGTCCACCCTTGAGAAGATGGAGTCGGGAATCCTGCATGATCGGGGGGGGAGGGTCTGGGCTGCCGAATCTAATGATAGGAGCACAGGCGCATGGTCGGAGAGTGTCGTCCCTGGAACTATACCCGCCTGGCCGCCTCTGCTGATGGCCCAATCACTGACATAAAATCTATCAAGCCTCTCCAGGAGTCTGCCTCCTTCCCTGCGGAAGCCCCAAGAGAAGTCCAGGCTCCCGTGCCAACGCCGGAAGGACGGGTCTCTCCAGCTGTCCCTCCCTCCTGTCGCGAAGATGAAAGAGTCCCAAGCTGACTGCTCTGCCTGAGCCATACCTGTGAACTCCGGACCTCTGCCCTGCTGGTCCTCCATGGTCTCCAGGTTGTTGAAGTCTCCTCCAACAATCCAGGAATCCATGTCTGGAAGAATCCCTGTAAGTGTCCTCCAGAAGGTGGCTCTGCATCGGAGGTCTGTGGGAGCATAAATGTTGAGGATTCCTATTTTGGATCCCTCCAAATCCAGGCCTACCCAAAGGGCTCGGCCTGGGATCAACGTGCCGTGACCAAAAACTCCCTGGGCTAACTGCTCGCACACGGAGGTACAGACACCCCCACTCCTCCCCTGTGCGCCGATCGAGGGCTCCCAATAAGTGTAGGAACGTCCAGGGAGAACCTTCCCGCAGCTACGGGAATGAGCCGCAGAAAGCTTGTGCTCCTGGAGCAAGAGTACATCCAATCGGCCAATCACTGCAGGCTGAAGTTCCTGTCGCAAAATGAGCTTCCTGGGACCACGGGTGCCAGAAGAGTGAAACCCGTTCACATTTCAGGATACGAGGTGTAGGCTCATGGAGAGGGATGTGGGGCTGCGAACAATTGTCTGCTCGCGGTCGAAGTCGAAGAAGAATCAGACATATCGGAATGGAGGCGCTGCCGCTTATGAGAAGGTTTGGAGGGGGAGACGGGGTCGTCTTGCCCGTTCTTCAACACCTTCAGCAATGGCGAGAGGCCTTTGGTGCCATGAGCAAAAGCTTTCTCGAGCTAGCTCGAGATCTCTGAAGTGGTCATCCCGTAGAAGGTTCAGAGTTTCTGATGGGACCAAGCTCTGACATCCTGGGGGAGAGGCCATGACAGGGGGGGTCTGAGGATCACAATCAGTCGGAAGCGTTTGGCGGCGCAACGCCACCGCAGGCGCACATCGCCCTCGGACCACTGAGTCTCGAGAAGCTGCCCACCGGACGGGCCTATCCAGGAGCAAACCTGGGCGTGTGTCTGCTCTCTGAGAGCCTCCCAAACCGAGTCGTCTGTCCAGGTCTCAGTGCCATCGCTGAGGAACGTGAAAGCGAAGTCCGCCCCTTTGCGGAGCAGGAAGATACTAATGTCGAGACAAGCTGGGAAGGTCCCAAGGTCGGCCACATCCAGGTAGTCCTAGGGGCCAGATCTGTAAAAGTCTCGAGGAAGCTCTCTCTCCTGGAGCTGAGACCCAGCTGAGTCTGCCACTGAGGGGCTAGCGGGAAGGGAAGCCTGCTCCAGTGGTGGTGTAGACTCCGGGTGTCCTGCCAGCGGGGGGGGGAGGGGGAGGAGGCTGAGGGATAGGCGACTCGGACTCCACGGAGGCGACTGGCGGAGAAGGTGGAGGAGGTGGAGCGGGGGCTGCACTCGGCTGGAAAGCCGACGGTGCAGCTAACTCTGTAGGAGAGGCGAGGGGGACGGGGGGGGGATGGGGATGCATCTGGAACTGGGGCTGAGGGGGAGGATGAGGAGACTGAGGAAGAGGAGGCGGGGGCTGGAGCTGCGGGTCGGGCGAGGGGGGGGGAAACTGGGGAGAAGGCGGGGGAGCGGGAGAGAGGGGAATCTGAGGCTGTGGAGGGCGGGCTGCCGTCGAAGAAGCAGCTCTCCCAGGTCCCTGGGGCGGCTGCCTGTCAGGTCTCTGGGGTGCTGCTGCAGGAAGGGTAACCTCTGCCTCCTTGCCTTTATCCGAAATCTTCTTGTTCTTTCCTCTTTTCCTTCTAACCTCGGTCCAACCGCCCACTACCTCTGGACCAGACACCGGCTGCCTTGGCTCCTCCTGACGTGGCTGTCCGGGGGGGAGGCGGGGGCGGAGGGGGCGGGGGCGGGGGGGGTCGAGACGAGCTGGCGAAGCGTGGACAAGCAGCCGCCAAGTGCCCAAAGCCGTGGCACCGCAGGCACTGACCTGGCTGTCCGGTGACTATCATGCTCTGGGTGATGCTGCCGGCACCTGTCACAATCTCGATCACTGCAGGGAGAGTCGCAGGATCCGCCACAGCCACACGGACTCGGGGAGCTCTTGCCGTGGTCACCGCGTCGGCAAAGGTGTCGTGCATAACCCAGCCAAAATGGGAGCCCAAGTCCCTGACAATCGGCCGCAACTCAGCAGCAAGCCCTGGAAAGACTAGTGTCACTGGGTGGCGAGGTATACGGAACCGAACATCGAAATCTGCTGCGTTGAATCCACGGTACCACGGGACTATCATGATAATCTTCCCATCCACCGATGTGGGGGAACCGGCAATCAGGTTGCTCGCAGCTTTCTCACTGGAGAGTTTGAGCCAGAAGATGCCCCTTCCCATAAGGGCCACCTCCTCAATATGGCCATCCTCTAGCAGGAGAGTGGACTGGAGCCAGTCCCTGATGGCAGACCTGGAGGGGGAGTGTCCAATGACCCTACCGTAAACAGAGGTACGAGCAAAGTCAATGGCAACCTCCTGAACACGAGATGGTTGTTGCTCTGTCAGGATAACGCGGTAGGCATCTGGAGAGGGAGGGTCCGACTGGGCCTCCGGATCCGGGCAGGGGGCCGCCATACCGCCAAGACTAACTGCAAGCTTCCGATGAGGAACAGGCTGCCACCCAAGAAGGGGGGACGAAGCGGGAGGTGGAGCCTGGGAGTGAGGCGGACGAGGCGAAGTGATGGGGCGGGGGGGTCGGAACGGAGGGCGGGGTGAAGGGTGCGGGGTGCGGGGAATACGGGGGGGCGCGGAAGGGCGGGGGGGCGGGGTTGGAGTGGAGGGGGCGGAGAGGTGAAGCGGGGGGCGGGGAGAGTGGAATGGAGGCGGGGGGGCGGGTGAAGCGAGGGGGGTCGGCGGGTGAGGCGGAGCGGCGAGAGGGGGGGGGGTGAGGTGAAGCGAGGGGGGGGGGTTAGGTGAAGCGAGGTGAGGCGGAGGGGCGGGGTGGAAGAGAGCGGAGGGGGGGGTGAGGGCGGCTGAGACGAGGGAGAGGGGGGGGGAGTGGAGGCGAGGGGGGGCCGGCGATGTGGAGGTGAGATGGAGCGGAGGGGCGGGGCGAGAGAGCAGCGAGGGGGCGGGTTGGAGGGGAGCGGATGGCGAGAGAGCAGCGAGGGGGAGCGGGAGCGAGGCGAGGGCGCAGCGAGGTGGGCGGCGGGTGAGGAGGAGGGGGGGCGGGGGGCGAGGGCGGAGGGGGAGGGGGCGGGGATGGTCGCGGCGAGGGGAGGAGCTAGGGGGAGGTAGAGCTAACGGCGAGGGGGGGGAGGGGAAGCTCGCAGGAGCAGCGACTGAGATCCATGTCTTTGCCACATGAAAGGGTATTGCACATTGTATGAAGAGCTTTGTGAGCTCACTAGTGGCCTCCTTCACTGCTTGCTTTTGCAAGCGTGCTTGAATGCTAGACCTTTGCAGTGATCCTCTTTTTCCCGCACTAGCATCCACACTAATTGATCCATGTGGCAAGGGTGTTCTTATAGCACTAGGACCCGTGCTCGATGTAGTTGATGCCCCTCTACTTCTCTTCGCAGAACCCAATGTGCTGGCATCATCCAATGGCTCAGTGTCAGCAGCCTCTTCTTCATCTTGCAGCCCTTGCCCTCCACTTTTTGCAGCCAAGGCTGCCATACGCACACGCTTCCATTCTGTTAGGCCACCTTTCACTGGAGTAGGCACGAACTCACAAGGTCCTACATCCTTACTGGGAACACCTGCTAGATGGTCTTTCACCCATGTGGCAGACCCCGTTTTGCTTATGCCGCAATAGTTGCATCTCCACTTCTTGGAGCCACCGCCTCCTTTGTAACTATTCAGATGGGAGACATGGACCCAATAAGCATCTCTCGGCATTGAGGAGGATGGAGAGGTGAGAAGGAGGATGGAGAGGTCACAAGTGAGAAAGGATGGAGAGGTAGAAGGAGGATGGAGAGCTCAGAGGTAAAAGAGGATGGAGAGGTGGAAGGAGCCTGGAGGATCAGAGGTAGAAGTGGAGGATGGAGAGGAGTGTTGGGGTAAAGGCACATTGCCAACCCTTCATTAAAAGATAGGACACCTATGACTGTCTTAAGACAGTCATAGGGTAAACCTAATCCTAATAAAACATAAGTGAGTTTGTGGTGTGGCTCATCATTCTTCACACCCGCACTAGTGTCACTCTCTCTCACTCTCACTCTCTTGCTCTCTTCCACTACACTCCTCCCCGACAGTCCGTACGGCTGCCGTATGACTGTGTACGGGTGTCTCCTTCACTCACCTGCAGGACTCGCTTGTTTTTGCTGCAAAGACTCGACTTTTTGGGGGGAAGCGTGCCTGCTACAGGGACAGAGAGTACACAGGTACTCTGCAGGGACAGAAGTACAGCAGGTACTGAAAAGTACAGCAGACACACCTTTTTTGTTGGAAGAGGAATAGTTCTGAAGCACTCTGTTTTGTGCATGTACGCGCAGTACATGAAGCATTCCTGAAGCATTTCAGCTGTATACTATGCATTTGTTGAGGTACAGCAGATACTCTTGTGTCACTCACGCTTGAGGTGACTTGTACCACAGTGGTGGTGTTTGCGCAGTTACTTGTCTTTCAGGAAGGTCAGATGCTTGTTTTGCAGAAGCTTCTATGCATTTACTGAGTGCAATTCTCAGTTTTGGGTGACCATTTCAAAGGGCTTTTGCCTGGATGTGTTTGCAGTATATGCCTTGAGGCAGTGTGTAGCCAGGGAGCACACATTTGCTTTGTTTCCGCAGTGCATTTGGTGACATTTGTTGCAGGTCACATTCTTTGTACGCACTTTGAAAATCTCAGTTGAGCCACGCTTGGTCAGGGCGCATCGAGTTTACTCGGTCCCTAACTGCCCATCGTTGACAGTGCTCAAAAGATTTTCTTCTTGGTGTTTGTACTTTGTGATTTGTGTTGTTACTGAGTACACAGGGGCAGTCTATGCATTGCACATTGTCAGGTACAAGTGTCAGAGAGACTTCATATTGTATGCTACCTCAGTGTTGAGGTGTTCTCCACTTGATTCAGGTGTCAGATCAAGGGGCTTTTGCCCAGACTTTGTTTGATAGCATTTGGGTTACCGACAGAGATCTTCAGATGCTTTTTCTCCCCTTGGTATAAGGGTGATTGCTTGGGATTTATCCCATTTACTGTTGCAGGTTTTGTGACAGGCTGAAGGGTCATTTACTGTTTTTTTTGGGGTGTTTGTCAAGTGGTTTCTGCAATTTAACTCAGTGCAATACCTCATCTGAGGTGGGAGAAGTGATCAGTACAGTCAGTACAGCAGTGTTTACAGCAGTGTTTGTGGTTTCGTCAGATGATTATGCACTGTTAAGCACTTGTTGAGCAGCAGCAGCAGTCTGAAGTTACTGTTTTTATGCCTCTTTGAGCTCAGAACAGTTTGTCAGAAGGTACAGTATTTGCAGGGTCATTTACTGTTTTGCTGCAGATTTTACTGACAGTAAAAACAGCACCATTGAGAGTGCTTCTGGCTCTTGAATAGAGCAGGTTTTTTCTGAGAAATCAGAATTTTTATTCAGTCTTTTTACTTCCAGGGAGTCAGGTACTTTCCTCATCTGATATGGCATCAGGGGGAGGTGATTCTTCAATTCTGAACATAAAGAAACTGGAAGGAGCACACAACTATGCATTATGGGCAGAACAGTGCTTGAATGTACTTCTGTTAAAGAAGATTGCTAAGCCCATAAGGGTGAAGGGTGTCAAGCCATCTGATATGGCAGCTGATGACTGGGAAGAGCTTGATTTGTCGGCGAGGGCAGCTATCATGCTCACTATTTCAGACACTCTTGTGTTCAATGTACAGGCTGAAAAGACCTCTTATGGTCTATGGCAAAGACTAGAAGAATTGTATGCCCAAAAGAGCTCAGCCAGTAAGGTTTATTGGCTGAAGAAGCTGGTCGATCTTCGCATGAAGGAAGGTACAGCTATGACCTCACACTTGAGTGAGTTCAATGCTATCTTTACACAGCTGATTGCACAGGGGTTGAACCTTGATGAGGAGTTCAAGGCTACTTTCTTGCTGTGTACCCTCCCCGAGAGTTGGGACACTTTCAAGACCACCCTGTCAAACTCGAATGCCACTCTTATTTATGCTGATGTAGAGAGCTCTCTCCTTATGGAGGAGATGAGCAGGAAGAATAATGCAGGCAGCAAGTCTTCAAATGCTTTGCAGGTACAGGACAGAGGCAGGACTCAGCAGAAGGGGAGATCTGCTAGTAAGTCCAAATCCCGCAGTCAGTCCCGTGGCAAAAAGGACATTGAATGCTTTTATTGTGGCAAGAAGGGACATGTGAAGTCGAAGTGCTTCAAGTTCATACGGGATCAGAAAGCCAAGAAGGCTGAAACAAAGGATGCAGGAAATGCAAGCAAAGGCAAAGGCAAGGCCAAGGCAGATGACTTGGATGCAGTGAATGTTGCAGCAGAGGACAGTGACAGTGACATACATGATGTTTTATGCTCTTCTGCTGTAATAGCACATGCTTTGGTTATTGATGGCCATGACATGCACACCTGGCTCTTGGATTCAGGTGCCTCTTTTCATGTTACTCCTCATAGGGAGTGGTTTACTTCCTACACAGGTACTCATGGAGTTGTTCATCTTGGGAACAACTATGCATGTCAGATTGCAGGGATTGGTAGTATACAGATAGTATTTCCTGATGGACAGTCATTTATGCTTGATGGTGTTCGCCATGTGCCGCAAATCAAGAAAAATCTGATTAGCACTGGCTTATTGGGGATGACAGTGGTTACCACACCACATTTGGGGATTCCAAATGGGTGATTACTGATGGCCAGACTGTAGTGGCTGAGGGTTTTAAAAGTGATACCTTGTACCCTCTTTATGTTTCCAGTGTGGGTAATCATGTTGTTGCCATAACCGAGCTGCCAAAGGTTTCATTGTGGCATAGCCGGTTGGGACACATGTCTGTTAAAGGAATGCAAGAACTGTCACGTTTGGGTTATCTGCCGCCTCTCTCTTTCTCAGATTTGCCTACTTGTGATCATTGTATTTTTGGCAAGCACTCTGTCACTTCTCATAAGAGGAGAACTCCTCAGAATAGAGCACCACTTGATCTAGTGCACACTGATCTGTGTGAGATGCCACAGTTATCACTAGGGGGTGCAAAATATTTTATTATTTTCATTGATGATGCCACACGTAAGGTGTGGGTCTATTTCTTGAAGCATAAGGGAGATGCCTTAGATGCTTTCAAGAAGTTTGTCGCTCAGGTTGAGAATCGGACAGGTCGTAGGCTGAAATGCCTCAGATCCGATAATGGGGGTGAGTATGTGTCACATGCTTTTGTGCAGTTTTGCCAAGCTAAGGGCATCAAACAAGAACTCACAGCCCCTCATAATGCATCTCAAAATGGTGCAAGTGAGCGGATGAATCGAACTATTCAGGAGAAGGTTCGATGTATGTTGTCTTATGCTGCATTACCCCATGGCTTTTGGGCAGAAGCCGTGCAAACAGCAGTTCACATTATTAACAGGTCACCAAATAAGGCTTTGGAGTTGAAAGTGCCAGAGGAGGTGTGGTCTGGCAAGCCACCCTCATATAAGCACTTACGTGTATTTGGCTGCGAGTGCTTTGCTCATGTACGCAAAGATCTACGCACCAAACTGGATCCAAAGTCTATCAGATGCATCTTTATGGGTTATGGTGACGAAGGTGAAATGGGGTACAAGTTATGGGATCCCGTTAAACGGAAGATTATACGCAGCAATGATGTCATCTTTAAAGAAGATAGTGTACACAAGGAACCCGTGCAACCTGTAGAATACAGGAGGGTTATTTATGATGATGTTGGACAGCAAAGAATGCCCATTTATATGCAGCAGCAGGCTGCTGCAGATCACCCTGTTCAAGAGGGTATACAGGCTGAAAATCAGCCAGATAATTTTGCCAATGATGCACCACTGGATGTGCCAACAGATGGGCCTGTAGTACAGCCAGATATGGTGGTACAGCCACCCGTCATGCATGAAGAACAGGCTGGACAGCAGCCTAATCCGGAACATTTTGTTAGGAGGAGCACCCGTGCACAACGGCCTCCTGCCAGGTTTGTTCCAGGAGCCAATAATGTGGCTGATTTTATCATGCTGACAGATTGTGGTGAGCCTTCCAGCTTCAAGGAAGCTATGGGAAGAACAGAGAAAAAGAAGTGGGAGAAAGCCATGTAGTCAGAAATGGACTCCCTACTTCAGAATGATACATGGGATTTGGTGCAGTTACCTGCAGGCAGAAAGGTTTTGCCATGCAAGTGGGTTTACAAAGTCAAAGTGGATTCAAATGCTTTACCTCGGTATAAGGCCAGATTGGTTGCCAAGGGATTTAAGCAGGAAAAGGGCATTGACTTTGATGAGATTTTTTCCCCTGTAGTCAAGATGACTACTTTGAGAGCAGTGTTAGCTCTTGTTGCTCATGACGACATGGATTTATGTCAGATGGATGTGAAGACAGCTTTTCTTCACGGAGATCTTCATGATGAGATCTATATGAGTCAGCCAGAGGGATATGCTGTTAAAGGGAAAGAACAGCTTGTGTGTAAGCTCAAGAGGAGCTTGTATGGACTCAAGCAGGCGCCAAGGGAATGGTACAAGAAGTTTGATGCCTTCATGCAGTCCCAAGGGTATCATCGGTGTGAGACCGATCATTGCTTGTACACCAAACGGGCAAAGGATGGCACTTTAATGCTACTTATTCTATATGTGGATGACATGCTTATTGCCAGTAAATCTCAGCATGAGATTAGTGCTTTGAAGAAACAACTGCATAAGTCTTTTGACATGAAAGACTTGGGTGATGCAAATCATATTCTTGGCATGCGTATTACTCGTGACAGGTCCAAGGGACTTTTGTTTTTGTCACAGAAAGAGTACATTGACAAAGTACTGCAGAGGTTTAAAATGGAGGGGGGGAAGTCCATTAGTACCCCGTTGCCTCCACATTTAAAACTCAGCAGTAAGGACAGCCCCAGATCAGATGATGATACGGCTGAAATGGCCAAGGTTCCGTATGCATCTGCAGTTGGATCTCTGATGTATGCCATGGTTGCCACTCGTCCGGATATTGCTTTTGCGGTGGGAGTCATCAGCAGGTATATGGCAAATCCAGGCAAGCGGCATTGGGAAGCAGTGAAAGGTGTCTTGAGGTATCTCAAAGGTACCAAAGACTTGTGCATATGCTATGGTAGGCAAGATGCATTGGTGCATGGTTTTACAGATTCAGACTATGCAGGGAATGCGGATAACCGGAAGTCTACTACCGGTTATATTTTCACATTTGCAGGAGGTGCTATATCATGGGTGTCTCGGTTGCAGAAATGCGTTGCACTGTCAACCACAGAAGCTGAATATGTTGCAGCCACTGAGGCTTGCAAGGAAGCAATATGGCTTACTCGGCTGGTGGGAGATTTGGGCATTACAGGAGATATGCCAGTTTTGCATTGTGATAGTCAGAGTGCTATCATGTTGGCAAAGAATCCGGTCTTTCATCAGAAGACCAAGCACATAGAAGTGAAATATCATTTCATCAGGGAGGTACTGGAAGACAAGCGACTTGAGCTTGTGAAAGTGCATACTGATGATAATCCTGCAGATTTGCTCACTAAGAGCCTGCCTACAGAGCGGTTTGCACATTGCCGCCACATCATGGGATTAGGATGAGACCATTCTTATTTTATGGTCTTGTATACAGTAACTGTATATTGCTGTAATTTTTATTCTTTTCTCCCCTTTAGGCACATTGGCCTTTAGGTGGGAGGTTGTTGGGGTAAAGGCACATTGCCAACCCTTCATTAAAAGATAGGACACCTATGACTGTCTTAAGACAGTCATAGGGTAAACCTAATCCTAATAAAACATAAGTGAGTTTGTGGTGTGGCTCATCATTCTTCACACCCGCACTAGAGTGTCACTCTCTCTCACTCTCACTCTCTTGCTCTCTTCCACTACACTCCTCCCTCTCAAGGAGGAGGATGGAGACTCGAGAGGTTACAAGTAAGATTAAAGAGAGGATGGAGAGAAGAAGGATGGAGGGATGGAGAGCAGGACTTTACCAGCAATTTCTGCTTTCAATGCAAAGCCTGGCTTTGTCCCTTTTGCTGCCTAAGTCTGATGAAGCATCATTGTTGAAGTCGAAAGGGAGAGAGATGAGAGCATTCCCATTAGAGTCAGTCTCCATCCCTCAATGTTGCTAGTATTGCAATGTGAAGCTGATAATAGCAATACTTTTATTTCTCACAGCCCTTGATTGTAATCAGATGGAAACTGCACACTGCATTGTGATTTTAGAGGATGAGTTTGGGCATGTTCTTGGATCAAATAAAGCATAGCATCATGAAGGTGGCAACCAGAACTTGCGTTGAGGAACTGAACATCCAAAATACCTCTTGGATGGGAATTAGGCTTTATGCTTTAATAGGCTAGTACTAGGAGGGCTGCTAGCCAAAAGCCTTAGGCTTGGAACAAGTGTGAAGATTAGTCAAGAAATCTGAGTTTGGAATTGTACATTAAATTGTATAAAGCTATGGTGAGCACAAATGGTAGGGCATGCCTTCTTTTTACACTGGAAACCATCAGCATCCATGTTTGTATATGTACATGTGGCAGCTTATCTCAGCTCACCATTTGTGACACAATTGGATATGGGACAATAGTTCCAGCAGTACACGTGGTACCCACATACACTAAAAGTCAGATATCTTCCACTTAAACTAACAGATTTTTAGATATGAGTACCCTAGGCTAATCTATTCTCTCAGCCCTACACAGCTAAACTGACAGCTCTTCACTAATTATAAAAGGTATCCTCTGGTACAGTTAATCCCTTAATCCCTTTCTTTTATAGCAGCCTTGCTTTTCTTCATTTTGCAGAAATATGATTTGTTTTACACCTTCAACTTTCCAGTAACACACTCTATTGTTATGTCATTTCAGTATTGATGCATAATGTACTGTTTTAATTGTTCCCTTTTTGTGGCAACCTCCACTCCGTTAGGCTTGCTTAGGGATCCTCTGTAGCTCTAATAGTTTTAAAATTTTACACACAGTACCTGTAAGTGCTACACACATATCGTTGAGGGCTTTCTACAGCAATCTTTATACTTCTTATTTACGTGTTAATGAAGGAATCAACACTCTATGATAGCTGCACAGAGTTTAAGGCACTGAGGTTGAGCTTTTGATGCTTTCAATTATTATATGGGCTAGACAAAATCCTTCTTAATGTTACACTGAATCTGCAAGGTGTGGTGTGTTTGAATCTGATGAAGACATGACTGATGTATCTCTTTCAATATGCAAGGAAGTCGAAATCGAGAAAGAGAGAGGTGGAGTGGCGCTAAAGCTAGAACAGGAAAAGGCGAATGAGAGACTGAATAAAGAACTAAAGCATAAGGTATGCAGGCTTCTATGGGATATGTAGTTGTTATTGTTGGGACATTTTTTAATACTGAACAGCAGTGAATGCCTGTTTGATCCACCTCTCCAGGAAGAGGAGATCAAGCTGAAGCTCATCAAAACAGAGCTGATTGGAAAGACCCAATTGGCAACAGCTATTGCAGAGGAGAAGCTAGCTTATTTGGAAGACATGAAGGATGTGAAACTACAGGTATGTTTTATATGTTCAACGGGATTTAGTCTTGCTTGCAAAACCTAATTGAGAAGGTGGTGTTTGTGTTGTGGCTTGCTGCATTTTGCTAAGATTTTTCCTGTTGAACACCGGAGCTTCTTTATTATGCAATAAATATAGATGGGATGGCTTTTAAAATTATTTTAATGGTCGAATCCTGAATCCCGTCAAGAATATGTCCAGCTTGAGGCTCTAAACATGGCCTTTTACACGCGATCAGAGGAAGCCCGCCAAAGCCATACAGTTCATAAACTTGCTGTGGTGAGTCTCATCTTACTGCTGCTTTTGTTCTTTTCAATCATCTTGTCTATATATTTGGTATTTTAGGCACACGAACTTGTATGTGGCATTGCAAACAGACATGATGTTGGCTATTCTTTCGTACATGAAGTATATGTCTGTCAGCGCATTGTAGTCTTTAGTTTTATGAAGATATGATTGTACACTCTCTTTGAGATTTGTGGATTCGTAATGTTTCAAAAGAATCTCTAACTGTACTCTTGATTGTACAGAATGTTCAGGTGGACAAGGTGTATGGATTTGCTGTTGAAAGAATCTTGGTTTTTTAATCTTCTAGATATAGTGCAAACTATAAAATGGGGACTTGCTACAAGGTTTGAATTATCCTTTATGTTGTATGTAGGGGACTTTTGCCATGGAAGATGCTATGATGAGGGGTGCTCCAGTTGAAAAGGAGGTCTTCCTGATTCTTTCATCAGCGGGAGGCTCTGCTTCGGATCCTCTTCTAAATGCTGCTATATCGTCTCTGTCACAGGAGGTCATCAAAGAAGGAACCCGAACTCCTGCTCAATTGCATCAAAAGGTAGGTTCTATTTTATTGAATTCTTATCCTTGTTTCTGGTAAGAATAGTCACGTTTGTGATTCATGCAGAGAAGGTTTTTCATATGTGAAAATTTTATGAAAGATCACAATCTGCATTGCCGAGTGATGGAAGCGCAGATGCTAACAAGCAGTTTGGCCCATATCAAGGCAGTAGTGGAGGCAATACTTATCTGCACTATGGAAATGGATGTCCATGGGGCCTTTTATATATATAGGGAAATCTTCTGCATTTGAACATCTGTTACAAAAGCTGCATTGTGCTCAGAAGAACATACGTCAGCAAAGTACTCTATGATAATTTAAAGGATTTGCTTGGACTGCAATATCACACGTCTGCTACCCAGAGTTGAAGAGGCAAATTTGAAAATGCTTCCAAATCTTAGTTTCCCTACCTGTAATGTGCCTAGTCTGGGCACATACATAAAACAAAGCGTAGAAAAGGGGTAGGGGACAGATTACTTCTACCCCTTCTCCTTCCTTCTCTCCCTTCCTCTCTCTTGGGAAGGGAGAAAGAAAGAAAGAAAGAAAGTTTATTAAAGTCTACTAAAGACTGATGGGTCTATGGGACTGATAGAAAACCTGATACAATGAGCAAAAGGGTGGAGCTACTAAGCGAGCATCCTAACGCATGCTAGATTAACAACTGTGTAGACATAGTCAATGCTATCATCATGCATGTCACCATAGTCATAGTCATCTGTGGCATCATCATCTCTCACAATAGATGAAATCTGATCCAATACAATACAATACAGAGTAGCGCACACATGAAACGTCAAGGTACACCTGATGACGGACTAGGCAATGTAGGCAAGAAGCCTATGCGTAATAGATGTGTCTGCTGTCTGGGGGAGTAGTCCGTTGTGCCCTCTTGGCGGCTACTCTCCGCCTGACGAGCGCCACAATAACCCCTGTTGGCCGCACTCTAGGTCTGAAAATAGATGAGATGCCAGCTAGTGTGATCCGTGCGTCTGTCCTGTGTCGAGTGTGTCACATCTCGGTCTTGGGGTCTCTGCCTCTCTTGCTATCTGTGATTTGGGGGGGGGGGTGGGCAGCATGCTCTGGCAAGAAGAACTCTGTGATCTTACTCTGGGATGGACCAGACAAGGCCTACCGCCCCTGTCTCTGTGATTTGATGAGATGCTCTCTATGTCGGATCACCTCGTGAATGAAAGCGGCAAGGCACTCCTACGATTGCCCATCTGACTGCGGATGAAAAGTAGAAGAAAACTGAAGACTAGTGCCAGTGAGCACACGCACAACCTAAGTGTTGGCATTTTTGGCCATATTATCAAAAAGTCCTCGCCAAAACAAGCTAGTCATGCGAGGATCTCTATCACTCACGATAGACTTAGGCATGACATGATATTTAAAAATATCATGCATAAACAACTTCGCCATATGATCTGCCCCAATCTTCTTCCGCACAAGAATGAAATGTGCCTAGCTTACTAAATCGATCAATGATCGTCAATATTCCATCATTACCTGTAGCAGTCCTGGGCAAATAAAAAATGAAGTCCATGGCTATGCTTTCCCACGATCTATTTGGGATGGGCAAAGGATGTAACAATCTTGGAGTCTTCCGGCGATCATACTTCACCTTCTGACATGTCATGCATGTACGAACATATTCTTCAACATCACGAGGCAGTGTAGGCCAATAAAAGATTCACTCATGACCTTTTGCCTCAACTGCTAAGTGACACATAGCCTGCCATGCATCATCATATAACCATCCTTAAGACATAATGCTCATGTCTCTGCTCGTTCGTAAGCTGTTCATAAATTCTAGAAAATTGCTCATCATCTGCATACTGATCTTTCATAGCATCCAGCTCATTATGATAAGCTATTGTCATAGCTGAAACTTGCAGCTTTCGAGACAAGGCATCTGCAACCACATTCTTCTTGTCTTCAACATGTACAATCTGAAAATCTCCTGTTGCGTAGCATTGACCTTGTAGGATGGTTTATTAGGTGGACTATTGCTAGGTATAATATGAATCCCATGGTCCTCTGGCCTTTCTGGCGGAAGCTCACTAGGCAATTCATTTGAAAAGCAATCTGAAAACTGATTTAGAAAAACAGCCCTTTCTTTGTCCATACAAGAAACAGTATGCCCTTCGTTTACTAGAGGAATCTCCCTAGCAAAAACCATGTACGCAAAAAAATGAGTTTTTATTACAAAATTTATGGCTGAAGCCTTAACAACTGGGACAGATTCCCCTTTCAATTTTGCATCGATTACATGGGTCTTCCCTTTATGACAAACTGTAATTTTTCTCTTTTTGGCTTCTATCACTGCATCCAAACGGTGCATCCATGGAATTCTCAACAAAACGTCACAACCGGAGAGAGGCATAATATAGAAGTCTTCGCTGTCCACCAAAGACTGAATATCCGAGTTGTGAAGCTGGCATGGCAAATCCAGAGTTTAGCACTCCTGTCACTCCTATTATAGGGAAGCTTCCCTTGTTGTGGGTTGATCAGCTATGCGCTTACCCATTGCTTGGGTGCTACAGGGAGTCCGTGGACACCTATGGCAGTGAGGGGAGTTGAGTGACCCCGTATGGGATGGGCTGCTAGTAACAACTCCAAGCCTCATGCAAGTGTATGTCCCTATACTCCGTCTTCAAGCACTCTTTGCAACAATCTTTTTTTAATTGCTTGCAAACAGGGACTTTTGATCATGATGTATATTTGTCATATCTTGAAATCTTTTCTTGATGGACTTGAGCACATCCTGCTTTGGGATTGTGACTCTATAATATAAAAATAACAAGTTGATATATCATGATATGTGCAACCCATAAGGTGAGAGACTGTTGGTCATGGCAGTGCTGGACAGTGGAGAAAGCTCCTATATGCTTTCTTTTTCTGCTTTGAGTAGATAGTTGACTAATTGGGCACTAGTGACAGCCATGGGGGACTGTGTGGCCAAGTGTGGTTACTAGTGATAGTTTCGCGCTGTGTGCAAGCTTTTTGGAATATAAATGGAGGCCTATTACCAGGATTGGTGAGAGCTGTGAGCAGTAAAGGCTTTGCAGTGAAATCTAAATTTGTATGATTGGATATATTCTAGTCTCACAAAGGTATATATTTGTATCACCTTAACCGGCATGCAAATTCTTTGAATTTTCGTCCAACTGGTGATCGGCTGTTCAACTACATCGATTTATCTTATGCGGGTGTAGAAGCCCCAACGGCTAAAATTTCTCAATAGAACAACAAAAAATCTAAAATTTTATGATTGAATATATTCTAGTCTTACAAAGGTACTTTTTTCTATCACCTATTCTTTGAATTTCGTCCAAGTGGTGATCAACTGTTCAACTATATGGATTTATTTTACGTGGTGTAGAAGCCCCAACAACTAAAATTTTTCAATAGAACAACAAAAAAGCTAAATTTGTATGATTGGATATATTCTAGTCTTTACAAAGGTATATTTTTCTATCACCTTAGCGGACATGCAAATTCTTTGAATTTCGTCCAAGTGGTGATCCGCTATTCAACTATATCGATTTATCTTACGTGGGTGCAAAAGCCCTAACAGCTAAAATGTCTCAATAGAAGAACAAAAAATCTAAATTTGTATGATTGGATATATTCTACTCTTACAAAGGTATATGTGGCATGCCTTAGATGCAAGAAAGAATGTATCCTTTATGTAGCCTGGAATTCTGGGCCTCTCACTTAATTAAAGAAATATCGAAAGGGGCACCAAGGTTTGGGGCCAATCTATGTCTTTGTCTTGGTACAGGGGCACTCTAGCTCCCAATCTGCCAGTTATACCTTTGCTGAATTGTTGATATAACAGTGTTGGCTGGTTATTTGTCAGTTCTACTATCCTTTAAATTTATTGAAGGCCGGTTTCAGATTCTGCCTAGCTGGCTGTGCGCCTTCAAAAATTAACAAGGTATTTATGTTACAAGAGCTCTCGGTGCTCATTTAGGATACTAGCTAGGGCACTTTTTACGCCAGTTAGGGCCTTAGCACATGGATGGGGCTAGCATGGGTTTAGGATGGGAATATTTTTGTCATCATTACTCCCATCTTACACCAAGTCGTCTAGGATGGATTTAGAATGGGAGTAGCCACTTTTTCTGCCATCCTGGACCATGGCCTCTAGACCCTGGCAGCCAAAATGGGTTCCCCTTTTTTAGGGATTCAAAAACATGGAAGGATGACATGTGTCCTTGTCCCCACAAGGTCCCCACCTCTTAAACACATGAAATGATGCCATGTGTCCTCTTCCTCCTTAACCCATCCCTAGTTCTTTTTTTGTTAGCACATGGTGGGATGGGAATAGGATAGAAATATGCATTGGACCACTTGGGACCACCTTTTCCCATTCCCATCCTATTTCTTCCCATGTGCTAAGCCCCTCGGTGGAGGTTTTCCGCCTGTTCCTATTTGTGCTAAGTAAGCACACACCGTTCAACCATGGAAGGGGTGTGCCTAGAGTACACAACCCTAGGGTACCTGATGTACCTGGTACTTTTTGTGTGGTTGACACTTGCAATTACATCAATCCATTGCTTCCATGTTCGTACCTTTGACTTGATCCTCTCTCAAACCCGACAGTGGTATCAGAGCATTGGTTCAAGCCCATGGATTTTGCCTTCAACATCCACCTCGATTTTTCTCCAGGATCTAAGCTGTTTCAGGTCCGCTGAAAACACATCTTTCTTCATTGACATTTTGGTGAGGGAGCTACTGCTGCAACCGTCATCTTCAGACATGGATAAGTTTCTTGCTGGTGGCTGCCCTCTCTTTGGGTTTTGACCTGCTCTGCCCTGGTGTGCACCCTCCACAGGTTTTCGACGTCTTCATTTGGGGAGGGGGAAGGATATGCTGCCGCGTCACTAGCTTTAGCTGCAGCCATCACCTTCCGAACTACCGTTGCCATTCAGGAGTATGTCGCCTATTCGTAGAGGGGCCTCTAAATTGGCCTTCAACAATATAAATCCTGCCCAACCTTTGGAGGGATTCTTTGCCCATTGTCTGCACCGAAAATCGACATTAACCGAATTTGAAAGACAGCCAACAATGCCATCAACAGATCAATCAAGTCTGAAATGGGAGCGACCCACCAGACCAACCAAACTTGAAAGGACAACGTATCAATGCCGCCAACAGGTAAACCAACAATGAATATGTATCTGTAGAGCCTAGGTAACAAATACATAATACATTGCACATAAGATGCATCAAAACCAAGTGGCTAGCACACCAATCATAGAGGCCGTCACGGCGAAGATATTGTCAGTAACTGGTACCTCGGGTAAAACAAAATGCAACACCAAGTGTCCTCTAAGATACATGAGCGGGTCTGTACAACAAGAATGGAAGCGCTAACTCCCCCCCTGTGCATCAGGTAATGCTACAAACACCCGGCACTCTACTGAACCTGAATGAGTACCACGTAAAGTGGGCTCCATTGGAAAGCCTCAAGATAAAACTGTAACACCTGAGGAGTATCGGCTAACTCGTCCTCCTCCATCCACTTCCTATGCAATGATGAATAGTTACAAAACTTCACCAAAGAGCATCGTACAACTTTACCTTTTACCTTCCTTTTCCTATGTGATGGGATCTGCTCGGGTATAAGGATCTCATCCAAGTCTTCCACCTCTGGTTGAATCTCCGAAGGCAAATCCGTAGGCACATCACCTTGAAAAGGCTTAACTGAAGCGATCAATGCCTGTAGGTGTCCTCGGCAAATAAAATCCATGGCTATGCTCTCCCATGGTCCATCGGGTATGGGCAAAGGACGTAACAGTCCAAGAGTTTTCCTGCAATCATACATCGCCTTCTGACAAGTTAGGCATGTGCGGACATACTCATCAACATCGCGACGCAACGTAGGCCAATAAAAGAAATGCTCCACCGCCTTAACCATAGCATCAATACCTCGATGTCCTACGTACGGTGGATCATGAGATTCCCTCATGACCTTTTGCCTTAGCTGCTTAGTTACACATAATTTGCCATGCATCATCATAAACCCATCCTTAAGCACATAATGCTCGTGCCGTTGTCCATTAATAAGCTGGTCATAGATTTCAGCAAATTGCTCATCTTCCGCATAGAAATTCTTCATTTCATCCAACTCATTGTGATAAGCAATGGTCACAGCTGAAACTTGTGGCTTCCTGGACAAGACATTTGCAACCATATTCTTCTTGCCCTCAACATGTACAATCTGAAAATGAAACATTGAGAAGTTTGCCCACCTCATGTGCTTCTCAGAGAGCTTAGATTGCGTCAAGAAGTAGCGCAAAGACTAATGATCCGTCTATACTGTAAACATTCCCTCATGACCTTTTGCCTTAGCTGCTTAGTTACACATAATTTTCCATGCATCATCATAAACCCATCCTTAAGCACATAATGCTCGTGCCGTTGTCCATTAATAAGCTGGTCATAGATTTCAGCAAATTGTTCATCTTCCGCATAGAAATTCTTCATTTCATCCAACTCATTGTGATAAGCAATGGTCACAGCTGAAACTTGTGGCTTCCTAGACAAGGCATTTGCAACCACATTCTTCTTGCCCTCAACACGTACAATCTGAAAATGAAACATTGAGAAGTTTGCCCACCTCATGTGCTTCTCCGAGAGCTTAGATTGCGTCAAGAAGTAGCGCAAAGACTAATGATTTGTTTGTACTGTAAAATCAGCTCTAAATAAATAATGCTTCCAAGTGGATAAAGCATGAAGGACAGCCAACATCTCCTTCTCATAAATCTGTAAATGGCAACTCAGTTGGCGGTAGAATGCGACTCTCATAAGCTACAGGATGCCCATCCTGTGTGAGAACAGCTCCAATACCATTTTTACCACAAGCATCCGCATGCACATGAAAAGACTTCCTCAAGTCTGGTAAACCCAGCACTGGATCTGTTGTAAGCTTGCGCTTCAACTCCTTGAAAGAGTCATTCTCCGCTTGTGCTCACTGGAAAGGTCTCTCCTTCTTGGAAAGCGCATGCATAGGGGCTGCAATTTTTGCAAAGTGACGGATAAAACGATGGTAGTAGAAACACAAACCCAAGAAACTACGAACCTCGTGCAAATTCTTTGGTTGTGGCCAACTCGTATTGCTTCCACTGTAGCTAGATCCATACGAACCCCGTCCTTGGAACAATAGGCCCCAAAAAATGAATCTCAGCCATGAAAAACTCACTCTTCTTGGGTTTTATGAGCAACCTCTGCTTCCTGAGCTCAGCTAACACAATCGCGAGATGCTCCCGATGCTCGTCCTCATCTTTCAAAAATACAATCATGTCATCAAAGAAAGTACGCACAAAGGCTCTGTGGTCTCGAAAGATCGTGTCCGTCATACAATTGAAGGTGGTAGGAGCATTAGTGAGTCCGAAAGGCATAAGCAAAAACTCATACAACCTAAAAGAAGTCCTGAATGCCGTCTTATGGACATCCTCTGGATGTATGCGAACCTGATGGTACCCACTCTTCAAATCAATGCGGCTGAAAACAGCTCCCCCCTTCAATTTATCCAAAATATCATCTATCCTGGATATAGGGAAGCGATCCTTAATGGTGATTTTATTCAAGGCGCGGTAATCAATACACATACGCCAAGAACCATCCTTCTTTTGAACCAACAGAACTGGAGAGCAATAAGGCGATGAACTTGGCTGAATCAGCCCCTTCTCCAAAAGTTCATTTACCTGACTCATGATCTCCTGCTGCTGCGCCGCACTAACTCTGTAAGGTGGTCTATTGGGTGGACTATTGCCAGGTATGATGTCAATCCCATGGTCCTCTGACCTTTCTTTATGAAGGAGTAAGTGCCTGATAATAGTAATTGAAGTCATCTAGATGCTTTTATTGGTACTTCAATTCCCAACCAAGAGGGGATGCTCGTGCACGCGTGTGTGTGCGTGTACGCACATGTGCACATGGACATGGATAAGTAGAGTTATATTTTTATGTATATGTATGTAAACATGTGCATGTAGTTATAGATGTAATGATTATGTACATGCAGTCACGGACATGTTTATTTATAGTTACTGTCAGGAGGACTTGAATTTTTAACTCAGTATTGTGAAATTTACGTGTGAATACCTTTAGCATGCATGTGGGCAAGGCCTTGGAAAGTTAAGTGGGGGCCTTGCGGTGAATTAAATGTGCCTTGGAGAATTGTGAAGGCTCATAGAATGGTCAAAAGGGGGGCATGTGAAATATGCCCATGTGGCAGGATTCTAATCAAGGATTCAATGCGTGCATGCTGGATAGGGAATGAGCATTTTGGGGTATTCGATCTTCACATCGTGTGGCTATTTCTTCAGGGAGCAGGGGCTCTACTCGAGATTGTGGGAGTGTTGGCGGAACGCAAGGTCTTCACGTCGTGTGGGATCCCTTTGTCGCATGTCTTGGTGCAGCAGAGAGCTACTGGCTCTCCCATTGGGTGGCTGGCGGGGCTGATCATAGAGAGCCACTCTCTTTCTTTCTCATTGCGGGCTGGTGTGGTGGAGTGCACAGAGAGATACTCTTGCTCAACGCGGGCTGGTGGAGTGGAATACTCGGAGAGGAACACTCTCTCTCTCTCTCTTTTACTGGGCTGGTGTGGCGGAGCTCATGGAGAATGACTTTTTGTATCATTGTGTGACCAGTTTGATGGAGCACACGAAGAGGAAGGTCGTTTCTTTTTGAAGGTCCGATTGATGCGGGAAGTGTTTGTTGGTACCCTCTCTCAGTTCTGAGCGGCTAGGTGGCTACCTGGGCACTGATGGCGGCCGTGGGGAACTGTGTGGCCAAGAGTGGGCTGAAAGAGATTTCCCAATAAATAAAGAAATGAAAGAAATACCCAAAGGTGCGCCAAGATTTGGGGCCAATCTGTCTTTGCATTGGTGCAGGGGCGATCTAGCTCCCAATCTGTGAATTGTGTGTTTGCTGAGTGGTTTGGGGTGACAGTTGTTGGCTGGTTAAGTGTTAATTACCGCCCTTTTGTTAGTCTGAAGGCTGGTTTCATTTACACACGCGTGTGTGCACACATCACAATAAGCAGAGAGAGAGAGAGAGAGAGAGAGTTCTTATTGAGTTTCGATTTATTGACTGCATTTTCGTTTTTTAGTTTGAAACAATGACTGGAGCATTACGGGCGCTGTCACTGATACCAGCGGCAGGTGGTGGTCTATTAAGTCATGCAGCTGCCAAAATTGTGTCAGCGCTGAAGGTAGCTTTTATCTTCAAGTTTTCTGGACTGACTTCTAGTATTTATTACATGGAGCTTCATACACGACCATGCAAAACGCAAGAAGTCGTCCTCTAATAATGTTTTAAGATGCAACAAACAAATCCCCAATTATTGAGTGCTAGATGTGCATGCATAGTCAAGCATAGAAATTCAGAAATTTCAGGTGTGAACTAATGTAATCTTCAAATCAAGGAAGCCATCAAGGCTTGACCAGCACTTTACGGTACTGATTCAGATACAATATTTTAGGGTGTGCCGAGAGTTGAACTTTTCATACGAAGTACTACATACTAAACAAGGCTCTGAGAGAGAGGGAGAGAGAGAGTTGTGTAATAATGTTTGCAATTTTTTTCTGACCAGGTGAGGGAGCAAGGCATTTATTTAGATGGGATTGAGGCAGTTATTAGCCAGGTTCAAAGATATTTGGCCGATGGCAAGCTTGCAGATGCTGCTGATGTATTGGAGAGAAGTGTGGAAGGAACTAAGGCAGCAGATCTGGTAGCAGATTGGATAAAGCATGCTCGAGATCGGGCAGCAATGGAGCAGGTACTATCATTGTTGCAAGCTCATGCGACTGCTGTTGCGTCTAGTATGGCATAAAAGACCGAAACTTTGCTCAGCAAGAAGATGACGGAGCCTATTTTCTTGAAGTACATCCTCGCTCTCAAAGGATGTACTTCAAGTGAAATTAAAGTGAAATTCTGTCCTCATGAGAATTGCCTTCAGCGAGAGGAACCATCCAAGTTCATGTCTTTTTTGGTCATTTCCTACCACAACCAACTTATTTCCTTTGGAGACTAGTTTAGAGCACAGGCTTTTGCTGAAGGCTAATTGCAGTGCCTAATTGAGACAGGTATAATTTAATAGAATTAAAGGGGGATGAAGCTTTAATGAGAGTAAAGTAGTCAAGGGCAAAAATGCTTGCTGCTCCATTAGTTCTTTGTTGAGTAAAACTTAGCATTGTCCCCCCCAACCATACCCCTCTAATTAAATCTCTCTCTCTCTCTCTCTCTCTCTCCCCCCCCCCGCCCCCGCGGCCCACCCAATATATATATATATATATATGTCCCCTTTTATACCTTACCCAATATCAAGCTAGATCTTTTAGGGTTTTTGACTCCAAACACATTTTTCCCATTTGAATTAAATCACTCCAAGAAGGGCTTGTCCTGAAACTGCAGAGAAATAAATCCTACCTTGATTGACTTTTGGTATGCATTTTAGATTTCGGAGTGTAAGATTAAGTTTTCTTTTTGTATTCAACTATTGGAGAAAGGTTAGGGTATAATTCTCTGCACGACGGGATCCTATAATCATATCACAGCTATCAATCATCTAAAGTATGCAAACCCATTATAAATTGCGAAACTCAATGGCTGCAGTTAAGCAATATTGCTTTCTCTTTGCTCGAGTGCAGACTCATGTGTGGCAATTGTTGACGAATATTGTCCCTAAAGATCTTGTACTCCCAAGTATTTTGGTTTGCAAGTACAATCTCTATTTGCTATTCTATTAGCAATTCGACTCTTGGTCTATGACAAATAAGAAATTAAAAAGATCTATTGCTATTTGGTCTATTATGGGTTATAGACATCTATTGGGTTTTTAGAGCTGACGTCTTGGGATCATCCAATTGCAATTCCATTTGTGGGATTTTATAATAGAATATGAGTTGCTAGATCCTTTTTTATAGCAAGTACTCCACAATAATTAGGGTCTTAGAAGGTTCCATCAAGTTATTAAAAAATCAAGTATATGTTTTTCTTGAGTAAAACTTACAAACGTCCTAGGTAAGGCAACAAATACTAGCATTTGCACCCAATGATCCTCAAGTCTCCTTTTTTGTTTCGGTTGACTTTTGGATCTCTCTCTCCCACACGTGCGCCCACTTTTAAAAGTTGATAAAGTTCTCCTTCAACACCCTTTGACTTTGGCCCTCTTATTAGAGCTCTCTCCGAGAGCCCTTGACGCATACCAAATGAATCATCCTTAAAATTACATGCACATAGTTTTCCACGCATTGAAGACTAGTTCGAATACTGACATAGATTGCTAGTGGCAAGAGAATTGGGGGAAGCTGAAATATGTCAAGGTCACATGAAAGTAAGATTGACTTAAAGGTGAATGGGGATTACCCTCACATTCACTCACAAGTGAAATGGGATCTTCTCCTTGACATCCATCTTTATTGTTGATACTATCTCGAAATGTGGCGACATATACTCACACATGAGAAGGTAGTCATAGCAAGGTTGCTAAAGAAATGTAGACGACAAAGATCCTACGCTATATGCTTAATCCTAAACAAGGTTGTCTTAAGTTCGTAAGCGCTATTTACACGAGACGTAAGTTTTGTCTTAACTATATGTGAAGCACTGAAGTACATAAAAATTTAACAAATATTACTATGGAGAATATGGAATTATGTAAAAATGAAATCTCTTGGTCTAAAGAACATTACCTAATTTTAATTTGCGATCTTATTTTCTTTGAAAACACAAGGAAATTGTTCTTGTATTAACACACACTTATTGCTAGTATTAATATAAAATCAAAGATGTTTTTCTTTTTTACTAGATAGAGGACCTTACTTCTTTTGCTAGCACCAATATTTATTTGAAAACCTTTTTTTTGTTTTGTTTTGGCAACGTGAGCTTGCAGTCCATGAAATATTTATCCTTATTCATTGATTAGCTTGATTAGCTAAACTTATTTTGAACATCATGCCATATAAATTTTTATTCAATTCCATAATGAAAGGTCACTTTTACAAGTGATGAATGCTTATTAAGGACACATTAAATTATAATTCTAGTTTGCAAATTAAAGAGAGAGGTTTGGTAACATTTTTTATTCTTTTTAACTAATGTGTAAACTTTGCTTCTTTTTTTGCACACTTAGCGATTTTGCCTCTTAAAAATATGAATGAATTTCATATCTCAAGTAAGCAAAATTTTTGTTCTAGGGATTAGTCAGGAGATGGAAGGAGGTCTTTAATGATATACTCTTTTGTTTAAAGCTAAAGGCAAGGAAAACTAGGGGGTCTTTGAGCCAACACCTATTATGGGTAGCACTTGTCTATTAATGCAATTTAAGCATGGTGAGCAGAGGGCCAGTCTTGCTTGTATGAGTTCATCAGGGCCCTAGTATCTTCTCCTCTCCCTTCTCCCTACTATTATTGACAGGGGGATCCCACACTTCATGTAGCACTGAATACATAAGGTGGGGGAAAGAGTTTTGCATGAGATTTCTAATGGGTTATGTGCTTACATAGAAAGCTAGTTGCCAAAACAAAACAAAAAGATGGAAGGGTTTGATGAGTTATAAATCACAAGGGGACTTACCTTTCATTTCAAAAAATAAAAAAAAAACTCTTCTTAAAATCACTTGTTTATGCATGGATCTGATATTTTGTGATGGTCTTAGAATAAATTATTCTCAACCAATTAATTAGCCCCTGGCACTATCTTGAAAGTTATTGAGGGGTTCTATTTGCCTGGAGAAGTTCTACCTTTATTATGAGGCAGACTCTTGTTTGTATGTGCCCCTAAAATAATTGGATTACGTTTGTGTGAATATATGAACTTTGATAGTATCCTATAATACTTTGACAAATAGTTAAGAGGTTCTTGGAGTCCATCAGTTTGTAGACACCTAATCAATATTTTGATATGGTTTTACTATCCAATTAGGCCATGGGGTCCACTTTAATTTTTTGACATATCCAAATGTGGCAAGGCTTTATATCACCCACATATCCTTCTTCATGTCATAATCATGGATAAACTACAAAGTAAACAATTCCCCTCCATAAGCAAGGGCTCAAGTGAATGCAAATTTATGAACTCTTGCATGGTAACACAAAAAGTTTTTGTCTAATAATTTGATAGCCTTGGTTGCAAAAGCTATTTTTGAAAACATTGCATGAAACTTGAGTATTTTGATGATAAAGTTGAGAACTGCATATTTGTGTGAGAGCAAGGGCTACAAACTTTACAATCTCGTGACCAAGAAGGTCGTTACCAGTAGGGGTGCCATTTCATAAAATGTAATTCTGCAAATTAGGGCTCATCCATTGCCTTTCACAGGCTGCTGCACCAATAATAATTGGTGTTTGTTTATCTCTACACAAAGTAAATGTGCTTCCATCCAATACTCAAAAGATGGACAATGTTTTTTGCCAAAGTCATTTAATGGTATGACTAATCTTACACCATAGATTAAGTTAGATAAAGTACAGTGAAGGCATATCAAGATGCAAAGAATTGAGTCGTGAACTCTAGATTGATAAAGCTTGGCATCCTCTTAGCATGGGTTCTTAGTCTAGCCCCTCTCAATCCACTGCAAAAGGATCAAAATATGTTAATGTGTGCATATGAATATATTTGTAGATGCATATATGCGTGTATATATAAAAGTATCAAAATATATGAGTGTGTGTATATGCATGTATGTGTAGATGCATGAATCTGTATGTATGCACACAATTCAATGTTATGTGTCTTTAGGTCCATACATATTTGCACCTTGTGTGGGTATACATGATACTATTGAAAGTATATCTATTGAAATTATATATGGATGCTGATGTGCATCTATTTGTCAATGTGCTTGCATTGCTTGTGCATATGTGTGCATGTTGTTTGTTCATGATCTGTATATGAAAGCACATGCAATCTTGTAAGGGGAACATCTAGTTACTTCATATACAACCTTATTGGTGCTTGTCCACAATCGGTAGGTTGATGAATGATGTGCTATTCCCATATTTACAAGGCAAGTAGCCCATTTTGTGGATTAGATTTTAATATATAGCATGAATATTGAAGAGCACAAGGAGCATTTGAAAGTTGCACTCAATGCCATGCATGAAGTAGCCCTCCATCCTACTTAATAGGGAAGAAAACATGTTGTTCACCACTCAATAGATCATTAATCCCTATTATAACTCTAATGGATCCACATAAGTTAACTACAATATTGGAAAGTTCTAGAAGCTAAAGGGTATCTAATCTTCCCCTTAATTGTTGGTAAGTGGAATTATGATTCTAATATGGTAGCTCTACATGAAGAAAGAATCAACAAGAAAGCTGTGAGGAAAAACAAAAGGCACCGGTTGATGCTCCTATACTAAAGAAGATTGCACTTTAAGACTATTTTCTTTGAAATCCTTACTTCAAAGGCTACACACCCACCCTCTTAGAGTTAACCATCCTACTATTGCATAACAATCGACCCATGTTTAGAGAGATTGATCAACTCGTAAGGAGGAGTTGGATTTTGCTATTCCTGCTCTTTGGAGACATATTTGGAGCCAAAAGTAGCTTGCATGCAACAAACCTCCACCTCTTCCCTTTCTTAAGAAAATGTTTTAGAGAATTGGGTCTACTACCCTCCACCTCCACAGAAAATCCTTACCTTTTATTCCCAAGTTGCTACAGCTATCTCCCTCCACACAAAAAACACCTTCTTCCCGTGATACCCTCCTTGACCGATCCCCTCCCACTCCACCCGCTTCCCAGGAGACCACCATGGTTGATCCCAAGCCTTACCACTTAGACCAAAGCTTGAGCAGCCACAAGATGAAGGGGAAGCAATTAGAACCAGCACAATTGCAGGTGGAGAGGCTACTGCTACTAGTTTTCAGAAATCGATGAACCACAACAAAGTATACTCAGTCTCTCATCCTTTTATACAACTTGAAACAACACATGGTAACTCAGTCTCGCTGTATCAAAAGACACAAGCTCACAAGCGCGAGTTGAGGAAGCAAACAAAGATTGACATTCAAAGGCAGGCTAAACTTTAAAGGAAAATATGAAAGACAATCATCTCTAAGACCAATCATCGAAGGACTTTTCATAGAAACAAAGATTCGTCCACAAAAGCATCCATAGATGTAAAACCATTAAAACAAGATAAAGGGATCTCTAGCATGCAAAGGAAGACGAACGCCTTTCATCAATGACTCGAACACATGTTCTCATAGATATTTGATGTAGAATAAGGATAGTACCAAAACCAATGTCTATCAACTGATGACTTGTTGGCTGCGAGCTACAAACTAAGAGAAAGATTCCATTGAGTAGCACATAGGAAAGTCTATCGCTAAGGTAAGGTAGACACAACACAAGAAATCCAAACACCACTCCACAAGCTACTGGTCAAACGATGAAGCTACATCTTTAGCATGCATAGGAAGACAAGTTTCTTTCATCAACGACCCATCTGAATCCTTTGATAAATAACCAAGGTAGAAGCGAGCCAGCACAGCAAACCAAACTAATCATTCATTGGCTACTAGCTACACACTAAGAAGAGGATTCAACTCAAAGAAAAGGCAAACACACAAATTGAGAGGCAAATAGCAAGCAAGATAAGAGATTGGAACACAATGCGTTAAGCTACCAATCCTACGTCTCAAGCATGCAAAGGAAGACTAGCGGCTGTCATCAACAACACATTCAAATCATCTTTTAGATAACTGAGGTAGAAGCAAGCTAGTAGCGAACCGAACCAATCATTCATTGGCTACTAGCTACACACCAAAGAAGAAGACTTGATTGAATAGCACACAAACAAATTGCAAGTGACTACAACACAAACAATGCCGCCACAACGACAACCGAAGCACCAGCCGTTTTTCGATAAATCCACAACCTTAGCTTTTCTTTAATATATCATGAATCAGGGTAGGACTGAGACCCATCCCTCACAATATTCATAGTGAAAACTGAAGCACCAACCCTTTTTGAATGGTGTGGACCATAGCAGCAAGAACCATCCAAGAAGAGCTAACATAAACCCTAGAATAAATGAGCGAACTTTCAATGCAGATGACCATCAAACTTAACATGCATGCATCAAAACATTTCCACACACACATGCAAAGAAGGAAGCACCCAAGTTCATAGGCATGCAAGCATTCCAACCTACAAATAGTAGAAGAACTGAGTGTGCTTCCAAAAACACCATAGAAAACATACCACCACAGCACATACAATACACTCCATCCACGCACAGAAAGCCAACAAGCTCATAAAGCCATTGGAGGTTGATGATCATCGATATGCACAAGGTGGAATGAAACATGCAAGCACAAGAAACCACAACCTACCCTAAAATCTTATTAACCCTTAAAGAAACCTTTCAGACATGCTTAATTAGCCTTGAATATTTTGCATAGATAACCCCAAGGTGCAAACGTTTGCTTAGGCCTTTCCTTGGTAGGCTAAAATGAACATCCTCTAAATGCATGGAAAGAGAGGAAATGGAGAAGAGAGGAGGCATGAAAAGAGCATTAGCAAATACAATTAATATAGGGCTCGAAGCCCACTAATTTGGGAGGGGACAAAGTGTCATCATGTAATTAAATGTCAAGGTGGAATGAAAGATGTAGACACAAGAAACCACAAAATCCTATTAACCCTTAAAGAAACCCTTTTGACATGCTTAATTAGCCTTGCACATTTTGCATAGATAACCCCAAGGTGCAAACGTCTGCTTAGGCCTTGCCTTGGCAAGCTAAAACGAACATCCTCTAAATGCATGGAAAGAGAGGAAATGGAGAAGACAGGAGGTATGAAAAGAACATTAGAAAAGGCAATTCATGTAAGGGGATTGAATCCCGTTAATTTGGGAGGGGACAAAGTACAGTTCCTGTCCATCCATAAAGTCCAGAGTGCTCAATAGCGAACCCAAACAAAGAAAAGATGAAACTCCGGTCTGGGTGGATGAAAACCAAAGAGCCAAAAAGACTTCCCAAAAGGAATAGTTGAGAATCTCGCTCGTAGGCACTGTCGAAGAAAATCAATGAGCTCACGAGAACATGGACAATCAATTACTAAAGCCAAAAAACTATGTGGTAGCACGGTGCAAACTCGACAGGTTGCCATTCGAAAGGCTTGAGAGGGAGTTGAGTGCAAGGAGAAGAGAAGAAAGAAGACACAAACCATAAGGGACCTAGAGGAGAGCTTGGAAGTATGATAAGAATGGCAAAGAGGATGTTGGATGGTTTCTTGTCCCTCTAAGGAGGACGATCGGAAGATGGTGGCTTTTTGGCAAGGCAGCTTCCATGTTATATGTTCAACAAGTTGTGAGTCTTCTAAGAAGATTTCTTTAATATACCCTGATAACAAGTTGGAACATTTGGAATTTACAGGTACTTTTATAGTAAGACGTGGATTTACGGTTAAAACACATGTGCAACTTTTCACAAATTGTGTAGCTGCAACTTTCTTGCTAGCCTTGATGGACCAATTTCATTGATGGTTGGTTCAACCGTTTATTTTATAGATATGAAGAGGTTTACATAGGCAAACACTTTGATGAATGGGTCTTCTATCAATATTTATGTGGTGATAGATCTTGGAGATGATTCTATTTGATGTTCCCTTATAAGAAAGTTGAAGTATGTTGTCATTAGCATGTTGTGATCTATGTGAGGTTCGTGACTTTAGGCAATTGGTTGAGTTTGAATATATTCTTGCAGGTCTTTGATGTTTACTAACAAGAAAGATTTCATGTATTTGTGTTGAAGTCTTTAGCCAACTTTGTTTCTATTTTTGATAGCATTTGGGATTTGCGATGACCTTTGCAGTAAGATATGCATTTAGAATTGAAATATCAATGCAGGTTTTCACAATTTTGGGACTGCAAGTTTGTTACTAGCCTTGATAGACCGATTTCATTGATGTGTGATCCTATAGGAAGCCAAACCCAAACATCTCACACCGGATTCACGAACATACAAAAAGAAAAGCATAACCAATACATATTCCACAAGCTTTCGAGGGCAGCTCACATCATATGAATTGTTGACATAAAACGCAAGACATGCAATAAGCAAGTCAAATTGCCCAAGGACCCACAAGCAATAGCTGGATTGCATGCGACATTAGCACTCAAACAAGGAACGATATAGTCGAGATCTGTGCAGACAATATACACATTGTTTATTGGACTAGTGAATGGTGTGGACGTCACATTTCAACATCTAACCACTATACAAGACCAACCAATAGCTTGGGTAGACTTTCACAATACCAAAATAGCCTTAAAAACATCATATGAGAACTCATAGTTATATCACAAAGCAATATCACCAACATGGACACCAATGCGACAACTCACAAAAGAATTCCAAGCAAGGATAAACTATTTAAACATAATCACACAAAACTATTCCTGATACAACCGACCAATGCAAGCATAACACATACATCACAAGGACTAACAATGGAAAGCGTAGGCATTTGATGCGAAAAACATCCAAAGTGATGGAGTAGCTTACACAGCTCTCTCTCGAATTGCATGTACGTCTAGATAATCTATTCTTGCTTAATAAGCTATAAACAAATAAACAGCTCTACTTGATGAAGTTTCACGCTTACAAACAATAGCCATGAAGGAATGTTTCTTTGCAAGCATTCCCATCTTTAGCAACTCACACACAATCATCAGATCTCTAAATGTAGTCTCACTCAATGCACATATAGAAGATGTACGAGGAGATGATATCTCATGGCTAACGATATTTTATGCCTCTAAGCCCTAGCAAGCAATTTCAACGCAATATCTTGCTTTGACAAATATGGCCTCTCACTTCTGTATGAGACAACACATCTGCTTGCTAGTACAATGATAGCAGAAAACGGCAGCGAGATCATAAGTGCTACATTCGAAAACCAAATAATGACACAATACACATAGTCGGAGCATACAAATAGCTAAAACCAACCATCACACAGTTTGTGGTAGCTCTTCAAGAGATCCTCTTCAGTCTGGATGGTAGCAAGCTAATTATTGTGACTGGAGACTTCAACACTAATTGGGCCCACATCTCACATGCCTCTCCTCCTATCAACCAACCAACAACAATTTATTGGTCCACACTACACCACATTTGGACGTTGAAATAATCGTTGCAGGAATAAATCAATGCTAGTGGTCCAACCATTCTCTACTCACATTCCTCTTTCCAAGAAATGACTGTAGCTCGACACGAAAGTGTAAAAGTAAGATCACTATTGCACCCTGGTCAAGCGAAAACTTCCTCCTTGTAATATTAGCTCTAGTGGATAGCGCTACCTAAGGAATTGGATTGTGGCTGGTCGTGTTGATTGAGAGGCGCATGACCAGTGGAGTGGGCGTTGAGGATGGCATGGGCGGAGTTGGAACGTTGCTGCGAGGAAAAATGGGGGACGACTCTAGCTTGAATGGGCGTGACTGGTCGGTCGCAAGAAAATCAAGGCATGGCGAATCTCTGCGGATGTTATTAACGACCAACCCCATAACCAACCCCCCAATTTCAGAGCCATAGCAAACAATATATATTTTTTGGGGTCTTTCACGATTAATATGTGTGTCATTTCAAATTGCAGTATGAACGGCCGAAGCCAAGTGAAGTGGTGAGTTGGAAAAAAGTTTGTGTGGAGCAGTTGCATGCAGCGCCTTGAACGCTGGATGGTTTGGTTTGGGGGTGATATTTTGGGGAAGTCCATTGTCCAACGTTAGTTATCAAGTTGTTTTGGTTTGTCGGTTCGTTGGTTGGTGGTAGCTTCCGTTGGAACAGTGGCAGCAGCAGCAGCAGCAGCAGCAGCAAGGAGCCTGTGAGCCTCGCCTTCGCCTTTTCCCGTCGGTGGGTGTATTGCTGCATTGCTGCACCCTCTCCTCATGAAAATCCTCTCCCGGCTATGGCGGACCCAAGCTCCACATTGCTTCTCCCCTTCCGCCGCCCCCGTGATTCATATGAAATCGCTCGGCTATGGTAATAGCTCCCACGAGACGCCTTTGCCATCACTTATGCATTACAAGGCCTTTCTAAGCCTTGCCCCGTGACCCATCAGCTGCCTCCTCTATCCTCATCGGCCACGTCAATCTTCCTATCGCTTTGGCCTCCATTCCATAGCGCCGATTCTTGCGACAGCTTCTCTGTTTTACTAGTCTCCGAGATTCAGAGGTGGCTGGGCGCTTCACACTGCAAAGCGCAACGCGGAATAGTGTTTGCTAGCGATTGCCTTCTTGTAGCATTAATGGATTGTGTAAGGCAGCACTGCGATTGGTTGCATGTCAACTGCGCCTTTCAATGCTCTATGAACTAGTAGCTGGGAATCAACGATCGAGCTTCCCAAGCGTAGCTCATCCTTAAAAGTTACAGGTTGTACATCGGCGCTCCGCAATTTTCTTGAGCCGAGAGGCTGTCGCCTCTGCTTCCGCAGGGATTACTGGCCTATCTGAAACTCTCAATCGACTTCTGAGCATTCAAGTGCGACTTAAAAATCTTCAAGCTGCACTGTCGGATGGTCTGCGAATCCTATCAGTATTGCGTCAGAATATTGACTCTTACGGACAAGTGTCGGCAATGGACCTTCTTCGCAGGCTCCAGGTACCTTTCCTCGCTCTCGCCCGTCATATACCTTACACTATTATGTCCTCATCCGCACAGTGATTAGTTTTCAGCCGTGAGAAAGGTATATTACAGGTCCTTTATTCGCAGTGACTGAAACTTCCGGTCGCACGGATTGAATGAAATGTAGTGCAAGTGATTTATATTATGAGAAAAGAGTCGTGTGTTGAGATAGCTTTGTTTACGCAGAGTATGCTTGCGATCTTCGTGAATCGCAGCAGCACATGGCTGAAATACTTATGGGCGACACCCTTCCTTAGAACTGCCTATCTGGGCTGATTCCTTTCATTCAGTCTGCTTACTGTGTTCGTGTTGCACGTATGCCAACCGTAGAACGTATCAAGGCTGTTTTGGAGCCATGTATCGATGCTTAATTGCAGCTGAAGATTCACATATTCATGTCAACTTTAAAGCCGTAGCCGGATTTTCGCGTGAATGGCCCAATCATAATAGCCCCCACCCCCCTTTTGTAGTCTGAATTATAATGTGCATTTCCGTGTTTGTTGAAAATCAAAACGTAATATTTGCCATTTAAAGCAATTGAAGGTTGTCTTATGCTTGCACCAGTTTAGACTTCGAGACGATTCATCTGGTCGGGGGAGAAGTGCATTTCTGGTGGTCTGGTCTAGATGAATTGCTTTCACGACCTTGATTAGAGGCCCCCTATCAGCTCCCTGCATTTTGCACACTATATTTGTACAAAATTGTTAACGCTTTTCGTCTTTTTTTAAATTTATGACACCACTCTAGCGGCTTTTAAGATCATGGATGCTGTGTCAATAATGAAACAATTGCCACTGGAGGTAGTTCATCTCGACCTATGCAGACGTGGTCTGTTTTAAAGCGTTACACAATGTCCCTCCTGAAACGTCCCTAATCTGGTGTAGGAACCGGAGGATTTATCTTGAGACCACACCTTTTCATGATATATTAGCTGACAATCGTCTGCATGAACTATCCAGTCTCAAGTAGGACAAAGAATCTGCCATCCCTCTTAGAAATGTAGATCTCAAGAGATCTATTTTTTGAATGGAAATGTGAATGCATCGGACATCCTGCAAATGCCATGCAGGGTAAGTTCTGCTAATTAGTATGACCTGATTATATTAGACGTCTCTTTATGCACAGGGCCTTACTACACGACTCCTTCCATGAATATTTTACCTCAAAGACAAGAAACAGTGTTGTCATATGATGCCCATGTATGGCTGCAGTGAGATTACAAAGGAGAGCCTTAATGCAGGGACTCACACGTTGTTGACGGATGGAAGGCCTGAAATGTGTGCTCCAGCTTTACAGCGGTGGTGTTGTACCAGTCATACTCCTAGAAAGTCAGGATGTTCATCCTATAATCACGAGTGATTTAAGCACCTTTATTTCAAGCAGTACTCTTCAGTCCTTGCTATGGAGTCTAAGCACATGCTCACCTATAGGAAGCCTAAGTGTCCATGAACATTAAGTATCTACTTGCAACCTTGCTCCACACTCTCTTCTAGGTTTCACTTCTTTTTTTGCAACTTATACTTCTCCCCTTTTCAATCTCCTTTTTTTAGCCAGCTACTTTCTCAGTCTTGAGCCTGTGCCACACTCTCTTCCATGAAGCAGCTCAATTCTCACAGTGCGAGATCTGATTCAAAAAGAGATCGTTTAGAAGCACATGACGTAACATAAAATCTGGGACCCTGGCTTCATTGTGTGCTAGGTTTTTATTGAAAATATTGACTTTAAAACTAATATTGCCCTTAAATGATTTAGGAGAATGATTCTCCTCCCAAAGTCTAGAGAGAATTTCATCATATTCAAGTTGCTGGTTCAGTATCTCAAAAGTTACTACTCCTATATATGAATTATAGTCTTTTATAGTCTTTCAAGCTCCAAATAGAACTGTATCATTTCATTTAACAACTACATATCTGAGGTAATGGGATTGGTGAATTTGTCTTCCTGTGTAGTGCCAGGTCTCCAGTGTGCTACTGGGGTTTCTTCCTGTTTGTTGGATGAAATTTCATGTTCTTCCTGATTGGCCTGCTTACAGCGTTCCTTTACAAATCCTAGTTACTTCCAAGGTGGTGGCTATCACCTGGATTGATTGGATTCTTTAATATCTAGACTTCAATTCAGTATTGCCTGGGAGTTACTTAGTGCCCTCCCTCCACCTCAAGGATTCAGAAAATAATGAAACGTCTAAGTGATTGAAACTCTAAAACCTCCACTGATAAAAAGGACAGGGTCTTTGTCGTTTGATAACCAGCCATTGGCAGTAGGTCGACCTCATTTTTTGGGGAGCAATAAAATACATTATAGAAATCAGGGCTGATAACCTGCTGGCAGGGCGTATTTTTTGGGGAGCAGGAAAACAGTAGAGTACTCGGGGAGATGGTAGTCTTCAGTTGCTCTCTCTTTTGCCTTTGTATTTTCTTGCAAACAAATGGGTCTGCTTTCCCTCAGCCAAAGAAGATTGTGTGGCTTATAATATTTTCCTTCTACCAAGCCAGATCCTCTGGCATAACACATAATATACGTTTAATTTTACTACCATATTGCTGTCCCGGAGAGTTTATATTGTTTCCACATCTGAGGTGGAGTTTTCAACAATTCTTTGTGAGCATGTTAGTACAAAATCTGAATGCCAAGTGATCCAAATGTCTCGTGGAGCATGTTATCTGCTGTGCGTCCTGTTCTGAAAGCATGGTTATTAGAGAGAAGCTAGTGAATGTCAAACTTGCTTTAATTATAATGAGTGGAGCTTAACTAGTTGTGTTGTCGAAGAGTGACGGTGATGAGATCTGTTCTTATAAATGCTTTCTTGACATTGTCATCATTTTGCAGTGAAATTTGATCACATCAACTCTTTCTTTTGGCTGTGAAAGGTTCGTGGGAAAGAGCATTGAACGTTTATTCCGGGGTTGTGCTACCCCTAATAAGTCTTTCTTCGTGTCAAGCATATGTAGCTCAACATTATAAATCTTCTATCATGGCTGCAAAATCAGAGCAAACGACAGTCCATTCAAACCCTTCCCCACTGTCAAATGCAAGGTTCAAAGTATCATTTTCAACCACACCTAGCACTTCTTTGATTTCGCATCCAACACCCATACGGACACCGTCTTTGGCTTCTATAGAAGTTTCTTCACAGAGGATAAATAATACACATGGACAAGTAGATGGATGGCTGGAGGCTATGAGAGCATCATCACCTCGATATATCTGTCGCGTAGAAGAGGACAAACGCCTGGCTTTTTTGGAGGAGCTTGAAATTCAATACAAAGAATGGGTTGTAAGTACAATTTATCCAAGCATTCGTGTAAATAATTTTAGATAGAGCTGAAATACTGCTTGTACTTCAGGCACATTTTGGTCCTAAGGATGCTGGAATGGTTATTTCTATCATGTGACTGCCAGAAAAGCTGATTATGTAGTCTCGTGTCTTCCAGAAACAGAAAATACCCTCATGTCTTCCAGTAACAGCAACCTGCTCAAAGAAATACCCTTACATAGTATATCAAGTATGACTCTATGTTGTCTCCCAGCAGATTCCAGAAGAAAGACTGAAAAATAGACCTAGGTAAGCAAACTACAGCTCTACAAGGAATGTAAAGGCTGTATTATGCTACCTAAAGTCATCAGCCATGTGGTCTTTTGTCTTGTCAGATTGAAAACTGAGGCAATTCCCTACATCCTCTCCTTGGCTAGAGCCTTCTTGAGTGGTTCCAGCTCCTCTTGATCTAGCTTTGAATCCTCTATGACTCTAAAGCCTTCTTTTGATAGCCATCTTGTATGGTCGTGGGGGTTCAACTAGAACTCCCTGTGCTGCAACCTCGAACTGGGGCTCCATCTTCTCAAAGACAGCGTCCCAACTTATCAAGATCTACTTGCTCTTTGCGTCAAGGAGCTGATAAGCTTTTCATCATATCCAACAAAAATGCACTTTTTGCTCCTAGGACGTAGTCACTCTCTTTTGATCCTATTTTTCTTATAGTAAGTATTGGATGCTTCTGAATTTTCCCTCCTGTTGGTATGAAATATCTTCAATTCTTTTTCTGCCCAATTTTTCTTACAGTAAGGTTGAATGCTTCTGAAGTAATTTTCCCTCCCTGTTGGTACGAAATAACTTCAATCCTTTTTCCGACTCCTTTTCAACTTTGCCCTACCACTTCTTGAATTTCTTAAAGGCTTGGGAAACAATACACTCATGCGGCTAAATTCATCAATAAAAAGTAAGGAAATATAGCGACTCTGCTAATGATTGAGTTGAAAAAGGCCCGCAAATGTTGGAGTGCACCAACTCAAGTGCAGCTTTGGCCTCCAGCTCCCTGTGTTGCTTGCCTTCGACACAAGTCTCCCAAATGCCTTCAATGCCTGCTTTTGGTGGACGTCCATCTACCATTCCAGCCTTTTGCATGTCCAACAGGGTACTCTAACTGACGTGGTCAACTTCTCATGCCACAATTACAAGCTACTTGTCTTCTCTTGAGTAAATGGTGCTGCCCATCACCTTTGACAACCCTTGTGTGGTGCGCACTCTACGTTGGCACTGTTCGACGTACAATTTTGCTATTGTAGAAGCTATAGATTCTACCCACTTTCTCATAGCAAATTTTGCTTCAAATAGGTTGCCAAAATAAGCCTTAACCATGTGGGAAATTTGTACAATGAAACTATATGTCAATCAAAGATCGTATTTTCAACATACAGGAGTTGTACAAATGATGCACCAATGAGCATCGCACAGATGTCAAGATAGGAACATGACTACCCCTATGTGAAGATCATGAAGAGAGAGAGTCTAAGTTGAGAAGTGCCCAATGATTGCATGCAAAATGGATCATGCATCTAGTTATTACACTCAAGCCATTTGTAGGATCAAATTTAGATAGCAGTGTCACACCCTTCCTCTCGTGAGATCCTAAGTATCTTAAAGAAGAGGCCACACAAGCCTTCGAAGACATATGACTATCAAGAAGACAGGGAAGAACATCTTGATGGATGCTTTTGGTGATCATGCATTTTTAAAATATTGTAGTCTGTTGTAGTGACACTTGTCAACGGCGCCCAACTCACTCAAGGAGAATTGGAGCCTTTCTATACTTCCACTCTCGTATCTCCTTTCTTATCCTTGAGAGCAATCGATGTATTGAGTGACCTCCATTTACCGCACCAAGTGGGCTATTGGTCTATCCTTGAAAAGATGCATAAGGGCCATTATAGCTTTTTCTTATTAAGCATCAATATTCTTTTAGCCAACTGCAGAAGGGCATCCATCCTTCCAAATCATTCCGTGCTTGCTGATTTTTTAGAGTCATGTCTGCAAGTGAAGAGGGCATTCCATAAATTGCCTCAAGCAGGCTCATCCCAATAGCAAGATGCTTGGTATTGTTGTAGCGAAATTCAGCAAGTGCCAACCATCTATCGCAAGACTTTTGAGTATCATGAGTCATGACAAAAGTGCGTCGAGTATTCCTCCACCCACTTGCTCACCCTTTCCGATTGTCCATCAGTCTTAGGATGGTATGCAGTTCTAGTTGAGCAAAGTACACACTGCTGTAAATAGCTCCTGCCAAAAGTAACCCACAAATTTTGCATCTCTGTCGCTGACAATCTCTTGAATGTTCAATGAATTGCCAAGCAGTGATGCTGAATAATGGGTCTTCGTGGGTATGAATTGGGCTTGTTTTGTCATTGTGTCCACCACAACATAGATGCTGTCCCATCCCCTCTCAGCAGAAGGCAATCTTGTGATGAAATCCATTGCTATGTGTGTCCATTTGCCCTATGGAATTGGCAATGGCTGCAAGAGACCTGTGGGTAATTTGCTGTCCACTTTATTCTGTTGGCAAGGCACGCATAGCTCTGTTTGATTATCTCATATGTCTTAGTGACACCCGCATGTCCAGCCATGGGAGAGGATTGCATTTCTTGTAAAACCAGCTGTCTATATATTGTGAGTCTGGCACTAAATAAATCTTGTCCTTGCACCACAACAGTCCATTATGCGATTTGAATTCTAGGTGACCCTGGCTAGAAGGCTTCTGCAAATCTGAAAATATGGAAGCTGCCTTAGAGTTCTGCATATACTGTTCCTGAATCTCACGAATCCACTCTTGATATGGTAGAGATTGCAGATAAATGACAAGCCCACATTTTGGATAAGGCATCTGCAACTACATTGTCCTTCCCTTTTTTGTACTCAATGTCAAAATCATAGGATTGAACTGCAGCCAACCACCTCTTTTGCTTACATGGCAAATTTGGCTGAGTGAGAAAGAATCTTGTCCTTGCACCACAACAGTCCATTATGCGATTTGAATTCTAGGTGACCTTGGCTAGAAGGCTTCTGCAAATCTGAAAATATGGAAGCTGCCTTAGAGTTCTGCATATACTCTTCCTGAATCTCACGAATCCACTCTTGATATATGGTAGAGATTGCAGACAAATGGCAAGCCCACATTTTGGATAAGGCATCTGCAACTACATTGTCCTTCCCTTTTTTGTACTCAATGTCAAAATTATAGGATTGAAGTGCAGCCAACCACCTCTTTTGCTTACATGGCAAATTTGGCTGAGTGAGAAAGAATCTTAGTGACCTATGATCTGTTTTCACCTTAATTTTGCTCCCATACAGATAGTGGTGCCATTTCTTGAAGGCATGCAAGATAGCCAACAGCTCCTGATCATAAACATGGTAATTGAGTTCCCTTGGCATCAAACTTCTTGCTTTCAAAGGCTATTACCCCGCGTTCCTGCCTCAGAACAGCCCCCAATCCCTCTTGGGAGTTATTTGGAATGGCATATCAGCAATTAAATCAGGAAATTCAGAGAGTATTTCTGCCTATCCAGGTCATCCACATGGGGAATGCTTCCCTTCTGACCTTTAGACACATTCGCGGCATAGATGGCAATTTCCTTTTGACTATAGACACATTCAGGGCATAGACGGCATTTCTGTTCTTCAGCTCTCTGGCCAACTGTCTTGCTGAAATGACCTGCATTTTCGGGGCTGTCACGCCCTATATACCAATTTCTTACCCCTTTGTGCAAAGCGGAGTGTCAAGGCTTTCAATCCATGCTGAATTCTCCTTGAGATTTCATCCAGTCGTAGCCCAAGACAACATCAATCGCACCCATGTCCAGTGCAAAAAGATCCCTTGCAAAATCATAGCCATCAGAGAGCCTGATCCTTGCACCCTGGCAACACAGTCTACTAATCACATGCTGTCCATTGGCCACTTCCACTCTCAAATCGTGTTCTGTCTCTGTAGCAATCAAGGATTGGCCAGATCTGCTTTGTGTTAGATGGGATAAGACTCTGGGCGAATTTCTGTTATGGCCAAACATTCTTTGAAGAAAATTGGTTGTCCAAAGCTTGAGCAGCATTTAACTATAGCACTAATATATGAACAACGAAACCAACATCACAACAATGTTTGTAATCACTCACACTCCTTTTGATTTTCATAAAAAAGAAGTAACTCGTCAGTCCACAGGTCTACTATACAACGATTATTTTCAGCGTCTTTAGTATTTGAAGATTCCATCGCTTCTCCCATATGAGATATGTTCATCCTTTGCTCTTGGTGTTGATGAAGCTATGAGTGCTCCCACTGTCCACAAGCATGTGAACAGTCTGGTCCTTGATCTCACCCTTTAATCTGATAGTCTCAGCACTCTTGGCACCCATCAATGCATTAGGGAGATAGCATATAGTGTTGGCTGAGCATCCCAATAAATCTTCTCCTTTGCCACAGGAGCATTCCCATCTGCATCATCTTGTGCATGGAATGGCATGGCAACATGATGCTCCACAAAAGAGGCTCTAGGCACACGGTGTCGTCTACCATGAGAGGGCTGAATGTCAAATTTGTCACTAGCATGCATGTTAGACTCAATAGCTCCACCATGATCAAAAGGAAACTCAGCATCCTTCGTGGCCCCCCATCTCATCATGAGATGCATCCAGGGAATTTGTAGCATCTACCAATTCCTCATCGTTGGATAGCTTGATGATCATGCTGAGTTTGGCTACACTAGTGTTGCGCATCTTGCAAACATCTCGATGCTCATGGGTCCACTTCTCACCACATTTAAAGCATATATTTGCCTTCTTCCTGGTGTCCATAATTGCCCTTGTATGCTGCTTGATCTCTGATTTTTCATTCCCAGCATTTGTCTTGCCTCTTGGTTTGGCATCGAGATATCTATAGGGCTTGGCATACGGCATCTTGTAGCCCGATACATTAGGAAATCTGGGGAATGGTGCTGCTGCTGCAGATTGCTTATCATGCCAATCAGCCCATTTAGGCTCTTTTCAGAATCACACGCAGTCCCATGAGTGCTGCTCACTACATCCTTATATCGGCTGGCATACTTAGGCTTAGAGATCTTTGCAAGTTGGGCAGCTTACTCAATGGTCTGAGGGTTATGTGCTTACATTTGCAGCCAAAGGATGGGGCAGTCTGTGTATAAAAGTAAATAGCTAGGGCTGAATTTACCGACAACTACAAGTGGAATCCTTGGGGGTTTAAAAGCTTTGTATAGTTTCCAAAATAAAAGCAGGAAAGCTCATCTGTGAAATTGGGAAATGAGAAAGTTTCTATACATTATTCTTGCACAAAACAATGATCCTTGGGGGTTTAACAGCTTTGTACAGTTTCCAAAATAAAAGCAGGAAAGCTCATCTGTGAAATTGGGAAATGAGAAAGTTTCTATACATTATGCTTGCACAAAACAATGATCCTTTTTGGGTATCCAACATGGGCTTCCGGGCTCTCTAAATAGAATAAAAGCTTTGCACAAAATATTTCTCATAGGGGAATTATGTTAATGTAGTGCATGTGTGGAAGCATACAATAGAGAGAGGGAGAGAAATGGACACTTAAGTAAGGCAATAGCAACTCTGTCTTTTGGAATACAACCTCAGCCAAGACAAGGGAAAACATGTGAGGAAAGAAGCTCTAGGTGACCATCTGTGAGGCACCCAAAGAGTGTGGAAGGGGAACATATTTATAGCCCCTAGCTAGTCTAGTCAGCCACTAGGGGGGGCTGTCTAATTTGACCGACTAGAAGGTTGGGCTGACCCAACTAGTAGGTCGGGCTAACGTGTCCCAAGCAGGGTGAAGTTAGGCCGGGCTGACCCGGCCAAAGAGGTTGGGAGCCCAAATTGCGCCCACCTGGAGGATCCATAGCCCATTTTCCCGTGCATTGTCGAAAGTGCTTCGACACTACCTTCAATGACTCGTAGCTTTCCTTGAGATATGAGAACTGTTTCCTCCTCTTGGAGAGGGAAGTATATATTATCAAAGTATAACTGATTGGTTGTAACTTGGCACCTCAATGCTCGAGGAGAAGGAAGTATAGATTATCCAAGTATAACTGATTGGTTGTAACCTGGCACCTCAATGCTCTAGGAGAAGGAAGTATAGATTATCGAAGTATAACCGATCGGTTGTAACCTGGCACCTCAATGCTCGAAGTATAACTGATTGGTGGAAGCATGGTTAGGATGACGGCCCCCAACTAAAGAGATGATGGGGCAGCTCCCATTTCCAGCAATTGGTTATGGATGACCTTAGACTACATCGAGAATGGCTCTATGGTACTACCGATAGGGAACTCACGATTGTATAGCTGTCCTTGCAAAGTGACGGCTCGCATCACCGAATCCCTCACATAGAGATCCTCTAGTTAGACCATACCACGAATGCACTGGTTAGTGTTTAGATTGTTGGAGAGACCTCCTTCGTGATTGTGCTTACCAATGCTGGATGTGACTTGGAGTCACGCTCCCCCCAATCTTGAAGCATCCTCCTTGCTAGCATTCCAATGGATAGAGCTCTTGGGACGTTGGGGCTCCCTTTCGTAGCCTTGGGCTATCTCCCAGAATCATACATAAACTAGATCTTAAGATTCAGTTTCCAGTCCCATGGAACCTTTCCGTCCTTACACAATTCTTGCTGATCTATGACAGTAAACAATCCTTTGGGCAAAGAAGAAGGTAGGGAAGGCGAGAGGGGTTGTGAGAAAGGAGAAGCCGCCTTGTTGCCTCATGCAACACGAACCCTTATGTTGTCAGTGCCTCGGGTAGGCTATCCAATAAGATGCCGACTAGTAGGATGTGATCACTCCTTGGGCAGGCTACTCCGAACGGAGTGCCAACCATAGAATGTGTCCATGCCTAGACAAGTTGCTATGAACAGCTCCTGTCTACATGTGCCTCAAATCGTCTTGACCCAAATGTTGCTATTGTTGATCAATCCTCCAAATAGCCTTAGCTGTACATAGCAATGCCCTGAGATCTGTGTCAGCTTTGCGCGCTTCTAGTCCCTTAGTAACCATGACATCTGATGCCATGTGAAAGTAGTGCTTGTACGGAAGCATACAAGAGAGAGAAAGATGTATTAACGTTTGCAGGAGGTCTCGCGGGCCTATGGGGTCAAGTACAAAAAAAAAGACAACTCATACAAGCCTCAATGGGCTAGAGCAAAGGGTGTGCAAGGGCCCTTGCTAAGGACTAAGCTATGCTATGCTGATCTAATGAACTCAAGAGCTCAAGCAAAATCAAAATTAGACATAACCTGAAACAAACTGAGAGCTAGGACTTAAAAGTTGAAATCCGGCACCATTGTGGCTTTTCGGTGAGCTGTGAAAATATATTGGATTTGTGTTTGTCGAGCTATCTCACGCTGTTGCAGGGGGCATGGTCTCCTCGATCTCTGAACATGTTGAGCTATGTTCAGAGTGACCCCTCGTGGTTTGGCGGTCTCCTTTGAGGAAAGCTGTGATAGGCCGGACCTCAATAGAGTGTGCTATGGTCACTCTGCGTGTCACGAGTGGTCTATGCATCCCTCTCTCAGCGGCACCGTGTCGACTCTCTCTGCTGATCCATGTTGCACTTATATCAGCTAGTTCCTCCTCCACTCCGCTGCCCTGGAGCTGATTCAATTGCATAAAAGTCTATGACATGTCGCTGTCCTTGGTTAGCCTTTGTCTCCTATGGATTGGTTGCCTCCTGCTGCTCTTTGATCTGTCGTAGTAGTGTCTCTCTGTGTTGGCGCATCTCCATTAGATACAACCAAATGCAGACCTGGTCATGGAAGTGAATCAATCGCGAGAGTGGGCCGAAGCCGCTCCTCTCTAGGTAGAGATAGTGGTACTGTCCCCGGATCTCATAATAGGTTGGATAGGCACAAAGAAAATGCTCCTTTGTCTCAACCACCCCCAATGTGCATAACATACAGATCCACTACTCTCTGGGTATACCTACGGCTCTCCCTGTCTTAATCCTCAGCTGAGGTGTGTGTGTGTGTGAGAGAGAGAGAGAGAGAAAGAAAGAAAGAAAGAAAGTGTATTATTGTCCACTAAAGGCCAAAATGGGCCCATGAGACATCAAGAACTCTGCGTACAAGATAGCACAAAATCAACGTGCCACAAAGAAGAGGCATCGTCGAATATCATCTAAGTGCTACGCAATACAATGCCAAATCCGAGCCTAAATACAAAGTAAGCTAGATGCAAGGAAACCGCCCCTGGGTGCAAAATGGGGGGATGAGTACAATATGTCAATGCAAAGATACAAGTCCATGTATCACGGAGTCTGAGAACCAAAATAATACTGGAAATCCTGTCCATCGACTCTGCCTCCTGCTATGAGAGTACAAATCTGAGCAAAAGTGAGGTGAGCGGCTGGTAGGGTGAGATCTCCATGAGTAAGTCTCCTCCGAAAAGCTGCCATCATCCTGGATCGGCTGGAGATGAAGCGGCGAGTACGTCCCCTATGTAACAAGATCCTGCGGCGTCTACAAACCATCTCATATGTACATCCACAGGGTGGAGGCATGTGTCCTGTGTGAGCTCTGACCTCCTCGTGCTCCTCCTGATACCTGTCATCTGGTATAGCGTGTGTCTGAGCTCTATCGGGCTGGGCTCTATCACGCTCTGGTCTGTGCTGATGGTCTCTGAGGTAGTGTCGTCGAAGCATAGTGGCCTCCCTGACATAAAGAGCTAGGCAATGCTGATCCTCATAATCCATCACTCGTGAGAGAGGTCCAAAGCCATCCGTGAAGAGACAGTGGAATCTCCCTCTGATCTCATAATATAGTGAGCATCTGCAAATGAAGTGCTCCTCTGACTCCACCTCTCCCATGGTGCAACAAGGGCAGATCCTGGTCTCTCGGCCTGGACGCCGTCCATCCTCCATGCGTCGCATCCTACCAGCCTCTATCTCGAGCTGATGCGAAGAGACTCTAAGCTGGCCAAGGGCAATCCTCAGTGAGTGGGACATGTGGATACGTGTGTAGCCTGGTGGAATGACAAATCCATCCTCTGAGATCCGAAGGAAGTGGTCACGATATGTGGCCATCTTCGTCGGAAGCTGCGTGGGATAAATCCAAGTGCGGTACGTATGAAGCTGCAGCAAGTCTGCTCTCGTGACCTGACTAAGCTCGTGGCGAGTCAACTCGAGATGAGGGGCATCTATGCTGTATCGGAAGGGAGGCAATCTATCCATGTCTAGTCCAAGAGATGTGAGCCACCTAGTGAGTCTGAAGTACCAGCAGTATCGGGCCCCAGATCGTGCCAACTCCATAGAAGATGCAAGTGCTAACCATGGCAACCGAGCTCTGCCTGCTGCACACAACCGAGCTCTCTCCATAGAGAGAGAGAGAGAGAGAGAGAGAGAGAGAGAGGTAAGGCAATAGCAGCGGTAAGGAAAACAGCTGCACACAAGGGCAAAGATGTGAGGAAAGAAGCTCCAGGTGACTGTTTGTGGGGCACCTAAAGAGTGTGGAAGGGGGCTACATTTATAGCCTGAGCCAACCAGATCCGCCAGTAGTGGTTGGCTAAATTGACTAGTTAGCAAGTCCGCCTGACCCGGCCTGTAGGTCAAGTCGACCCAACCCAAGTTGGGTCGGGTCAGGTCATATCTTGTTGGGAGTTCCAGTTGTAAGGAATACTACCACACACAAGGGCAAAGATGTGAGGAAAGAAGCTCGGGGTGACTGTCTGTGAGGCACCCAAAGAGTGTGGAAGGGGGCTACATTTATAGCCCCAGCCAACCTGATCCGCCAGTAGGGGTTGGCTAAATTGACTAGTCAGCAGGTCGGCCTGACCCGACCTGTAGGTCAAGTCGACCCAACCCAAGCTAGGTCGGGTCAGGTCAGATCTTGTTGGGAGCCCAAATTGGGCCTTAGCTCAGCCTTAACCATGGACCAGGATGGCCAGCCACCCTAAACTGGCCTAGATTACTCTATCTCTACTCCTCACTCCTAGCAGTGAGCTGGGTTTCTATGGAAATAGGCCGGTTTTTTCTTTCAGCCTTTTCCCGGTTTTTTCCATACTCAACACAACCACAAATAAGCCCTCTCTCACTAGGAGAAGCCATAACTTTAACAAATTGGGGGTTAAGGCTCAGACACCCTACCCCATTCTACTAGCTGGGAGGGTATGATACCTCTACAAGGGAAGGCATTATGCCAATTCATGGCTTACCTCAACAAAGTTGAGAAGATGGATGCTAATAGGATAGCTCACAAGGCATTGGAAGCTACACAAACAACTGTATGGCACTGAGATGGAATATCTATATATATATATATATATATATATATATATATATATATATAGATAGAGAGAGAGAGAGAGAGAGAGAGAGAGACTGAGAGAGATGAAATTATGGAATATAACGGCTGCAAATATACTAGAGGATGCACGTGAGATCAGGGAGTTAGTGACATAGAAGATGCTACAAAAATCATGGTAGGACCCAGCGCCAAAAATGTAGTTCTACAAACAGGAAACTAATCCAATGGACAGCTATGGATGAAAAATACCTTGGGGAAGACATATCAATGTTTAAAAGGCATCTAATATGCAAAATAAGAACTAGCTCACATGAATCTAGAAGTGGAGAATGGAAGGTTGGCAACACCTAGGGTCCCAAGGGAAGAAATAATATGCAAAATCTGCCCCATAGGGGAGATGGAGAATGAACAACACGTCCTTCTAAGATGTTACGCCTATGCACACGTCAGAGAAAGATATGATGACAATAGAGACCATCTGGAAACCTATAAGATCAGCTAGCTACGAAGCTAGGAAGCTATCGAAAAGAACTTATGGAACATGGCCACAATGTACTTGGACTAGACACAAGCTAGCTCAACGAGTACTAGCTACATAGTAAGTCCATAGTATTTTTTTTTAGTGGATGTAAAAGATCAACGTTTATAGTGATCACCAGTCCGATCCTAAAGGGTCTCAAGAGGACTTTAATACAATCATATCGTATCATATCATCTCTCCAGTGCAAACATGACTGTCTTTTACTAATGCATTAATGAAAGGGAGGGTACTGGTCTGATTGAAGATCACCTGAGGATCACCCAAGGGCTGCAAGCATATACAAATGCACTCTTTCTATCTCTCTTTGGGAAAAACCAGGGAATTTGTGAAAAATGGACAACTCAACTGAGAATAAGTCTAAGGGAGAGAAGGAAAGAAAGTACAGCACTATATGGATGGGCATTCAAAAGATAACTGACTAGAAAGGCACATCAAAACATGCTTCACCTGGCACCGCTTTGAAAGATGTCTCAAAAATGCAGGATACAAAGATCGAATGCTTGCAGAAAAGGATGCGGGAAAACAATGAAGAGACTAAGCATAAGTTGCATACCTCTATGGAAGAGGAGATGACAAATGGAAGATTGAAATGCAAATGCAATTGGGGATTTAAATAGGGAAAATAGGAAGATATGTCTCGAATGCTAGGTGCTCACCCCAGCCAATATGCCTTGAGGATAAAGGAATTGGAAGATAAAGTGGCCAGCTTACAAGCTGAGAATGAGGTTCTAAAAGCACACACTCAAATGGAAGATGATGAATTCCAGCCCCTCCTAAATGAAGAACTGAATACGCTCAAGGAACAAATGCAATCACTACAAGCACTAGAGGGAAAGGAGAATAATGCTTGCAAGGCTTTGGAGGAATTCAAAGCAGAGAATGCCAAACTCAAGAAGGATATGGCAGCCCTGCAAGCCACCATGCAAGGGAAACATGGAGAAATCTCTCAGCAAATAAATGAAGGGAAAGCAAAAATGAAAGAGTGGACTGAAGTGGTCAAGAAAGGCAAATCAGCTCCAAAAAAAGAGATCATCGTTAATGTATTACAGGAGAAAAGGAGACACCACAAATCATTACGTCCTGGCTAGAGGCCTATCAGTCGGTAACACTCCGATGGTTGTTAGAAACATGGTGGAGAGAGAGGGAAAAGGTTAGGGTATGAGGAAATGATACATGAATGAAAACATAATGAAAGGCCTATCTTATTCATAATCATGAGAAGTACAAACCTTCTATAGGCTACTCACTGACACACTGGCACCTAGTGCCTATGGGATAAGTCTCGTAATGACACGTGGTACTCACACATGACTCACACACATGAACTAGTACTAGATCACCTAGTACTACACACTACTACATGATATCACATCACCACACTCTTTGGCAATGATATCTCCAACACCTTCCTTCAGAGCAAAGAGTGTGAGACCCAACACACGAGTAGACCAATCCCCCCTCCACCGCAATACTGCAAAGAGCAAGTCCAACTATCCAACACCTCCCGTGTGATAGCAATTCTCAGTCAACTTGCGACCGGCAAGGGCAAACTATCACTTGTCACCCCCTTACTCTGAACTGGGTGGTCAATACCATCAAACCAAAGTATGAGACAATACCTTGATTTTTGGGGGACAACCCAGGGCAGAGTACCTCTTATTGACTCCAAATACATTCAGTTTAGAGGGACAACTCAAGGCTGAGAACCTTTATTTGACTCAACACAAACACACATAGAATTAAGCATCATCTTTCTCCTCGGAGAGGAATAAATCATGCAACACAACAGATGAAGCTTCCTACTCAGGTCGAGGAGATGCTGCATAAATATTCTTGAGCTTGTCCAGGTTCTCCTTGGCTGAAGTAGTGTTGTCAAGTTGATGAAGTAGTTTTTTAGCCAACTTCACACTAATAAATGCCATTCCTTTGTCATTCTGCTCATCCCTAGCTGAGAGTGGTGCTGATGAGTCTTCACGAGGACGAGGATCCATAGTATCAAACTGAGGTAACAAAACCAACAGGCTGAAATGGATAACCAGTCAATGAAGAGGCTGGTCTAGGGCTCTGAAATGGATCCGAGGCCTTCACAAATGCAAGGCAGTTGAAGAAAGGCTTGATTAAGCGTGACCAGCAGCTAGTTGATGACCTTGGAGGCTCCGGTATGCAAGAGGACAGAGATAAAGGCCTAGTTGTGTGGTGTCCCAAAGGTCCTGTGAATTGATCCAAAAGGTTCCAGAGCTGCTATGCTCCAGTTCGAGGCCATCGTTTCTCAGTTTCCAGTCCTAATCTGGCTTCCTACATGAATTGCGATGAGTTTTTTCTCCTGCTTTTCCAATTGTGGTGCAGTAAATTCTGTTTCCAGCCCTGGTGCTCCAAATGTGAACCCGAATCAGAAAGCAGCAGGTATATGCCCCGAAATGCAGAAATAAACCACGAGGTGAGCACGTGTGCGTGATAACTGCCCAAGGTGCCACAACGTCCAAAACCCTAAAAACGGTTCACCAGGACACTCCGAAGTGCAAAAACAGCTCAACAATGTGAAAGGCGGCTCCCTAGAACAGCTTTGAATGCTGTAGCAGGTCTCTGATGCAAAAAATGGCTGATGTAGATGTGCTGGAGGCCAAGGTAACTGCTTGAAAATGCTTTTGTTGTAGGCGGTTCTGAAACAACAATCCTAGAACATCTCGAAAATGCAAGCACGAGCTCCAAAACTGGTAACCCCTTAACCCCTAATCCCTAAACCCTAAATCCTAATCCTAGCCCTCGAAACCCTAAATTCTATAACTAAACCCTAACTTTTAAACCCTAAACCCTAACTCCTAATCTTTAAATCCTAAGGCCTCCAAATAGGTTGCAAATCTGCAACCAACGCGCGTGGATGGGGCTGCTCTGCTGCAGCGTCTTGGAAACCCTAAAAACAGGGATGAAGATGCTTCAGAATGGCTTGAAAGTGCCTTCAATGACCTCGGAACTTCTGCAAATGATGTGCACAGGTGGTTGGCTCTGCTGTAGCAACTCAAGAAGGATGATTTTTGGTGACAAAAACCTTCACATGTGCTGTCAGGCCTTGAAAACTGTGCCGACCTGCAAGGAATAGGCTGCCTAAGGTGAAAATGAGGTGGATATGCAGAAACCCTAATCGGGTATGAGGAGCTCAAAGGAGGGGGCAGCTAGAAACGAATTAGGGTTAGGGAGCTTGTGGACTCGTGGGAGGGAAAGTCACCTATCCCCATCATGGATCGTGCTGATTGGCACACCTATGCGACATTCCTCTATGATGTCCCGTCTCAGACACCACTAGACATGTCTTCCCTCCCTAGACCCACCACATGTAGGTTGTTCACAGCACAGAATGTGTGAGCTGCTTTATGCCAACTCCATAATGGCAGAGCCCAGGACCATGAAGAGTTATGCTCTGAGAATTCGCACATGGGCAGGAGGTCACTGCTCTTTCGATCGTAGCACAAATGTTCAATATTGCTGTGTAGCGGTTTCCCCCTTGCTTGGAGTACCACCACTATTGTGCCAATATATAAAGCAGGATACCCCGTGGACCGCCAATATATAATGCAGGAGACCCCATGGACACTTGGATTCACCGTACCCTTATAATTGGTCATACACTGGCCAAGATATATGGGTCAATCCTAGAGAGAGAGAGATCAGCTCCTACATGGGCGAGCTTTGGGACAGGTTGGGTTTTGGAGGCAGCATTCCACCCTTGATCACATCTTCACCTTGCGAGTAGTCATCAAGGAGGTGAAGTCGAGATCTCAGAAAGTCTATGCATGTTTTGTAGACTTTTGGAAGGCATTCGATACAGTCTTCACAATGATCGATGCAGCCAGAGCACAGTTTACGCCCTGGTTGGATTTACTTTAGCTCCACATATCGCGGGCTTTGGGGGGGAACCAGGAGCTCCCCACCAAGATCCAATCCTACCGTGATCATTTCGTTAGAGTATCAGTGTATGGGGTGATTATCAGACCCGAGTACTTGGAGGATAGACGAGTCTCACATGCCTTGAGGATTGCCATCCGACAGATGCGGTTCTAGTCCCTTTAGTTGAGGATTGAGACGGGGAGAGCCATAGGTACTCTCAGAGTGCAACATATCTCTTGACTATTCACCTCCAACAGAGGAGCACTTCCTGTGCTGCCCCGTATACCATGAGATCTGAGGATGATACCATTGCTTATTTTAGGAGGGACAGAGGTTCAGACCTCTCTCCTGGCTGATTCATTTCTAGGACCAAGTTTGTGTTGGTCTCTATTTGATGTAGATGCGACAACATAGAGAGACCTTGCTGCGCCGCATCAGAGAGAAGGAGGCATTGGCACCTGCGACTGAGCTACATTGAGCCCAGTGACATGTTACAGATTTTTACACTTTTGAGTCTTCCCCCGAGACATAGCGGAGTTGAGGAGGAGGAGATAGATGACATGAGGATTGAGTGGGCCAGTGGGATGAGAGGACGATGTGGAGAGACAGAGTCAGAGGTGCATAGACGGACTAGGGCACTCACGATGGAGGTCCAGCCCATTACAACCATATTTGGGGGGGTTGCCCACGACCAGAGGGTTACTATCGACATTCTCGCCGGATACAAAGATTATGGAGACGTCGCCCCCCTCCGTCGAGAGATACGACTCGGTGGACATAGATATGATATATTTTTGCAGCTCATAGGAGAGCTACCCTTGCATCTGGTTATGTGTTTTGATTTCGAGTTTGAGTACTACTTTGTTTTTAGCGTAGTACTTAGTACCCTACAAAGGGCCTTATTGGGCCCTCTGCTCTAGCCCACAATGGCTTGTATGGTTTACTCTTGGTGATTGTACTTTGTCTCATAGGCCGATGAGGCCTCCTGAAGGCATTAATACATCTCTCTCTCTCTCTCTCTCTACATTTTTTATTCTTATTTTCTGCTTTGTTTCTTTTTGTTTTCTGTTGAAGTTTTGTTGTGTGGTCGAATTTTCAAAACTGGGTTTACTCGAGAGATTTTGGAATCTTTTGAAACCCAAATGGCAGCTTATGCTTGGGTACTGATGAGAACATAAGCGTAGCTTTGCTTACTAAGTTATTTTTATTTTTTATTTTTCTCTTTTACTACTTTCCTTGGTTCTTTTGCTGGTTATATAAAAAATCTTAATTTGTAAGATTGGATTTATTCTAGATCTTATGAAGGTATATATATCTATTTTTCCTCCAAAGAAAAATTCCATCTATTAAAATTGGGAAAACAATACAAAGAGTTAGCTGTCTGCAAGGCAATGAGAGAAGTTGTTGTGCAACTTGCTTCGTGGGGTGCCAGCTGATTGCCTAACATACCTTGGAAGTAGGTGTACAGATAATTCCTGCTGGAAGGTAATGTGCCTAGATGCACTACTATAAGTACCAAGCAACATCTGAAGTTTGACCCACACTAGTGATACATCTTTTTGTCTAGCATCATAATTGCACACAGGGAAAGTTCATCCTTTAGCCACAAAGATGGCTGAAGCATCGAGACGGCATGAGAGAGGGCAGATGAATTCTAGGGTTGGTAGGGAGAGGTCTGCAAAGGAACATCTTCTTGATGAGGGTCCACTGCTGCTGTCCTATGAAAGCGAATTTGAAGCCCTAGAAAGGACGGAATGGGCTCCCAAATTGTACGAATGGAACCGCCTTTTTGGGGCTATAGGATTAAAACTGGTACCTATGGAGCAATCAGGTAGCCATCTAGAACATCAAGATAGTCCCAGGGTCTGAGCCTTTAGCCACGGGAGTTGTTGTCTTGGACGAGGCTTTGGCCCTGGAGTTTGAGAGAAAGGGGAAGACTCCACGGCTGGCCTCGGAGGAGTCTTGCCCTGAGCTTGCAACGAGGAAGGTTGGGACTAAGGCTATAAAGCTACACTCTGTCGCAGGGGCTTGGGCACATACGTGCGCTAAGGCGAGGCGGGGGGGGCGGGGGGCGGGAGAGACGACGATTGCAGGAAGGGGTGGGAAAGAAGAGGGTGCAACAATGCGGGGAGGGGAGTCACACATCATCTCCCAAGGGAATAGAAAGAGGAGGTTCATGTCCCCACAACCTTGACATCTTGGGTCCTCTTGGGGGGGAGCATGAGGAGATTAGGCTTAGGGATTTCATCTCTCTATGCAGGCAGCTCTAGCCAGATCTTGATTTCAAGTCAAACGGGGGAGGCTTTCGCTCTCTTGCTCAGTCAGGGAAGGCTAGCCCTTGGTCCCTATTTTTTGTTCGTGGTAAAGACATTGGTCCTTTTGGCCATGGCCTATTGCATTGTGTCATGTTGGTATTTCCACAGAGGATGTATAGGACAGTTCATGAGGTTGGTTCAGAAATTTCTATGGACATGATCAGATGGTACGTGGAGTACCCATGCAAGGTGTTCATTGCTCTGGTCTGTGGTTAAATTTGTTCATAGTTGGAGGGTTTTTTGGTAGATGGGGAACTTTCCCAAAGCAAATAGAGGGCTGAGCATTAGTAGAACCCTCCTGGGAAAGTTTATCTTTAGAGTACCCACTCCAGGTACAGAGCCTTCGAAGCTCTTGCTTCAATTGGCTCCTAGGGAATACTCCTCGCACTTGGGGTTGGTGGCAGCAGTCTCACTGTTGGATCTTCACAGAGGCCTCCTTAATTGGGAAGGGGGTCACCTTGATGCGGAGCTTTATGAGGATGTGGTGACAACACTCCGTTGGCCTCATCCAGATTAGTCCACAATGTAGGTAAGAGTTCAATTGCCACCCTATTTAGGCACTCACCATGGTACATGGTCAAGAGGGGCACATGTTGGGCCGTTGGGCTCATATTAGTTGGGGACAATGGGATAGCGATCCTATCCGATCTTTGGGAGCTTTGTGCTGCCTCCTGACTTAATGGAGGACCAGCTTCATGCAGTGGCACATCTGAGGGGTGCTCGAGGAGATCGACGCAGTTACCATTGTGACATGGCATGAAGGGATTTAGAATGGCCTCAGATTCAACACACCCCCTTGATGGTTCAGCCAGTTCTCTAGGATAGGGGTGGCAATTGGAGTTCCCTTAAGGGCTGAGTACATTGGTCAATACCCAATCTTCTACAGCATAGCCCAACTGCATAGCCCAACTACGACTGCTATCGCTAGAGTTAGATCTGATTGATCTAGATCTTCAAGACAAAGGTGTTTTGGCCTCTTGGAGTGGTAGAGGGCCAAAGTGGTTGGGAGACAAGAAAGAGTGGGGCCATTGATCCTCGACCTTATATGGATGAGTTCTTTAAGTGGTGCTTGTGGTTTTGGAAGGTCCATCTGCTTTGAGAGATTTAGTGGGGCCTTGAGTTGGCATGCCTGTAGTTGGAGGCCTCAACGTGGAGTCTTTCTAAGGAGTGCATTGGGTGGAGTAGCAGATCCCCAATAAAATCATTATCGATTTTGGTCCTAGCTCTGGACCAGCGCATGGTTCGGACGACTATTTTTGAAGACTGCCGAAAGGCGTGATCTCATCAGCAAGGCTTGGTCTGCGGGTATTTTTAATGTTCTCATGGATCGAAGTATCTGTGTGCCATCTGGGAGCATGGTTCAGAGGACTCTAGGAAGACCGCCAAAAGGCGTGAGCTCATTGGCAAGATTTGGTCTGCAGGTATTTTCAATATTCAAGGTATCTGTTGGTTGTATACCCTTGGCTTTTGGTTCACACTTCTGGGGTACTCTACGTAGTGAGCTGAGACTTTGAGAGGCAGGCTGCAGGACAGCCAGCACCTGTTTCATTTCAGGCATGTCCCGAATTCCTGATTTTGTATCTCTTGTCAAAGCTTCTACAGACAGTCAGAAGGGGGAGTAATTGCATTCCATGGGCACCGAAAGCTGCCCAAATGCAGTGTGACAGCCCCAAGGCTGTATGCAGTCAGAACAAAAAGGATGGAAATGAAGAGAGGAAGGGGTAGGATGACCAGAAGAGACAGGCAGAACGAGTTTTGTGACAGCAAGGGGGAGCATAACAGAGATAAATGAGAGATGGAAGCCGAGGGTGTGAGTGGAGGAGAGGAAGGTGGGGTCTGCAAAGCTGAGGCGAGATGAAAGGGTAAAGGCTGACTAGCTAGCAGAAGCTCAAGAGCAGCGGGCCAGAACTTGTGTGCCTACACACGCTCTCACCCACACCTTATTTCGCATCTTATTTTGTAGAATTGTAAAAGCTTGGATATGTTATAATATTCTGTTGAAGTTGTCACACACGAAAATGATTGAGAGCACTGGCAGCTAAGGCTATCTTCAGGTTGTTAAAGAATGCTTCCTTTCTCAGGATGCAGTTTGTGCCTTTTCAGGGCTCAATTGCATTTGCATCGTCTTGTCGTTTTGTCTACTTGGAAGTTATCATGTTATGAGGAAAGAGTATTAGCTTAAGGCTACTTATGGGTTGAGTGTGTTTTCATGTCAGGGAAAACATCCTTCTGCACTGCATATGTTCGAGGAAATTACCAAAATTGCAAGAGGGAAGCAAGTGGTTGTTTTCCTAGACTATGATGGAACTCTTTCACCTATTGTAGATGATCCTGATTGTGCTTACATGTCTGAAGCGGTATATTACAGTACCTAAAAGCAAGGCTTCTCTAAAATTACCTTCATTCTTATGCTAGATTATGACATTTTGCTGGTTGTTCAACTCTCTGGTGGCACAGATGCGTGACACGGTCAAGAAAGTTGCTGCAAGCTTTCCTACTGCAATCATTACTGGAAGGCGCAGGGATAAGGTATCACTTGACTTGTTTCGTAGCTTTCCTACTGCAATGATCACTGGAAGGTGCAGGGATAAGGTATCACTATACTTGCTTTGTCGCTTCCCTGCATATATGTGTATGCCAGGCGCCTCTCTCTCTCTCTCTCTCTCTCTCTCTCTCTCTCTCTCTCTCTCTGTGATTTCACTTGAGTCTTCTGGTATATCAATAGCCTTTATGTCCCATAGCTCCTTCCATTCCTCACCATCTCTATAGCAACCCATGTTCTTTGTGGCCTCCATGGCCTCGTGTGGTATTCGATTTGCATCTATCTTCCCAAGTTTGTTGAGATACCCCATGAATTGGCGTAATGCTTCCCCCTTCAATGGTAGCATACCTGTCTCAGCGAGTAGGATGGGATAGGGTGTCTGTGCCTTGATCCCTAGCTCTCCTATGAGAAATCATTATGCATTGTTTCTATTGTTTTCCAATATGCTCCGGAAAGCTTGGGTCCCCAAGCTGGACACCCATAGACCATTGCTTGCACAAGCATAGTATAAATAAATTTTCTCATCTCCCAACTCCACAGGTGTGCCTTCATGCACTTATTTTGAAATCTGTATAGGGCTGTCGACTCTCCTAGGACTCTTCTTTCCACACATGTATTCCACTTGTAGTTATTTGTAGAGTCCAGCCCTAGGTATTTGTATGTTGTGGCTGTCTCCAAAGGCTCTCCTATACGAATGAGAAATTTATTTCGAGTCCCAATCACCATGACCTTTGTTTTCGCATGTTAACCTGCATTCTTGAGTATGTGCAGAAATTTCTCAATGCATCCAAGTGTTCTTGCATGTCCCTCTTGTCTTTTGCAAAGAGAACCACGTCGTCCGCATATATGAACAATAAAAAGCCATAGCCAGTAACCTGGACTACTACTCTTCTGTTTGCTTTCATCCAATCTTCCAGCTCATCTATGAAGAGACCAAAAAGAGTTGGTGTGAGGGGGCACAGCCCTGCTTGACCCCTATGTCACTACTCATGATGACCTTTTCCCTGGAACAGGATCCATCCATTGGTCGTTGTGCTAACTTAGCTAGTCTCTCCCACAGTTTTTTACGTGGTACTGTGTCAAAGGCTTTAAAGAAGAAGAAAGGATGAAAGTTTATTAGAAGTCTTCGAAAGGCCGAAGTGTATGTGAGATTGAAAGAAACCCGATACAATGAGCTGAAAGGGTGGAGCCTCTAACGGGGCATCATCACCCACATGCTCGATAGATTCTGAGCAACCAAGACATGCCCCATCATGTAAGCCCACATGGGGTGATTTGTGCCATCAAGTTTGTCCTATGATCCAAGCATCCCAAACAAGCCATCCTTGTTGCCAGCCATAGTGCTAAAATGCAAGGCAATAGCACCAACTAACAATGGAAATGATAGTAGTGCAATCTCCCAAATCCAAAGGCAGTTCACTACACAAGCTTCAAAGATCTTTCACTGCAAATTTGCTGTCACAAAGTGTACATGCTGGGAAAAGACTTCTAAAGGCAACATGGGGCTCCAAGGCAACACGTGTCCTTTCCACAATTCCAAGGAACCAAAGGAAGGACTGTTTTGCTGGAAATAAAAAAAGTCAATGCAGCAGAAGCTTACAAAGTGACTTTGACCAAGATTACAGCAAGAAAAAATGCTCCAAACTTGAAGACAGGTAGTCACCCTTGTAGGAGAGGTGAACCCTGTTGTGGATTCTGTGTTCTCTTTAGTTTTTCTGAAGGTTGTTTTTATAGGGTGTCTGTGCCTTAATCCCTAACTCCCCTATTAGAAAACATTTATGTCCATGTGTAGTTGTCCGTGGAGTATAGTCCTAGATATTGAAATACATGTGTTCGTCGATGTTTCTAGGGGCTCCCCTTCTAAGACGACATCTACTTGTTTATCACGTCTCCCGGTTACCATTACTTTTATCGTACCTATATTGACAAGCATCCCTGATTGTCTGCAGAATTCTCTGAGTGCATCCATGTCATTTGCGTAGATAAGCATTAGCAAAGTGTACCCTACAATCCGAACATCCTCCTTGCTGTGTATTCTCATCCACTCTTCCAAATCATCAATAAAGAGGCCGATAAGTGTTGGTGAGAGCGGGCATCCTTGCTTTATGACAACTTTCCCCTTGGGCTTTGATCCATCCACCAGTGGCTACGCTAAGTCTGCCAGAGCTCTTTCATAGAAATAGTATGTGGTTTTGTTGAGTTCTTGAGGGACTTTAAGCTTTTCCAGACTTTCCCATAGCTTCTTATGAGGGACTGTATTGAAGGCCCTCTTGAAATCTATAAAGCAACAGTAGAAAACCTCTTTCGTATGTTTGGCTCTTTCATGCCCTTATGGCAACTAAACGATCATCTACTGAGTGTTTGCGACGAAACCTTGCTTGGGATAGTGCCATGACTCCCTGTTCCTCCATCCATTTGTTGATTTTTTTGTTCAAGGATAGTGCTATATAACTTTGCCATTAGGTTGCTCACCATGATTGTCCAATCATTCTTTGCCATCTTGCTATCCCCCCTTGCTTATGGATCGGTACAATCCTACTAAGCTGCCATTTTTTGGAGAACCCTTCATTTAGAGCCATATTCATAACCTTGGTAAGCATTTTGTTGTCTTCTCTCCTCCCCATGTTTTAACATTTCTGCTACCAGCCCTTGTGTGTCTAGAGCTTTCCCATGAGGGAGAGAGAGAGAGAGAGAGAGAAAGGAAGAAAGAAAGAAAGAAAGAAATATTAACGTCCGCAGAAGCCTCATGGGCTTCAACGTACAAAGTACAAAACAAAATCCTTACATCATCTGGATAAACCACAGAGGGTCAAGGAGTGCACATGTGAGAGAGAGAGAGAGAGAGAGAGAAAGATTACTGCCTTCGGGAGGCCTCGTGGGTGTATGAGACAAAGAACTATATCAAAGTAACTCATACAAGCCTCTGTTGGGCTGAGGCAAAGGGCTCACTAAGGCCCTTTGCTGAGTCATATACAACTGCCCTTTGCTGTACAGAGAGAGAGAAAAGAAAGAAAAGAAAGAAATATTAACGTCCACAGAAGGCCTCGTGGGCCTATGGGACAAAGTGACACCAAAGAGAAAAACTCATACTGGCAGCCACAAGGGGCTGAGGCAAAGGGCGTGCTAAGACCCTTTGCTGAGTACTATGCTGAAATAAATATAGCTCACTGGCTCAAACAAAAACAAGTACAAAAATAAATAAATATATCATATCATATCATGTGCTATCTACTATCGTGAGCAGGCTGAGAACTGGAACTGGGTTGGAAACTCAGAAACTGAAACCGGACACTGTGGTGGCTCGTCTATGAGCGGTGAAAATGTCTCGAATCTGAGTCTGTCTGGCTGTCTCATATTGTGGCATCGGAGGGGGGCGTGGTCTCCTTGATCTCTGAACCTGCTGAGCTATGTTCAGAGTGACCCCTCGTCTTGGGCGGCCCCCTCTGAGGAAAGCTGTGATAGGGCGAACCTCAATCGAGTGTGCTCTGGGCGGTCTCCGTGTCGTGGGTGGCCTCTGCAGTCCTTTCTCGGTAATCCAGGCTGCCCGCATAGCATCCTCCTCCACTATGTCCTGGAGCTGACTCGAATGCATAAAAATCTGTGATGTGCCGCTGTCTGTGGTTAGCCTCTGCATCCTGTGGTGTGATCGCCTCCTGCTGCTCTCTGATCTGGCGTAGCAAGGTCTCCCTGTGTGGGCGCATCTCAAAGTAGGTAGAGCCCAATGCAGACCTGGTCATGGAAATTGATCAAGCGTGATAGTGGGCCGAAGCCACTCCCATCCTGATAGAGGCAGTGGTCTCATCCCAGATCTCGTAGTAGGCAGGTGCAAAACTAGTGTTCCTCTGTCTAAACCACTCCCAGTGTGCATAGCGTGCAGGTTCGCTGCTCTCTAGGTATACGTGCTGCTCTCCCTATCCCAATCCTCAGCTGATGGGATGAAACCCGCATCTGCCCAATGGTGATCCTCAGCGCATGTGAGACTTTTCTGTCCTCTAGATATAGGGGTCTGACGATGAATCCATCCTCTGAAACATTCAGGAATTTATCACAATAGAATTGTGTGTTGGTGGGGAGCTCCTGATCTCCCCCCCAAGCTCGAGATGTTTGGAGCTGGAGAAGATCTAACCGTATGATACGGTTAATCTCATCTCGCGGGATCGGCTCAGGGGGTGCATCCAAAGTATACTGAAAGGGAGGGAGCCTGTCCATCTGAATCCCGTGTCTGGCAAACCATGTGGATATACATGCATACCATGTTTCTGCCCCACCCTCCGCCAGTCGTTTGGATGTCTCCAGAGCCAGCCTCGGTAGTCTCCAATGGGATAAGTCCAAGACTCTATGATGAAAGTCACTATCTGAAAGATGGCATCAATCTGTAGTGGTGTCATGGTGAACTCTGCCTATATTATCTCATGCGGGAGTGAGGGCTTGCTCCGAATCGTCCTAGACCCCATGGTCACCTGTAATCGCTCAAATGTCTTCACATTGCTATCGGTAGATCACATCCCCAGAAAGGTGCTACATACAAGGCAGTTGGTCGCACTAGCATATCGAAAAGCCAGCACTTCGTCGGTGGATCCTGGAAGTGTGCTTGGAAACACTGCCTCTCCAATCGGGCCAGAGCACCCCGTCCCCGTGTGAGTCGTGCCTAGGCTGCATGTGCCATAGTGAAAAGGGGTCCTGTGACAACTGCTCCCAAATATGTGTATGACTGCACTATATCCACTGGCTCGTTTCGATAAGTGAAATTGAGTTGTAGGATTACTGCGTATGGGGTGTTGAAGACCATAACCTTGGTCTTTCCAAGGTTGACTGTCAGGTCTCTCTCTCTACAGAACACCTCTAGGGCCTCCAAGTGTCTCTGCAGCCCCTCCGCTGAGGATGAGATGAGGACTATGTCATCAACGTATAGCAATATCTGTATCATGAGATCGGCCAGTGGTGATCCTTCGCCCCCTAGACGGTCTTTGAAAGAGGTGATCTCATCAATGTACAGCCCGAAGAGAGTCGGTGAGAGGGGACATCCTTGCTTCACTCCAATCGTACTCTCAACCCAATCCGATAGGCCTCTTGGGACACGAACTCGGCCTCTGACTAACTCATATAGGCTCATCACCCCCCATATGAGTGTCTCTGGAATCTGCAGCTCCTGTAACCACTTGATCATGCGGGATTGTGGGACAGTGTCAAAAACCTTCCTAAAGTCTACAAAGCATGTGTAGACTTTCTGGTGTGTAGACCTCGCCTCCTCAATGATAGCCCTCAAAGTGAAGATGTGATCTAGGGTAGAGTGCTGTCTCCAGAATCTTGCCTGTCCTAGTGCCTGCTGTCCCCGAGCCTCTGTATGACTGCTGAGTTCCCTCTCTAGAACTGATCCATAAATCTTGGCTAGAGTGTGGCCAATCATAAGGGTCTGATAGTTCCCCGGCTTTGTGTATCGGTACAATAGTGGTGATACTCTAAGAAGGTGAAAATTCGTGACAAACAGCCCGGTTGAATATTTGTGCTAGGATCAGGGCTACCACCTCTTGTCCATGTGCAAAGTGCTCAGTCCAGAGGCCCTCGTGGTCTTGCGCTCTCCGATTGTGTAGATGGTGAAGTGCAGCCCGTACATTCTGTGTGGTGAACAGATGACAAGTGGTGGGCCTAGGCGTGGAGGACATATCCGGCGGTGTCTGCATCTGGGCTTCATAGAGGGAGCATGCATACGTTTGCCACACATCTGGGTCTTCCTATGTGTGAGGAAAGCCCGTCTCTTATGGCATGTTGTCATCGATAGATCCTCTGTGCTTCAGGTGGCGTCAGATGACTCAAAGTATGCTGCTATGTGTAGTGGGCCCTTGCCTCTCTGCACTTGTCGTCGAACCAAGGGTTCTGAGGCATCTTCCCATCTCTAGCTTGCCTGGATCGGGTTGTGGGAAAAGATCTAATAGCAGCGTCCTGTACCACTGAGACAAGGGTGTCAGAGGCGTTTGTGGGGTCTATGTCATCTCCAAGTATAGCTAGGATCTCCCTGGCTAGATGGCTCATGTATACTGGGTCAAGAGCATGGTCAAAGTGGATCTGATGGGTGGGGGGAGCTCTCCATGTGGTTGGCGTGGTGGTGGCGATATGGAAGGTCAAGTATGAGTGATCAGCTCCAGTGGGGGGGGGGTATGGTGAAGTCGTGTATCCGGGACCATGTGTGGGTCTTTGTCATCATCTGAGAAGTCAAGTAGGCCCACCTGTCTATTTCCTGTCCGTGCATTGAAGTACCCTAGTAGGAGAGTGTCTCCTTGTCTAGAAAACTCCGTGATGTCATCATGGATCGTCTCACATGGACTGTCCATCTGTAGTGATCTCTCGTGCATAGGATGACGTGTCTGGAGGAAAGTAGCATATTGCAATGAAGATAGGCCGAGCATCTGGGAGCTGTCCACCGGAGCCATGAACTCCGCTATCTCTTCTCAACTCTCTTCTGTGAGCTGATTCCCATGTGTATCCAGTCACTGTGGGCAGCCCTCGCTTTGGACTCTCGTGTGTTTCGGTGTAGAAAATCATATCTCTATCATTATATGTCTCCAGGAAGCCCCCTGGGTCAAATCATAATGTGCCATTACAATTCCATACTGCTATTTTCAATCCCCGCTATGTGCTGTGTCACATCCTATGAGCTTGACACCGTCACAATTCTCCCTCTTCCTTCTCTTCCTTCTCTTCTTTATCCTCTTTATCTCCTCTTTCTCGAATTATCACCCTACCATCCCTATATACAGCCCATTTCCCTGCTTCCCTTGCTGCCATTACTTTTATCATACCTTCCCTGCGATGTTCCTATTGTAAGAGTCCCTTCAAAGTCGTCCTTGTGCTCATGAGGGTCCTCTGGTCCATGGCTGCCCGGAATTTCAGCACTAGTGGCTTTGAGGGTGCCTCAGGTTTACCCACCCTCCAGGCTGTCTCACAAGTGAGATTGACTCCCATTTTGGTGAACAGTATTTTTGGCATCTCTCATCGGAGTGTCTCCCATCGGAAGCCCCCTCACTAAGACATTTAATGCTTTGCTGGTCCTCCTTTTTTCCTCGTCAAGTGCTTTGGAGATAAATTCTTTTTTGGGGGCTGTTGTGCCCTTTTTGACCACATCCTTCCATTCCAACATCTTAGCTTCCCCTTTGCTGATTTGTTGTTTAAGCTCAGCATGTATGCCTTGCATTGTTTCCTGCATGGTGGCAATGTCCTTCCTGAGAGTGGCGTTTTCTGTTTTCAGCTTTTCCATTGCTTTGCAATTTCCTTCCGAGGGTGCTTTCATGTCCTTTATTTGCTGCAATTCAATCTCCAAAGCATGTACCCTGTCCTGGAGCTTGTTTTTCTCGCATATCCATTCACCCTTTTGATTCTCCCATTCCTCCTTTTTTCCCCTTTCTTTCCTTCATTCCTCCTACATTTTCCCTCCATTCTTTTTCACTTCAGATAGTGTTTAATGTACATGTGCCTTCTCCGCAAGGAGGGCCACATCAGTAGATTTCAAGCTATCGATTCTTTCAATCAATGCAAGGCATATCTTTTGGAGGCTGGTGAGGACATTGGACATAATGTTTGGAGTGGTCCCTGCTGTGTAAGCTGTCATGGCATTTTCAAGTTCTTGTTTCCCCCATATGTCCTCCACACATGCTCCTGTAGGCATTGTGCAATGTAAGTATTTGCCCTTGTTTATTTGCTGAACTGGAAAATGCAGTAATAGAGAGAATCTTCACATGTTTTCTCTGCTTCTGCACTTTTCTGTCAAGTTGGAGCCAATCCAGTGGGAGCTCGTGTGACCGCAGCAAGGGAGCCCTGATGTGCTGATGTGGCACTGCCATGTGTCAGCAGTGATGTGGCAGGCATGTGTTGTGCCATGTGTCAGCAGTGATGTGGCAAGCATGCGTTATGCCAGGTGCTGTTGGCGTGGCTTGTGGCAAGCGTTAGGGAGATGGCGCAGCCAAGAAGCTCGTGTGCGAGTAGGGAGCTGCGAGAGGGCTGGGTGTCATCGGCACCTGCAAAGCAAGGAGAGAGAGAGAGAGAGAGAGAGAGAGAGAGAGAGAGAGAGAGAGATTTTAACGTCCTTGGAAGACCTCGTGGGTGTATGGGACAAAATACACACACCACAAAACTACAACATCAGTTAGAGACTGACAGTCTGTGAAGGAGTACAACAACTCAGGCCCATATTATTTTAATAGCAGAACATAACTACATTTAGGTATTATGTAAGAGTGATCTGAATAACATCAGTTTAAGACTGAGAGTCTTTGGGTTTAGGTTTGAAATCTCTTATCAGTGCTTGCCCATCTCAGTAGACCGCCCATTCACCTTCCTTTCTTCTTTCACTTTGATGAGTTCATTTGCCCGTTGTTTGAGTTGGGTCTGAGCTCTTCAGATATCCAAATCCTAGTACCTTTCAGCTTGTTGGTTTGTCTAAGGATCTTGATCCTGGAGCTTTTTTCTTTGAAGTAAATCTGTGCCTGGTTACCCTTTCGAGTGATGAAGCTTATGTCATTCTCATCCCAATCGACTTGTGGTACTGCCTTCTTGAGTTGAATGATCTTGCTCTCATCAATGTGTTCCTCTTCCTCTTCCATTCTAAAACAGCTGAGACAGTTGTCTTGCAATCCTCCAATGCGTAAAATCTTCTTGTTACTTACTATGTTTTGCTGCTCTCTTACCTGAGTATAGAGATCACATTTGTCGATCTTGTTGTATTGCTGCTGTAATTTCCTGTCCCATGGATTTGAGCTGAGTGTTGACTATTTCTTGGACCTTGACTACGAGCTGTGGTGTCGGAGTTGCAGTGTAGCATTGCTGTAGGACTTCTTGTATTACCTCTTGTCTGCCTTCATTCTTCATTTCTGAAACTATCTTCTCCAAAGAAGCAATGCAGAGCTTTGCATCTCTGAGTTCTGGCTGTAGGAAGTAAATCCGTTCGTGTGGATCAAGCTTACTTTGAAATCTGTGATAAGTCAGAGCATAGGGGGAAGGCGTCAATGCCAGGGCGGCGTAGGATAGCTTCTTGGTGGCTGGAGTCGATGGGAAAAGCTTCGTTTTCGGGAACTCCATATGGATCAAGCTTACTTTGAAATCTGTGATAAGTTAGAGCATAGGGGGAAGGCATCGATGCCATGGCGGCATAGGATGGCTTCTTGGTGGCTGGAGTCGATGGGAAAAGCTTCGTTTTCGGGAACTCCATATTGAAAAAGACCTGTGCAATCAACGACCCCTTTATTTGAACTAACACGTCAGACTGAGCCAGGGGCTCAGCTCAGCGTGAGGCTGGGTTAGCTGATGAGAACTCCCCCTATGCAGCGAGCTATAAGCAGGCGGAGAGGCTAGTAGGTGGAGGGGGCTAGCAGATGGAGAGGATAGGCCAGGCTAGCGGCTAGTGGGTGGAGAGGCTAGTAGGCAGCGGCGGAGAGAGAGTAGGTGGGGAGGCTGAGTGGCAAGAAGGCTAGGTGACAGAGAGGTGAGGCTGAGTTGGCGAGCGGAGAGGCTGAGCGGGGGAGGCTGAGCGGAGAGAGAGAGAGGGTAGGCTAGGGAGAGAGAGAGTATGCAGCAAATAGGAGGGAGGAGGAGGGAGAGTAGATAGGATTAGATGTCACATCAAAAGTCAGTAGAGAGGATGAGAGAGAGAGAGAGAGAGAGAGAGAGAGAGAGAGCGAGAGAGCGAGAGAGAGAGAGAGAGAGAGAGAGAGAGAGAGGCAATATGATATGATTGTATTAAAGTCCTTTTGGGCCCCTCAAGATCTATGGGATTGGTGACCACTATTAAATTAAATGGTGATCCATTACAACCATTGAAATAAAAGTTGGACTATTTTCTGTGCTAGTCCAGTAATTTTACAGCGATGTTCCAAGATTTCTTTTAAGTAGCTTCCAAACTTGTGGGCTGGGTGTTCCAATAGATTCTTCAGGTTACAACTATGAGAGAGAGAGAGAGCCAAATCACATCCCTACAAGGGCCTACTCAATTACAGCTCGTAGGTGCTAGGCCGCTTTTACGAAGCGTCATCGCACAGTGAGAGAGAGAGAGAGAGAGAGAGAGAGAGAGAGAGAGAGAGAGAGTTTATTAAAGTCTTCGAAAGACCGATGGGTCTATGAGACTGTGAAAAACCTGGTACAAACAAGCTGTGGTGGTGGAGCTACTAAACGAGCATCCACACCAATGCAAAATGCAAAAAATGCAGAATGGGAGTACTAAGTCCTAAGTACAGCATAGTCATGTCAGTGGTGGACTATATATCAATCTCATCATCATCATCATCATCATCATCATCATCAGGACAGCAGGGTGGATGAGGCAATGGTGGCATGAAATCGGCGATAGAGTGCTATTGGCCACTCACAGGTGCAGCCCTGGCACGTCTCTTGGTCATAGCTCTGCATCTAACCAGGGCTATCGTGACCCCTGTTGGTCGGGCTCTAACTTTAAACAGGGAGGGGATGTCCCCAAGTGTGATCTGTGTGTCAACCTTTTGACTGAGCTGTAGGGTCACTGGCTCTGGGTCACGGTCAATTGAGGCCTCGTCTCGTGGGGGTCCATGTGATCTGGATAGAGATCAACCAATGAAAAAGTTTTCTCCTGTCTCCGTGCTTGAAGTATCCTCTCGTGGTGTCTAATACCTCATGAATGAAACCTACCAAACATCGCTAGTCTGGGTAGGAGAGGAACTAGGCCAAAATCTCGTAGCTATCCCTGAAGAGGCAGTAGAAACGCCCTCAGATCTCATAGTAAACGGGACACTTGAAGATGAAGTGCTCTTTTGTCTCAACCTCCTGCATGTCACATAATGTGCATATGCGCCTCTCCCTGGGTAGTCACTCTGCTCTGCCGCTCTTGATACAAAGTCTATGTGAAGACACTCGGAACTGCCCAATAGAGATCCTAAGTGAATGGAGTAAGTAGATCTGTGTGTATCTTGGGGGGTCAACGAAACCCTCCTCTGTGATATGTAAGCAGTGATCTTTGTAGAAACTAAGCTTCACTGGGAGTTCACTTGGTCCCAACCAGGTCCGAAATATGTGGGAGGGGAGAAAACGGAGCATCCATGTTGTACTGGACGGGAGGTAGTCTATCCATGTGGAGCCCTCAGTCGTTCAAGCCATCTCTCTGTGCGTGCATACCACGAGAGAGAGAGAGAGAGAGAGAGAGAGAGAGAGAGTATAATGTCCAGTGGAGACCAAAAGGTCTCTGGGACAGCAATAAACCCTCTAGTACATCTGCTTTAGGGAGGGCACATGTCAGTGCAAAATCAACCCACATTATTTAGAGTACCTACATAATAGTCTGAAAGAGTAAACATCCATACATCAGTTTAAGACCGAGAGTCTTTTGGTTTTGATTTAAACTCTCTGATTAGGGCTACGCCTTCACGGTAAACTGCCCATTTTCCAACCTTTCTGGCAGCCTTGACTTTAGCTAATTCAGTTGCCTTTTTTTTGAGTTGAGCTTGTGTAAGCTCCTCAACTATCCATACTTTGGTACCCTTCAGCTTGTAGAGACTAGCTGTGGGGTAGGGGGGGAATCCTTGCAAGTTTTTACAGCTTCATCAATTACAGCCTGCTTACCAGGCCCTTCCAGAATGTGAAGTCGGGCCTTTACTTCTGCCAGTTCCAATCGTAGCTCTCTCACTGCTTGCTGCAGATAAAAAATCTGATCTTGTTGCCCAAGGATGGGTCGTTTTGAGCCTTCTTGTTGGTAATTCCATGCATATGGAGAGGGTATCATGGCTGCAATTGTAGAGTACCGAGTCCTGATGGAGGTTGAAGGAGTTGAGGGGGACTTGGAGGAGAGGGTAGGCCAATCCACAATTGGTTGTTTGCTGAACTCCATAGCTGAACCTAACCCTCGGGTTGGGTTTGGGGTTTAGCCCAACTCGGAGAGAGAGAAAGAAAGAAAGAAAGAAAGTGTATTATTGTCCACTAAAGGCCAAAATGGGCCCATGGGACATCAAGAACTCTGCATACAAGATAGCACAAAATCAACGTGCCACAAAGAAGAGGCATCGTCGAATATCATCTAAGTGCTACGCAATACAATGCAAGTGAAAGTACATAATGTCAAATCTGAGCCTAAATACAAAGTAAACTAGATGTAAGGAAACCGCCCCTGGGTGCAAAATGGGGGGATGAGTACAATATGCCAATGCAAAGATACAAGTCCAGGTGTCACGGAGTCTGAGAACCAAAATAATACTGGAAATCCTGTCCATCGACTCTGCCTCCTGCTATGAGAGTACAAATCTGAGCAAAGGTGAGGTGAGCCGCTGGTGGGGCGAGATCTCCATGAGTAAGTCTCCTCCGAAAAGCTGCCATCATCCTGGATCGTCTGGAGATGAAGCGACGAGTACGTCCCCTATGTAACAAGATCCTGCGGCGTCTACAAACCATCTCATATGTACATCCACAGGGTGGAGGCATGTGTCCTGTGTGAGCTCTGACCTCCTCGTGCTCCTCCTGGTCTCTGTCCTCTGGTATAGCGTGTGCCTGAGCTCTATCAGGCTGGGCTCTATCACGCTCCGGTCTGTGCTGATGGTCTCTGAGGTAGTCTCGTCGAAGCATAGTGGCCTCCCTGACATAAAGAGCTAGGCAATACTGATCCTCGTAGTCCATCACTCGTGAGAGAGGTCCAAAGCCATCCGTGAAGAGACAGTGGAATCTACCTCTGAGCTCATAATATAGCGGGCATCTGCAAATGAAGTCCTCCTCTGACTCCACCTCTCCCATGGTGCGAGTGAGAGAGAGAGAGAGAGAGAGAGAGAAAGAAAGAAAGAAAGAAAGTGTATTATTGTCCACTAAAGGCCAAAATGGGCCCATGGGACATCAAGAACTCTGCATACAAGATAGCACAAAATCAACGTGCCACAAAGAAGAGGCATCGTCGAATATCATCTAAGTGTTACGCAATACAATGCAAGTGAAAGTACATAATGTCAAATCTGAGCCTAAATACAAAGTAAACTAGATGCAAGGAAACCGCCCCTGGGTGCAAAATGGGGGGATGAGTACAATATGCCAATGCAAAGATACAAGTCCAGGTGTCACGGAGTCTGAGAACCAAAATAATACTGGAAATCCTGTCCATCGACTCTGCCTCCTGCTATGAGAGTACAAATCTGAGCAAAGGTGAGGTGAGCGGCTGGTGGGGCGAGATCTCCATGAGTAAGTCTCCTCCGAAAAGCTGCCATCATCCTGGATCGTCTGGAGATGAAGCGACGAGTACGTCCCCTATGTAACAAGATCCTGCGGCGTCTACAAACCATCTCATATGTACATCCACAGGGTGGAGGCATGTGTCCTGTGTGAGCTCTGACCTCCTCGTGCTCCTCCTGGTCTCTGTCCTCTGGTATAGCGTGTGCCTGAGCTCTATCAGGCTGGGCTCTATCACGCTCCGGTCTGTGCTGATGGTCTCTGAGGTAGTCTCGTCGAAGCATAGTGGCCTCCCTGACATAAAGAGCTAGGCAATGCTGATCCTCGTAGTCCATCACTCGTGAGAGAGGTCCAAAGCCATCCGTGAAGAGACAGTGGAATCTACCTCTGAGCTCATAATATAGCGGGCATCTGCAAATGAAGTGCTCCTCTGACTCCACCTCTCCCATGGTGCAACAAGGGCAGATCCTGGTCTCTCGGCCTGGTCGCCGTCCATCCTCCATGCATCGCATCCTACCAGCCTCTATCTCGAGCTGATGCGAAGAGACTCTAAGCTGGCCAAGGGCAATCCTCAGTGAGTGGGACATGTGGATACCTGTATAGCCTGGTGGAATGACAAATCCATCCTCTGAGATCCGAAGGAAGTGGTCACGATATGTGGCCATCTTTGTCGGAAGCTGCGTGGGATAAATCCAAGTGCGATACGTATGAAGTTGCAGCAAGTCTGCTCTCGTGACCTGGCTAAGCTCGTGGCGAGTCAACTCGAGATGAGGGGCATCTATGCTGTATCGGAAGGGAGGCAGTCTATCCATGTCTAGTCCAAGAGATGTGAGCCACCTAGTGAGTCTAAAGTACCAGCAGTATCGGGCCCCAGATCGTGCCAACTCCATAGAAGATGCAAGTGCTAACCATGGCAACCGAGCTCTGCCTGCTGCTGAGTCTCCAAACTCCCTAACCCTATGCAAATACATGACCGACTGAAACGCTGCATCCAATGCAAGGGGAGTAGCTCCAAACTCTGCTAGCATGATCTCGTGCGGAACTGTAGCCTTGGCCCTAATGAGCCGAGAGAACATGATGATCTGTAACCTCTCTACTCGTCTCTAATCTGCAGCGCCGAGGTCTCCTGCCCAGAAAGGAGCTGCATACATCGCAGCTGGTCTCACCAATGTATCAAAAGCAAGGATTTCGTATCGGGATGCTGAAAGTGGGACTGAAAACACTGACGCTCAAGATGAGCCAACGAAGCATACCCTTTACTAATCCTATCTCGTGCTGCATATGTCATGGTGAAAACCGGTCCCCTGAAAACTGCCCCCAAATAAGTGTACTCTCTAACAAGCTCAATGGGCTGTCCGTCATATGTGAAGCAAAACTCATCCGTGCTGTAAATACGATCAGAGGTGTTGAAAACCATAACCTTGGTCTTGCCAAGGTTTACGGTCAACCCCCTGTCCTGGCAAAACCTGTGGAGTGCCTCAATATGTGCCTGGAGGCCCTGAGCAGTAGAGGAAATGAGAACCACATCGTCCGCATACAGGAGGATAGGAATGGAGGATCCTGAGAGAGTAGAGCCCACACCGCGTGTCATCTGTATAAACATCTCTAGCTCATCAATATATAATCCAAAGAGAGTAGGAGAGAGCGGGCAACCCTGCTTCACCCCAATCGTGCTGCATACCTCCTCTGAGAGCCCCTCTGAGAGAGAGAGAGAGAGAGAGAGAGAGAGAGAGAGAGAGGTGGAGGGCTACGAGTGTGAAATGATCCTAGCATTCTAAATTGGATTGCTCATTTATGCAATCTTTTCATTTGCCAAATCTATCCAATTTCTTATAAAACCCTAGCATATTGAGTTTACTGTGATATGATATCACATGAATATAAGTCTTCTCAAGACCTATATGATCTATGGGATTAGAGACTACTATCAAAGGCATAGAATCTCTTTACATCCATCTTGTACAAGTTCCAAAAAGCCCTAAATGATTAGTATGTGTTTGGTCAGCCAGTCTAGAATCTTACCAATGTTTCCGAAATGATTAGTATGTGTTTGGTCAGCCGGGTTGGGTTGGGGGTTTAGCCCAACTTGGAGAGAGAGAGAGAGAGAGAGAGAGAGAGAGAGAGTGGTGGAGGGCTACGAGTGTGAAATGATCCTAGCATACCTCAATCGGATTGCTCATTTATGCAATCTTCCCTTTTGCCAAATCTATCCAATTTCTTAGAAAACCCTAGCATATTGAGTTTACTATGATATGATATCACATGAATATAAGTCTTCTCAAGACCTATATGATCTATGGGATTAGAGACTACTATCAAAGGCATAGAATCTCTTTACATCCATCTTGTACAAGTTCCAAAAAGCCCTAAATGATTAGTATGTGTTTGGTCAGCCGGTCTAGAATCTTACCAATGTTTCCGAAAATTTCCTTGAGATATGCACCTAGTTGCTTGGCTGGTTGATTTATGAGGACTCTTAGGTTGAGGGCATTGCTGCTGTACTTTCCTTCTTCTTTTCCCTCATATTGATATATGGTCTATAGTGGAGGAGTGTGTGCTCTTCATTTTCTATTTGTCTTGTGGAGAGATTTTCCAAATTCTTGCCTACCTTGAAAGTGTAAGAAAACAATACAACGTCTGTGCTCAACAAATAATAGGATCTCGTATGCAAGAGATTGTAAGAAAACAATACAACGTCTGTGCTCAACAGATAACATGATCTCGTATGCAAGAGAGAAAAGCAGATAGTATGGAGAATCAAAAATTTGATTACCGTAAAACTAATACAATAAATGGCGCTGCTCCCAGCCGTGTGCTCCTGTGTGAGATGCTTCGATGGCGTGCTGGAAACAGTAGAGGACGGAGGCTGGATGCTAAGGAATCAGGGTTGCTGTAGCCAGTGATGATGATGGGCTTCACGGGCTTACTCTTATATAGTCACCAGTCGTAGTCAGTTAGACCCAATTGGGAGACTGACCCAGTCGGCCCAAAAACGGCCGACTGGAGGTTGGTCCCGAAATAGGCCACCGACCACACGTTAGAACCGTGGTGCAGAATAGAGCAACTATCCTACGGTCTCTGTTCGGCCCAAAGCCATTCGGGATCATCTGGGTCTCCAAACGGGCCCCGCAACCCGAGAGTGGGCTGCCCTGGGAAATGCTCCGTCTACCCTCAGTGCGGTCAGTCATGGGATGCCTTCCTGCACTTGCATGTAGCCTAGTTGGCAGTGTGCCAACTCTATCTGAAGCTGTCTTGCCAGCAGGCCACACATGGCCCCCATCTGGTGTCCAAATCAGGACCTACCGGATAACCGAGCTACTCTAATGCCTTCTCCTCATATGGGGGGGCTTACAAGTAGAGCTAGATGGTTCCCGTGTAGTTACACGAGAGACATAATATCTAACAGAAATTCTGTCTTATTCCAGCTCTAGATCATGGGAGCTGGTTCTTATTCTACTGATTATGTGCCCTTTGAACATTGTGATATCTCCCTCGAAGTATTCCTGCATTTTTTTACTTCTCCATTGGATTGGTCTCTTGCTTGTTTTTGTTCTTGGGTGTTGCCATAATTTCTGCAGCATTTTCTGCATGACTAGCTTTACGATATCCCCTCATCCTCCGGAATATCCATAGCATGTAATCCCCATCGCTCCATCCACCTGATCCCCCCTTTGTGCCATCATGTATTTTTGGCTGCCTCATGGCTTTGCGTGGGAGTCTGCTTTCATCCCATCTTCTTACCTTGTAGAGGTATATTAGTCACATAGGACTACCATTTGAAAAGCATTGCATACAGAAACTTTTTCTTTTCCCAGCTCCATAGATGTCCTTTCTTGCATTTGTTTTGGGAAGCTGTATAATGCTTTCACACCTCCCATGACTTTTCTTTCCATGATGCATTCCACTTATAGTTTTTTGCAATTTCAAGCCCCATGTATTTGTAGGTTGTGATTGCTTCTAGGGATTTCCCTTCGAATGGAAAGGACATTTTCTTGTTTCTTGTTCCAATTACCATGGCCTTTGAATTTACAATATGGCCTTTCATTCCGGAGTGTTGGCAAAATTTACCTAGTGCATCTAGGTGTGCTTGAGCTAGAGTAAATTAATGACTAATTCATTCTAACTAATCCTATATTTCTTCCACTATGCTTTCTTCCACAGTTTGCTACCGTGAACTTATCAATATGGGACCTAAAGTGAAAATTTTAGTTTCTCAATGATAACTCCTACACAAACATGAATTACTCACCTAGATGATAACTCCTATATGGTAACTCCTACACAAACAATATTTTTGCCTCTTTGTAGTAAACGATACGTAAGTGTAAAGGGCCATTTAGCTTTTGATCTTTTAAATGAGAGAGAGAGAGAGAGAGAGAGAGAGAGAGAGAGAGTGCGTTATTTCAGTTTTTTGGAAGAGTTTGTTTCTTGACTTGCTTGTTTATTTTTGCTTAGTCACCTGCTTCCTTTCTTCTTTATTTCTTGTTTTCTTTCTCTTTTGTTTATTTGACGTATTTTAGTAAGCACTGGGTTTTCCCAACAGACTCCGCAGGTCTTTAGAAACCCAGTATAGCTGCTTATGCTTGGGCACTGATGACGACATAAGTGTTGCTTTGCTTGCTTTCCTTTTGTCTTTCATAAAAGTTTTTGTTTACCTCTCTTTTTTTCTTCTCTTTCATTTTCTCTTTTATTTTCTGTGTAGATTTTTGATCTTTAGAACAACAAAAAATCTAAATTTGTATGATTGGACTTATTCTAGTCTTACAAAGGTATATATATATTAATTGCTCACCTAGAAGGATAGCCACATCCTCAATCAATTCACATGCTTAGAAGAATCAAAAACCAACCCACTTAAAAAAACTTATGTCTAAGTATCAAAAAAATAATGGGTTCAAGTATCCAACTCTTATATAGGTTTTAATATTGTTGTCAACTAATGGTTATTCCTTTTCCTTGAAGAATAGATATTGATATATGACTTCTTTCCCTTTCTCCAAGTCTTATTTTTATCCTTCAAGAGAAGAAAGGATGTATGGTTCATGTTTGTAAACCCCCCCCCCCCCCCCCCCCCCCCCCAACCCCCCTAAAAAAAGAGGGGAAAAAAAATCACTATGTATGTATCTTTCTTAACTCTTGCAATTGAACATGTCTTTCCCAACTTCTTGTATTCTGCGATAGGACAGAAATTGTTGTTGTGTTCGTAAACTGCGTATTATTGTTGTTTATTGGCTAAATGTGCTTCTTTTGCAGGTTTATGAATTTGTCCATTTGCCGGAGTTGTACTATGCTGGTAGCCATGGAATGGACATCATGGGGCCAGCGGAAGGCTGCAGTGGTTTCAAGGCGGATGGATTACGCTCAAAAGACTCTAAGGTTATTTGTAGAATGGATCGTTACTTTTAATTTCATTTTTTGATTTTTTGGGCATGATCAGTTCTGTCCAATCAGCAATCTTTTTACTGTGGCTACCTTAAATTGAAGATTGTTCAAAATCACACCCCAAAGAAAAAGGATTGTCCAAAACCGGTTCTCTCATAGGACATTTCCTTTGTTCTCATTGCCTTGCATAACTTGTGGGGGGCAAATAGGTCCTTTTTATCAAGTGAAAAAATATAATGATTCCTGTGGCATATAAGTTGAACATAAGGGTAAAGTGACCTTGGGAGGATGAAACCTTGAGAAATAGAATTTTAATAGTGGTGCAAATATTGATTTGCATTTGTGAAAAGGAACCTGAGTATAGTAAGCATAGAGTCTGAACAGCCCAGTGGATGGTGTAAGGAATTGCATATCTGAGCCACCTTAGTATTCCTATCCAGGGATCCTTAGAAGAGTAAATCAATGTCTGACCCAAGATTGCCAATGTTTTGGAACCAGGAATGAAGTGATGCTTGTTAGCCCAAGCTCAATGTGGCCATTGACTGTATGAAGAGGAGAAGCCACCAGGCAGTATACAGGGATTGGCTGTAGCTGATTTGCTTGTGTCTGGATCCATGTGCGTTTCTTGATCTGCAATGCATGGGCCTCCAAATTACTTCATAATAATGTTGATAGGAACGGAGTGGAACTTCCAATTATGATACTTCTTTTCCATTATAAATGGAAAGAAAGATAGGACCTTTCATGAGCTGTTGGTGGTTGTGAATTTATCGTAAAATAGGCCGGACAGAAGAGGTCAGCATGAGAAAAATTATAATGTTTATCTGGGCTGTCAAATAGGCCGGACAGAAGAGGTCAGCATGATAAAAATTCTAATATTTATCCATCTTTCAGCTCTGAGTTGCCTCTATCTTGTTGCTTGACCTTCTTTCATAATCTGGTAAATATTGGTACCATTTCTAATGCCATCAAGTATGTGGAAATAATTAATTCTTTGTCTAAATGAAATCCCTTCTCTGTTTTTGGCCTGCCCCAGGAGGGGAAGGGCTTAGTGATAATTTTCTTCACGAAGGGAATTGCATCTATTGGTTGATGCTCAAATTACTATTTTCACTCCCATGTATTTCGCCTAACTTCAAACTCTCTCTCTCTCTCTCGCTCTCTCTCTCTCTCTCTCTCTCTTCCTTGCCCCTAGTCCCTACCATCTCCACGCCAGCATATTTTGTGATGCATCTTCGAAAATTCCTCCACCAACCTTTTTGGCAGGCCTTATGAAGGGCTAAAGTCATTCATTTCTTTCCCTTGTTTCCATCATATATTAATACAGTACTTTCTATAATCCCTTGCTGTTTAAAACAATAAAATGACGTATCATAATGTCATTTGACATGATAATAAGCTGTGATTGTTAGACACAAATGAGAAATGTTCAAGTTTCTATCTAAAGAACACAAGTATAGAAATATTATAGTTGTCAAGGATTATATAGGTATTTTTTAAATATTGTGGCCATTCGGTTTAAACAATGTGGCCATTTGGTTTGAATTCGCATCTTTCTGGCTCATTGGAAAAACCTGGTAGTCTATAGTGAGGTTCAGGAAATACCATAGCATTGGGTTTTTCCCATACTCGACTCTAAATATCGTGGATAGTAATAGTCCGGATAATGAAAATGAAAAGGTGAAGTTTTGGAAGAGAGAATACTGTTTAGGTCTCCAATAACCTTTATGACTCAAAGGATAATGGGATGCATTATTGTTTGTAGTTAGTGTTGATAGGATAAAATCTGTAAAAAGTTTTTGATCACTGTTTATATTGGAGGGTAGGCACATAGCTATGCACATAGCTAGTGGGTGGTAGTTTTGAGTTTATGAACACTCTCATCAAGAGACTTATACTGATGTAAATATTTTTTTGAGATTGTAAATGCTTTTTATAGGGACTTATGGGATATGATAATGCAGTGTGGTTGTACCAGGGTAATCCAGAGCATGATATCCAGTGTGAACGATGTTTTGTTACAGGATGACATGTGATTTTCATGGTTGTCCCGAGCCATATGTGCATGAAAGTATGGGCATTTTTTTGTTGAGGGTGTCTTGTAAATTTTCCAATGTGTCGGGATTGGGCATATGTGGATAGTCGGTAGGCAACAAGGTACTAGTGTTTGTGGCATCCACTAAGTAGGTGGGAGAGTAAGGGTAGCAGTGAGGCTTCATCCTAGAAATGCAGAAGAGTTGAAGGCAGATGCAGACTCTGCAGATTGTGTGGAGCTCGAACCAGAGGTTCTGTGTGTGTTTGTGTGTGTGTGTGTGTGTGTGTGTGTGCGCGCGCGCGCGCGTGCAAAGACCCCTTCAATCTCGCCACTGGGATGCATCTACTCCTACTCCAGGCCAAGCTTCTACCTCAGCCACTCCCCCGCCTTTACTCAATTGGGTTGGAGTCCTCAAAAAACACATTCCTGTCTGTGAATCTGAGGAAGGGCTATCCTTTGACCCAGGGAAGGAAGGGCTGCAGCCCATGATGGCAGATGCTTAGCACTCTTTGGTTGTACATTCTTGGTCCCTTCCTTTGTATATATCCTCATGCTTGATAAACTTCTCTGTGTTACTTTCAATATATAGGGTCTCTGCAATCCCTCTAAGTGGAGATTAGTGTGGAATTATGTTTCAACCAGGCAGCCAGACATTCTCTGTTTGCAAGAACATAACCAGCATTCTATGGCAGGCCAAGTTGGCCATTTTGGGGGCTATGATATTCACTATGCAGGTACTAAGCTTTTCTCGGGTCTATGCATATTGGTCAGACATGAGCTGCAGCCCAAGCTTGCCTTTAATGACTGTGATGGCAGATGGATGGTGATTCAATGTGATGTCAATGGTGATATTTGGGAATTTGCCTCGGTTTATGCTTCACAAACTTCTGCTTCCAGAGCCTCCATGTGGCATGCTATTGCTTCTTACCCATGGCGATCTTGTGCTCTTCTTGGTGGAGACTTTAATAACTCTCCCATGCCTTCTGACAATACTACTCAAAGATCTCATATGATCCCTTATGAAAAGCAATCATGGGAAGAGTTACTCACCACGACACATGCGCAAGGTCTATGGACAGCCATGCACACTAGAATAGTGGGCTACACCTATCATCATAATGCCTTTACCAACTACTGGGCTCGCCTGGATAGATGGTATTTACTGCAGGCTCAGCAATACACAGATTTCTGCCTTCATATTGAGATTGATCACTCCCTTGGTCTCTCTGACCATGCTCCTTTATGGCTGCACATTCAGTTTGGTCAGCCCTGGGATGACATGCCCTTGCATTCCATTCGGATGAAACATATCAATAAAGGCTATTTGCAGCATGCACAATTTCAACAATTGATCCGACATGCCATAATTCCTCTTGCAGCCCATGTCCATTATGACAGTAATTTTGCATGGCAACGCCTTGTGGACAGGCTTCAGCATGCCATACATGAATATGGGAGTCATTTTATGCTTGATTGGAGAGCTAAAGTTCAGCATGCTAAAGCAGTGGTTCAGTCTTTGACTGTACTTTTTCAGATGCAGCCCCTTTCTTCCCAACAAATGGACACTCTCGCTCAGTCAAAAGCTCTTTTGCAAGCTAATGACCGACGCAAATTGGCTAAGTGGCAGGTTCGGGCAAGGATGACTCAATTTTTGGATAAAGGATGCTCTTCTAAATCCTTTTTTCAAGGGTTACATGCTTTCAAGAGAAAGACATCTTGCCTTAGAGTCCGTAAACGGGATGGTGAATGGACTCGGTCTTTCTCAGAGCTTCAACATGAATGCTTTTCTTACTTTCAGAAGCTGTTTGCACCCCCTAATACTACTTCTTTGCAAGAATTACAAGCTCGGGAGACTCTTTTGCATCATGTGCATCCCATTATCAACCCACAGGAAGCTCTCAAACTGGATATGCCTTTCATTGATAAGGAGCTTGATGATGCCTTGTCTCATCTTAGCCCTGGTAAGGCACCGGGGTATGATGGTCTCACAGTGGAGTTTTTCTTACACTTTTGGGAGGGTCTTAAAGGTGTCATCCTACAAATGATTAATAACTCTTGGCACACAGGAGTACTCCCCTCCTCATGGAAGCATGGCATAGTTAAACTCATTCCCAAGAGGAAATTGTGTGAGCATCTCATGGATTGGAGGCCCATCACATTGATGCCTGTTGTTTACAAACTCTTTGCTAAAATGCTAGTGCACCGTCTTCATCAAGTGCTTTATGAGGGCTTACATCCTTTGCAATATGGTTTCGTCCCTCAGAGGCAGATTCATGATAATATTGGCAATGCTCTCATGGCTATTGAATATGCAAAATATTGTGAACAGGATGTTTTTATTATGCAAGTGGACTTTGCCAAAGCTTTTGACACGGTCAACTGGGATTTTATCTCACAAACAATGGCTAAGATGGGCTTCGGGCCAAAAGTGGCTAATGTCATCTACTGCTTATATGTTGGCTCTACAGCCCAATGCATCCTTGGAAATCATCTCTCGCAATCTTGGTCCTTGGGTCGTTCGGTTCGACAAGGATGTCCACTCAGTGCCCTGTTATATGCCATTGCTACTCACCCACTTCTCTCATACTTGGATCATCTTACCGCACAAGGTCTTCTCACTGGTCTTCAGATTCCTGGAGCCCCTTCCTTTATCGCTTAGGCCTATGCAGATGATTCTTTTTTTATGCAACATAATTCTCCACAGCAGTTGAAGACTATTATGGACACTCTTTCTTCATATGGCTTGGCTGCTGGCCTGAATGTTAATTTTGATAAATCTAGCCTCATACCTTTGCATTCATATGATTGGCATACTCTTCTATGGCCTGGGCACATTATGCAGCCCTATGATGTGGTCCGCCATCTTGGTCACCCTATTGGCTGGCACATCACTAGGAAACAACAGCTAAAGTGGATTTTTGACAAGCTTCATGCCAAACTCCATTATTGGAAGCTCTCCACTTGGCCACTTCATGTTAGGCTCCGGATTGTCCAGTCGATTATTATGGCTTATGTTCAATATTATTTGCCTTTGATGCACTAGACTTCTCAAGACATTTTTGCCTTTATGTCTCACGCTATGGAACTATTATGAAAAACAAAGTCTTCTGCTAAAGCTCTAATACTTACGAGGATGACAAAAGTCTGTTCCCCAAGGATGCACGGTGGATTGAATGTGCTGAATATTGCGCACCATGTCTTGGCCAAGAAAATTCCTCTTTTACTCACCTTTTTTCGTTAGAAGCAGCCATGGACTCATATGCTTGCAACCATGTGCACGTCCTTACGTACTACTGCACATGGTGCATGGATCACTGACTTTTGGGGAGGTCATTTTGGGCAGATTTGTAGGCTCTATCCCGGGTTGCCCTTTTGCTACTTCACTTATTAGCGATTGGAAACAGGTCCTTTCGCATGCTCATTGGGCCCCTTCCGTTTTGTCTCATGCCAATTCCCTTCGGCAAGAAAGTATTTGCTGGAATGCTGTTTTTGATCCTCCATTGGCCCTCCAAGAGCCGATTCGGGCATATAATCTCAGCAAATTGGGGATCAGGTGTATAAATGACGTTGTCGATGCTACTGGTCAAATGCTTTCCTTTCCTCAAGCCATGGCTTCTTATCCACTAGCCATGCATCACAGGTTTATTTGGGGAAGAATTGCTGAATTGCTGCAGCCTTTTCTTCCCATCCCTCCTTTATCTAGCAGGGACCGATTACACGACTGGCAGTTACACCTGGTGGGCTCAAATTCTCGTCCTGTTACTCTTTCTGACCTAACGGTTAGCACGACATACTCTTTCCTCCAGCCGTCACCATGGATTCACTTACATGCTAATTCTCATTGGCATATGGCAAAATCACTTGCTTGGTGGCAAAAGAATCTCCGCAATTCATGGAGGAGCAAATTGCCTCTCAAGCAAAAGCTTTTCCTATGGCGTTGTCTTACAGGAACCTTATCCGTGGGGGTCACTCTGGCTCAACGAAGGATTGCATCTGCTTCTTGTCTTCGATGCATGGCCCCTTCTGAAACGGTGCCTCATTTGTTTTGGATGTGCTCCAGCACTAAGACCTTCATATGCAAAATTTCCATGTCGCTTCGCCTTCGTTTCCCTAACTTTCCTTTTGGGAAACATTTTTGGCTTTTTGGCAGACTTCCTACAACCCTGGTCCATTACTCTTTATTTTTGTACTGGGTCAGATATTGGGTTTTTTGGACCATATGGCAGGATCACAACATGAGATATTTTGGGAATCCGTTCTTGCAATCTTATGAATATTTCAGACTCTCCCTACGGCAATCTATCTATGATGCTTGCCATCAAGGAGATCTTCCTCAGTCATGCCTGGAAATAGTTTCTCTTTGCTTTTGATTCCCTGTTGAGGCTCTCTGTTTTTTGAGACCCTCATGTAAATTTTGCTGATAATATAATCATGGATTTATAAAAAAAAAAAGTGTGTGTGTGTGTGTGTGTGTGTGTGTGTAAAAACAAAGAACCATTGTAAAGCCCTGCGCTTACTCAAAATGCACTTGGTTTGTTTGCCCAAGTCGCATGGGGGGCTTAACATTTTGAATATTCATCTGCATCTCTTAGCGCGAAAGGCTACCCTCCTCTCCACTTTCTTTGTGCAGGATCAGCCTTGGGCTATTATGCTCGCTACCATGTGTACTACTATGCGATCGCATGTTTACGGACATTGGATTACAGATCATTGGGAAGCAGTTTTAGGCCACTTCTTTGGTAGCATTCCAGGTGCTCCATGTGCCACGGCGCTCATTCGCAATTGGAAAACTGTACTTTCCACTGCTTCTTGGACAGGTCAGCCTTCTCCACAGGGGAATTCCTTTCGCCTTGAAAGTCTACATTGGAGTGCAGTTTTTTCTCCTCCCTTAGCCTTGCGGTATCCCATCAAGGCTTATAATCTAATGAAGACAGGTATTCGTTTTGTGGGAGATGTGGTCGACCAGCAGGGTTATTTCCTTTCCTTTCCTGTTGCTTGCCAAACTTATGCTCTCCATTTACATCATCGCGCTCTCTGGCATGCTATTGGTCTCATGCTTGCCCCTTTTTTGCCGGCCCCTCCTTTGCAGCCTCTTCATCGGCTACAGGATTGGTGTCTCCTTCCGCGCTCCCCTTTTGGAGCTCCTATCTCTCTACAGGACCTTACTTCTCACAGGGTCTATCATGGGCTCTGTTCGGTGCCATGGATTTATGATCATGGTAATCGACTCTGGCATCTTTCAAAGCCTTTGATTTGGTGGCAACGAACTCTCGAATCTCTTTGGAAAAGTTCTTTGCCGCTGAAACGCCTTCTCCTCTGGCGTTGTTTGGTTGGAGCTCTACCGGTGGGCACTACTTTGGCTTGTCGCGGCATTGCTTCTTCTCGATGTCAGCGCTGTGCTTCTTCATTGGAGACCATCCCACATTTATTATGCACGTGCTCCACCTCCAGGGATCTTATTCATCGGATTTCGCACTGTCTTCGGCTCCGATTTCCTTCGGTGGTTTTTGGCCGCTTCTATTGGATCTTTGGTTGCACCCCTCCCCGACTTCGCTCGTTTGCCTTGTTCCTCACCTAGGTCCGTTTCTGGTCATTATGGAGCATTTGGTTGCAGAGGACTCATCTATCATTTGGCTCTGGTTCCTTTGATCCATTTTATTTCTTTCGAGGATCCCTTCGTCAGTCACTCTATGATTGTATTCAACAGGGAGATCTGGATACTTTGGTCTTGGATGTTTTTATAATCAACACCCAATTTCATGTGTTGGCAAGAAAGATCACTATGCTCAAGACATTTTTTCAACAAGAGCAGCCTTGGTCCATTATGTTGGCAATTTTGTGTGGACAGATGACCACAAATGCTTATGGACATTGGCTAGTTGATCCATCGGAAGTAGTACTGGGCAAATTTCAAGGTAAAATACCTGGCTGTCCATTTTCTAATTCCTTGATACAGGACTGGAAGCAAGTACTCTCGCACATCAAATGGTCTCCCCTTCCTACTTCTACAGATTCCTCACTCAGAATGGAAAGTATTCATTGGAGTGCTGTGTTCTCCTCTCCCCTTGCAGCTCAACAACCCATCAGAGCTTATAATCTTATGAAAATGGGTATCCGTTTCATTGATGACGTAGTAGATATGCAAGGAAATATTCTCACTTTTCTAGTAGCATGTCGACAATACAATCTGGGGATGCATCATAGACCTATATGGAAAGCTATTGCTGATCTCTTACTCCCTCTGGTTCCGATTCTGACATTGAATGTCAGAGACAGGCTTCAAGATTGGCACCTTCAGTCTTCAAATACAAGCATCTCCTCTAGGCCTTTGCATTTATTGACTTCTATACAGGCTTATCGATTGATATTACCTCCTCCTTGGATTGTCCATCATGCTAATTCTCTATGGCATTTGAACAAGTCATTAGCCTGGTGGAAGGGAAAATTGCAATTGATGTGGAAGTTGAAAATGCCATTGAAGCAACGTTTGTTTTTATGGAGATGTATTGTTGGTATTCTTCCGGTAGGGGTGAAATTGGCTCAAAGACGGATAGCTTCACCTCTTTGTCCAAGATGTCACCTTACATCTGAGAGTATTCCGCATCTACTGTGGTCTTGTTCATATTCTAGAAACCTTCTAGACAGAATCTCCTATTTCTTATCTCTCAGATTTCCAGCACATCGGTTCTACAGGTTTTTTTGGATGTATGGCAAACTATCAGCATCTCTGTCACAGTATTCTCTTTTCTTCCACTGGATCAGATACTGGGCCTTATGGACCCTCTGGTTGCAGTGTAATCAAGCATATCTGAATTCTCCCCTTCAGCATCCATACGAGTTCTTCCGAGCCTCATTGCGGCAGTCATTATATGATGCCTTACATGAGGAAGATTTGGATGTTTCTTGTATTCAACTTTTCTTTTACTGCTTCTGATGCATAGGGCTTTGGCTCTCTTTTGAGCACTGCCTAGATGTAAATGAAAGTTTCATAATATAAGTATCTTGGTTTCACAAAAAAAAAGTGTGTGCGTGTGTGTGTGTGTGTGTGATCACATATCTCCAGCAGAAACTGGGCATAAGATTTATCGGAGATGTTGTGGATCAACATGGTTATGTGCTTTCATTCCCACAAGCTTGCAGGACATTCCCCTTGGGTCTGCATCATCGGCCCATTTGGAGAATACTTACAACTATGTTGCAGCCATTTGTTCCTGTTCCTCCACTGTTTGCACAGGACAGATTGCTGGACTGGAATCTGATTTCCTTATCCCCTGCTACCTGTTCGCTTTCAATGCATAATCTGGACTCATCGATGGTTTACAGATTTCTTCTTCCACCGCCATGGATTGATAAGCATGCCAACACTCTTTGGAATTTGGATAGGCCTCTATCTTGGTGGCAATCATGACTCAAGAAAATTTGGAAAGCCAAATTGCCATTGAAACAGTGGCTTTTCTTTTGGAGATGTATAGTGGGAGCTTTTTCCATTGGGGTGAAATTGGCAGCACGTCGCATTGCTTCCCCTTCCTGCCCCCGTTGCTCTTATCACCGTGAGACAGTTCCCCATTTGTTATGGTCTTGCCCGCACTCTCGGTTATTGATCACTCATGTTTCTCATTTGCTGCGGCTTCGGTTTCCCTCTATCAGATTTGGGAAACTCTTTTGGATGTTTGGATACTTCTCATCCCAGATGTCTCTATTCCTTCTTTTCTTTCACTGGACTCGCTTTTGGGTACTCTGGACTATTTGGACACAGAGATTGCATTCTAGGATGGGACAACAGTTTCCTCAGGCATATGCTTTCTTCAGAATGTCCCTCAAGCAATCTTTATATGATAGTTATGCTGCCAGGAACTTGGATGTTACTAGCCTTGAAGTGTTTTCTGACTGTTTTTGAGTTCTTCCATTAGGCTCTCTTTTGGAGTCTAATGACATGTACATTGATCTCATGTTAATAATAATATAGTCACTGGTTTCACAAAAAAGGGTGTGTGCGTGTGTGCGATATAGTTACTGGTTTAAAAAAAAAAAAAAATATGTGCGTGTGCATGTGTGTGTGAAGAGAAGGTGTAGTGTGTGGTGTGTGTGTGTGTGGTGAGAGTGAGAGGTGAGCGTGAGCAAGCTGAGCACCCCGCCAAGATCTTCTTGCAGGCCCCCCTTTTGTCCGTACGCTCGTACGGTGGCCGTACGGTTTTCGGATGAATGTACCAGTGCCTACGGTAAACTCGCCATCCCTGCGCAGATCTGAGCGCAGGCCCGCATGTTTTCTCCGACCTCTGCTTTTTTCTGTGTGCACGTACGTCTTCGTCAGTCCTTCCGTACAATTGCAGTTTTCAGCGCCCTGTCAGCCTCTCCAAACAGCCCAACCTCTTCCGTACAATTTCTGCTGGATATTTCCGTACAATCTATTTTCGTCCGTACAAACCTTTCCGTACAGCCCCGTTGGTGTTCGCCCCGCTCTTGCTCGCGTGCTTTAGCTGCTGCCATCCGCCCCTTCTTGCCATCTGCTTTCCTCCCCGTTGCTGTGTATCACCCGTCCATAACTGTGCATAAACCCTGCTGCCCTCTTTCGCTTCATCAATTCTGCCCTGCTCACCTCCATGGAGGACCATATTAAAAGCTATTCTCGGAAGGACTTATCCCGGGACCCTAAAAGACAGCAAGTCGAATTCTCTACCTCAGCCTCTGAAGATGCTTACTATGTTTTCGACATGCTCAAGGATGAATTTCACCACAGTCGGAAGGAGTGGGCCAAACCTCCCCCGGCCCTTAAGTATAAGCTGAAGTTGCCCTCATTGGTTACTCCTCTCCGGAAGTTCTCTCAGCAAGCAGTTATCATTTTCTTCCCTGGGAATTTACCTTATACAAATGATGTGGCTCAGTGGGTTCAGGCTTTGTTGGGAGGTTGCTTTGTTGAAGGAGTATACTTTGCTTCTCGAGGTTTTTATGAAGTGCACTTTTTGGATGCCTCATATCGTCAGCAGATATTGGAGATGTCTCCTCTATTCTATGGCAGACAAATGGTGCATGTCATGCCATGGTTGCCAAATAAGGATTATCACGGTCTCATTCGACATCACTGCCCTGTATGGGTTGAGGTAGTGGATTTTCCGGATTATATGAGGGCTGAGCTACCAAGTCTGGTAGCTACTTTGGGGCAAGTTGTATGCCCACCCCGTCCTTCGGGTAATCGAAATCGGTTTTGTGTTCTTTGGGATACAGATCACCCAACCCCTCCTATTGCGGTAGAGGTGGAAGATGTTCCCTTGGGCGAAAATATTTTGACTTGAAATGGGGAGTATTTGCAGGTGCTTGTTTTACCTGTCATAAATTTGGCCATCTAGCTTCACAGTGTCGTGCAATACTGCATCAGCTCCCACCTATAGCTATTGCTCCAGAAAATACTACCCCTCGAACTTATGGTCCAGGGCCTAAGGCAACGCCTAGCAAGTTGGGTGATGTGGCATCTAAATCCGTTCTTCCCAAAGAAAGTGTGGTCCAGGTTTCAGCCAAACAAAAGGATAAGGGAAAGGGCAAAATTTCAGAATCTAATGCCTCTCCTGAGGCTGCCTGGTAGCAACCCAAAAAGGTATCTGCGCTTAAGCCACGACCGTTACAATCTCGGCATTGGGATGCCTCTACTTCCACCCCTGGTCAGGCCTCTACCCCTGCTTCTGATAGCCTGACTTCTCGATTGTGGGTTGATGTGCTCAAGAAGGGTATTCCTGTATGTGACAATGATGAGGATGATAGAGCTATTGATCCAGGAGGCCAGGTGGACGTCGATGTCATGGCTGAGGCCTGACTGCTTATACCTTTACTATGTTTCTTGGTTCGACTGTACATATCTTCTATGTCTGCTTCAATTACTTGCATTACATACAATGTTCAAGGTCTTTGCAACTTGGTAGTGGGTTGTCAAGGACATGGACTATGACCCGTTCAGTGAGACAGGGATGCCCTCTTAGTTCGCTACTGTATGCCATTGCTACTCATCCGTTATTGTTGCATATGGACCATCTTGCAGATACAGGACAGCTTCATGGCTTGCAAATTCCAGGGGCACAGCCGTTTCTTACACAGGCATATGCTGATGATTCGTATTTCATGCCCAAGAATTCTCAAAGTGACCTCTCTCATTTGATGCATACTTTGAATGATTTTGGCATAGCTGCTGGACTGCATATCAACTTTCAGAAATCGAATCTTCTAGCATTGAAAGAAGCTGATTGGCATGCACTTCTCTGGCCAGGCCACATTATTTCTTCCCATACCATTGTGAGGCATTTAGGGTATCCCATTGGCTGGAATATTGCCCCTCAACAACAGCTTAAATGGGTGCTTCAAAAGATTAACAAGAAGCTGGAATATTGGCACTTATCAACTTGGCCTCTACATGTTCGACTTCGGATAGTCCAGTCTATCATTATGGCATATGTGCAATTTTATTTGCCTCTTCTTCACTGGTCTTTTAAGCATTTGGCTTCCCATATGTCCGAGGCTATGGAGATATTTTGGAAAAGCAAATCTCACAAAAAGGCTTTGCGACTACTTCCCATGCAATCTGTTTGTTCTCCTAAGACTCATGGCGGACTGAATATTCTCAATCTTCAGTTTCATATGTTGGCAAGAAAGAGCACTATGATTGCTGATTTCTCTCAGCAAAATTAGCCATGGGCTATTATGTTATGTCACGCACCGTTCTTTCACAATCACGACCAAAATTGTAGCAGGATAATGATCATGAATGAACAAGAAGAGAGATTCCAGTATGAATTAAACTGATGAGCCTTTACAATAATTTTGGAGAAGAATCACTCCGTGAAGGAGTTTGATACCACCCGTCCACCCCCGAGCTATTTCACTCTCACTCTCACTCTCACTCTCACTCGCATGAAGATGTTCAAATCAGATGATCAAATGATCAAATCTCAATCACACTCTCACTCTCACTCTCACTCTCAAAATATCTTGATCGTATCTTCTTCTTTGCGCTGCCTCGATTCGCGTGCGCTAAATTGTCACTTTCGCAGTGCCTCGATATGTGTGCCTTCTCTTCACTCGTGCAACCTCGAGATGCGTGCCTTCTCTTCTCTTTTGTACAGCCTTGATATGCGTGCGTTGGATTGTGTGTTCTCCTTCTCATGATCTCCTCTTCTTTTATAGCCTTTCACGACTCCAAAAAAAGACGGCCAAAAGCTCCTAAATTCGGTCAAAAACAGATTTTCTTGAAAAGCGTGCGTGTGCTTTTCACCTTCTTTTAGCGCGCGCTTTTGATAGCAAACGCGTACGGAATCTCGACGTCTCCTTTAAAAAAAAAATAATAATAATAAATAAATAAATAAATAATTTTTTTAAAAAGGCATGAAAACGGCCCTGTTCGGAGCATCACCACGCCTGTCTCAATGGACAAGCTGAATAGCTCATCTCGAAGATCGGACCCTCTTCTTTCCCTTTGTATTTGACCTTTCATGGCTAACTCTTCCATCTCGACCTCCGTCTAATGCCTGCAACTCTTGACACGGAAATCTAGATGCACTTTTAGCTCAAAACCACTTTGTTAGCAACTTCTAACCTCCATACAAGCATGCAAATTAGTAAACCATAAATTTTTCACTAGGATGAAGTTTTTCTACTCAACAAGATCTAAAACTTTCTCATTCAGGGTTTCTTTAAGTTATTTCTCTAACCAACTCAAAATCAAGCCGCAAAATCCAGCCGACACCATAATGGACAAAAACCAAAATTTTTCGACCAACACCAAACTTTCCCAAAACCTTCAAAACATCAAAACCATCCTTTTTGAACACTATCTGTGATATATATTCCAAAATATTTCATATACAAAATTGGAGCGTCACATCCGTTCCCTCTTCAGGAACTTTGTTCTCAGAGTTTAAATGAAGGAAACTCAGTCAAGGCATCTAAGTCTACCCATGAAGCATCTTCTACAGGATAAGCATCCCACTTAACCAAAACTTCTTCTATTGTTCTATTCCTAAGCTGCTTCATGTTCCTATCCAATATATATTCAGGTTCGACTTTCAAAGTCCCATCCTCCATGATCCTAGACTTGTTCTACAAAATATGAGTTGGGTTGGCAACATAAGATTTCAATAGACAGACATGGAAAACATGATGCACTTTTATGTTCTCAGGCAGTTCAAGTTGATATGCAAGCATTCCCACCCTCTTTAAGATTTTAAAAGGTCCTGCGAAACGAGGTGAGAGTCTTCTATCCTTCCCAAGGATTAGATTACTGCGTTTAGGTATTACTTTCAGAAATACCATCTCCCCAATCTGAAATTCATGGAAAGACCGCTTCTTATCATAGTAATGCTTTTGCCTGTCTTGTGCCCTTTGAATGCTCTTCCGAATCAGTTTCACTTCCTCATCCATCCTCTCAAGCATTTGTCTAGACACTTCGACTCTATTTTGAGGATCCGCAAAATTCACAGGAGTGCGGCAATTCTGACCATACATGGCTTCAAATGGAGTCATTGGAATGGAGCTATGCCATGAACTATTATAAGCAAACTCGGCTAAGGATAGGAATTCAGTCCAATTTGTTTGCTTCTCATTAACATACATTCGAAGCATATTCTCAAGTACGTGATTAACCCTTTTAGTTTCTCCATCTGTTTGTGGGTGAAAAGCTGTACTCATCTTAAGCTCCGTCTCAATTGCTTTGAATGTGGCCTTCCAAAAATTAGAGGTAAATTTGGAATCCCTATCTGACACAATACTTTTAGGCATCCCATGCAATCGGAAAATTTCTTTCACAAACAACTTAGCTACCTCAAGAGCACCATCAGTCTTTTTTATAGGAAAGAAATGTGCCATTTTTGTAAGACGATCAACGACGACAAAAATGGTATCATATCCCCCTCGAGCTCTAGGTAGTTTAGTAATAAAATCCATGGATATTGATTCCCACTTCCTGAAAGGTATATCCAAAGGTTGCATCTTACGAGGCATCTTATGTTGTTCCACCTTCACTTGTTGACATTGTAAGCATTCTTGGACATAACGACGAACATCATGCTTTAGTGCATGCCAATAAAATGATTTTCAAACCTTGCTGTATGTTTTGTTATATCCAACATGTCCTGAAAATGGAGCATCGTGATAATCATACAAGATTTTCCATCTCAAAGGTGAATCACATGGTACACAAAGTCTATTATGGCAATATAAATTATTATTCACCAAATGAAACTTTCCTTCAATCTTTTCACAAGGTGTTTGAGCAATCTTTTGAAGTATAGGTACATAAAAAACATCATGTTCAAGTTCATTTCTAATGTTTTCTGCAAGATCGGAACGAATAAGGGTGATGGCATTCACGAAAGGTCTTCTACTTAAAGCATCAGCCACCGTATTCTACTTTCCCTCAATGTACTTAATCTCAAAGTCATACTCGGAAAGAAGATTCATCCATCCTCTTTGCCTATTATTCAATAATGATTGAGTGAAGAGGTACTTCAAACTTTCATGATCCGTTCGAAGTTCGAACTTTACACCAAGTAGAAAGTGTCTCCAATGTTTCAATGCATGAACAATGGTAGCCAATTCGAGATCATGCGTGGGATAGTTCTCTTCATGCTTCCTTAATTTTCGAGACTCATATTCCACTACACGACCATCTTGAGAAAGTACACATCCAAGTTGGGTACCACTAGCATCACATGTCACTACAAAAGGTTTACCCATCTCGAGTATCTTGAGAATACAATTTTCAGCCACTTTGTCTTTTATAGTATCAAAAGCTTGTTGACACTTCTCCGTCCATATAAACTGCTTGTCAAGTTTTGTCAAATCAGTAAGTGGAGAGGCTATTTTTGAGAAATCTTTGATATGTTTTCTCTCATATTGTGCTAAGCCAATAAAGCCTCTTACCTCCCTTACATTTTTCGGTCTAGGCCACTCTGAAATAAGCCTTGCTTTGTCAGGATCAATATGAATACCATCTTTTGAAATCACACGACCCAAATACACAAGCTTGTCTTTAGCGAAGAAACATTTGCTCTTTTTCCCATAAAGTTTATGCTCCCGTAACTTTTCAAGTGTTTTCCTTAGATATTATTCATGTTGTTCCCCATTCTTGGAATATACAAAAATGTCGTCCAAAAAAACCAGAATGAAGTCATCTAAATACTTACGGAATACATCATTCATTAGACACATGAAGGTAGCGGGTGCATTGGTCAAGCCAAAAGCAAGCACAGTAAATTCATAATGGCCATAGCGAGTTCTAAAAGTAGTTTTAGAAATGTCCTCCTCCTTAATACGAATCTGATGGTAACCAGATCGCAAATCAATTTTAGAGAACACTGTGGCACCATTCAATTGAGTGAACAATTCATCAATGTGAGGTAGAGGGTACTTATTCTTTATAGTATGCCGATTCAATCCTCTATAGTCAATGCAAAGCCTATAAGTTCCATCCTTTTTCTTTTGAAATAAGACTGGAGGACCCCAAGGAGAAACGCTAGGCTTTATAAACCCTTTCTTTAACAAGTCATCCAATTGAAGCTTTAACTCCTTTAGTTGATCCACATTAAATCTATAGGGAGCCCGACAATAAGGACTTGTCCCTGGTTCTAACTCTATAGCATGATCAAGATGTCTAGGCGGTGGCATCCCAGGTAAATCATCAGGAAACACATTGGAAAATTCTTCAAGGAGTTTTGTAACATAGTGTGGTACTGTCTCATCTTCACTTCCCTCCTTTAACTTATCAGCAAAGACGAGGAATGTGTCACAGCCATGTCTTACTCCTCGCAGCAATTCATGGCTGATATGAGAGAAGCTTTACTATCTCTTTCTTCTCCTTGAATAATTTCTTGATATCACTAGTGACACTCAGCAGATGGGATGTGTACCAGCTCGATGTCAAGAATGCATTTCTCAATGGTTACCTAGACAAGGAAGTCTACATGCAACAACCAATAGGTTATGTTGAACCATGAAAGGAGAATAAGGTTTGCCATCTCAAGAAAAGTCTCTATGACTTAAAACAAGCACCCAGAAGTTGGTACAGCAGAATTGACAAGTATTTTGCTGATCTGGTATACATGAAGTCCAATGCAGATCATACTCTCTACTACAAAGTTCAAGGGGAAGACCTTACTATTGCACTTTTGTACGTTATCTTTGCCATCTTCATTAAGAAAACTAACGGTCCTTTCTCCACAATCAATAACTGCTTTGTTTACATTTAATCAATCCATTCCAATAATAACGTCACACTTCCCCATCTCAATAACGTAAAAATCTCCCTTACTCTTCCTCTGTGCTAAATTGAAGGAAAGATTTTCTAGAAGCCCTTGAGTATAATGTAATTTTCCATTAGCAAGTTGGACTGGTCTTCTGACTTGATCCCTAATTTCTACGTTTAGAGTCTTGAGGAATTTCAGGGATATAAAACAAAGAGTGCTACCGGAGTTAATAAGAAAACTTATGTTTTGATTCCCAATTTTCCCCATCACTTTAATCACAGACGCATGTATATGAGTTGTGGAAGATACCATACATCTCATAGGTTCCAAGCACTTACCTTTGTCCCCCGCTTCGTCCATGGTTGGATTCGTCTGATTTGTCTTTGCTCCGCTCCCATCATTGGTCCTTTCATAAAATTAAATTTTGCTTTATTCGGGCACTCAAATGTTCGGTGACCTTGCTCACCACATCGGAAACATAATCCCAATCTTCTTGCCCGTTCAATACACTTTGGATCACTTTTCCAAGGTGCGTTTTCTTGGGTTTTCTGATTTGAAACTCCTTTATTTTTTTGATTTTGATTTTGATTCTGATTTCGGTTATTAAAGTTTGGCCTTCCCACTTGGTTGTACCCAGGTTGGCTACTCCTCTCTTGAAATCTAGGCATATTCGAATAATCAGGTTTTCGTTGAGGCATACCTAAACCTTGTGACCCTTGAAAACGATGACCTGTTGGAATGAACTTTGATTTTGCTATCTTTCTTAGGTTATATTCTTCCACGGATTTGCACATGCGACTTCCACCATAGTTTTGCAAGGCCACGTAACTGTAATGCCGCGATCTTAGCCTTTCCCGCTTCATCAAACTCTCGTAGGGCAAAGAAATCTTCAAGTTCTTCGAGCCACACTTCCAAATCTTCCCCGGTCTTCTTCTCACCATCAAATTCAGAGAGTTTCGCTTTCTTAAAAACTTGCAAAAGAGCAGATTCGGCAACATCTTCCTCACCTCTTTGTCTCCTTCGCCTCGGTACCCCGGCACCAAGCTCGACATAGACCTCTTCATCTTCTAAATTTCTGCCAGCAGCACCACCACTAGCTCCATTATCCGCTACGCCTTTTCCTTTGGACAATCTATTTAATTCCATGGTTAGCCTTTGAATCAATGAATCTTGTTCTTCTAGTTTCTTCATAATTGCCTCGTTGTCTGCCATCGAAACCGGGCTCTGATACCACTTGTCATTGATCATCTGATTGAGAGTGAGAGTGAGAGTGTGATTGAGATTTGATCATTTGATCATCTGATTTGAACATCTTCATGCGAGTGAGAGTGAAAGTGAGAGTGAGAGTGAGATAGCTCGGGGGTGGACGGGTGGTATCGAGCTCCTTCACAGAGTGATTCTTCTCTAAAATTATTGTAAAGACTCATCAGTTTGATTCATACTGGAATCTCTCTTCTTGTTCATTCGTGATTATTATCTTGCTACAATTTTGATCGTGATTGTGAAAGAATGGTGCGTGACATGTTAGCAGCTATGTGTGAAAACATGAAGTCCCATGCATATGGGCATTGGATTACAGATCACTGGGAAGCAGTCATATGACCACATTTCAGGGTAAAATTCTTGGCTGTCCTGTTTCTACTGCTTTTATTCATGATTGGAAGAGAATTCTTTCTATGCTAAATGGTCAGGTGCTTCCTCCCATCATGGTAACTCTCTTCGTTTGCAAAGCATCCATTGGAGCAAGGTGTTTGAATCGCCTCTTGCTTTACAGGCACCAATTAAAGCATATAATCTTATGAAATTGGGCATAAGATTTGTCGGAGATGTGATGGATCAACATGGTTATGTGCTTTCATTTCCAGAAGCTTGCAGGACATTCCCCCTGGGTCTGCATCATAGGCCCATTTGGAGAACACTTACAACTATGTTGCAGCCATTTGTTCCTGTTTCTCCGTTGTTTGTACAGGATAGATTACTGGACTGGAATCTGATTTTTTTGTCTCCTGCTACCTGTTCACTTTCAATGCATAATTTGACATCCTCGATGGTCTACAGATTTCTTCTTCCACCGCCATGGATTGATAAGCATGCCAACACTCTTTGGAATTTGGATAGGCCTTTATCTTGGTGGCAATCAAAACTCAGGAAAATTTGAAAAGCTAAATTGCCCCCACAGCAAAATGGAATTGCAGAAAGGAAAAATAGGCATATTAGAAAGGTATCTCGGGCCATGCTAAATGAGAAAGATCTACCAGATTATTATTGGGCTGAAGCAGTTGCTACAGCAGTTTCATTAAAATAGAGGCTTTTCCTTTGGAGATGTATAGTGGGAGCTTTTTCCATTAGGGTGAAATTGGAAGCATGTCGTATTGCTTCCTCTTCCATTTGTTATGGTCTTGCCCGCACTCTCGAATATTGATAACTCATGTCTCTCATTTGCTACGGCTCTGGTTTCCCTCTATCAGATTCGGGAAACTCTTCTGGATGTTTGGATGCTTCTCATCTTAGATGTCTCCATTCCTCCTTTTCTTTCACTGGGCTCGCTTTTGGGTACTATGGACTATTTGGACATAGAGATTGTATTTTAGGATGGGACAACAGTTTCCTCGGGCATATGCTTTCTTCAGAATGTCCCTCAAGTAATCTTTATATGATAGTTATGCTGCGAGGGACTTGGATGCTACTAGCCTTGAAGTGTTTTCTCACTGTTTTTGAGTTCTTTCATTGGGCTCTCTTTTGGAGTCTAATGTCATGTACATTGATTTCATGTTAATTTTATAGTTCCTGGTTTCACACAAAAAAAAAAAGTGGGTGTATAAATCATGTGGTAGATGATCAGGGCTCTGTCTTATCCTTTTCTCAGGGCAGTGCTTCCTATGCATTGGGAATGCATCATAGGTTGATATGGAAGAAAATTGTTGATTTGTTACATCTTTTCTACCTGTTTCTCCTGTGGCTGACACAGACAGGCTTATGGATTGGCAATTGCAACCCTCTCCTACATGCTCTCATCCTGTTCCTCTGCCTGCCCTGACCTCCATCAAAGCCTACAGGCTTCTTCAGCCTGCCCCATGGATTCAGCAATATGCTAATACTCTGTGGCATATCCGGAAGCCCCTCTCATGGTGGCGGAAGAATCTCCTGATATTATAGAAGTGTAAAATTGCTTTGAAACAAAGACTTTTTCTTTGGAGATGCATGACAGGCACATTGTCAGTGGGAATAACACTTGCCAAACGTCGCATTGCACCATCCACATGTTTACGATGTCAGGCTCCTTCAGAGACTGTCCCTCATTTGCTTTGGCACTGCCTGTGTTCTAGGAACCTCCTCGGGAGAATTTCAGATCATAAATGGCTCCGTTTCCCGAGTCACGGATTTAGGAAACATTTTTGGTTATTTGGCAGATTTATGAGGTCTTTGTCTCTATACTCACTATTTTTCTCATGGGTGAGATATTGGGCTCTTTGGACAATCTGGAGTGAACATAATTTGGCATACTTGGGTCGGCAGATTCACAAGTCATATGAATCTTTCCGAGCCTCATTGCGGTTTCCTTATATGATGCCTGCCATGAGGGGGATATACATGCTTCTTGCATAGAGCTTTTCTTTTTATGTTTCTGATCTTTGGGATACTCTCCATTTTGGAGACTTCCCATCTTGTAAATTTATGAGAATATAAATATACTGCACTGGATTTTACCATAACCAACATTGGCTGTTTGCGGAACACAGAAAGGCTATTTGCAACAAGACAATAAGATCTGAAGATTCTAAGGCCGTAGGAGAGCCTCTGGGAAGCAATTGATTAATCTGAAGGCTCTTGGAACCCTGAAACAGCAACAAGCAAAGGGGTGAATCTCTCTAGAGCAGTTCTCAAGAAATCTGGCAGGCGAAATCAGCGGGAGTAGCCCTAGAAGAGGTGAAAAACAGCAAAAACGATTTTCTTTTGGCATCCCTTAGGCCCCTGACAGTCCAATCCTGAAAGGCGATTTGAATCTGATAGCAATATGGCACTCTGAAAAGGCTGGACACTGATTTTGTGGCCGGAGCTGCTCAAACAGATGCAAAATCTGAAAATGCTCAGTCTGGGGATCTTGGAGTGTACCGGAAATCAAATCTGGCTGCCTTGGAAAGCCTCTAGCAAGTGCAACTCAGCAAATCCTCCTGCTTGGAAGCAAATCAAGCTGCCTGGAAGGTCCAAACTAAATGGAAAAGTGCGATTTTGAAAGACACTTGGCCTAGAAGGCTTTTGGATTAAGTGCGAATCAGAGTTGGGGCTCTGTGAAGGCATGAAAAACAGGCATGCAGCAAAACGAACTGGCTCTTGGCACAAAAATGAAATTCGTTTTTTGAGCTTCTGGCAGCCCTGGCAACCCTCCTGATATCAGTCCACAGACTGTCTTGGTAGTCGAAAATCAGCAAAGCGTTGTGATAGAATAGCCTTGGAGCACTTTCCTAGCCTGTGACTTGCCTCTCCCTATTCTTCTTTGGTCCAAAAACAAGCCTCAAAGCAAAATTTGACTTTTTGCCTTCGCCCACAAGCCAACTTGCCAAATGTGACTCCTGGAGCTATTTTTAGCTAAAGGGATTTTTACCCCTCCTTAACCTTCAGTCCCTTGCCTTGGCCCATGGAATTAATTGCACTGAAGTGTGCTTTGAACTGTTTTAGTTGGAGACTAGGGCTATCACCGTAAATTCCTAAAGCTTAGAAAATTCACGTCCCCGTGACAAATGCTGCCAATAGAATTGTGCAAGGTTAAATGAAGGGATTAATAAATGGGCTAATCGTATTTGATATGCTTGGAGAAGACTTAAGAAAATCAACTTACAGTATAGACATGGTTCTTATCAGCTTCTTTGTTGTGTCTATTTGAGCTAGAAGAAGCATCATGCATGCCGCTTTGTTTGATAAAAGTGATCTCTTAATTTGCATTTACCTTTGTATTTCTGTAGCTCTATGCGTTACAGGATTTCTGACACTCTTGCAAACATTCCCCTTTGTTTTATTTTGTATCATAATTTGCAGGGGAATGATGTGGTCCTTTTCCAGCCAGCGAGTGAGTACCTACCCTTGATGGATGAGGTGCTTTAATCTTCTTCTATGCTATGTGCTTTTTGTTTTGCCTTTTGCCATTGCTTTACAGTTTATCATGACTAATCTTAGGATATGTCCGTTGCGTGTGAAGTTGCGAAGTCACTTTTGTATAATCAGACCTCAAACAACATTAGTGTAGAAGACCTCAAATATTTCCATCCAAAAACTGTACGTGAGCAAGTCAGTCTTTCACATTGAAATGCGTACAACTTGCCATTAGAGAAGATCTTGTAGTAGTTGTTCTACATTTGAGGGACTCTAGATTGTTGCAACTTTCTTTTGGGAGGTTCTAAATGTCTTATGACACTCATACAACTCATGTATTTCAGTAGATGGTTTATTTGGTATGCTCTTTTATCACAGGTATGTGAATTGTTGAGGGAAAGGACTAAGAAATATAGTGGAGCAAGAGTGGACCACAACAAGTACTGTGCTACTTTACACTTCCGATGTGTAAAAGAAGAGGTTGATAATTCTAGTTCTTTTCCTGCAATCATGGTTAATTGTGCAACTTTGAATAATGTCTCCTTGTCTCGTGAATATTTGCTCAAATTCAAACAAAACTATGCAAGATGATATTTAGCCCACTTTTGCAGTGCTTACATTGACTTTGTTTGGGTCCTGGAAGAAATCTTTAAAAAACTTGATAGGAAACTGCATTTGATAGCCAGACTGTCAGTGTGCCACATAGACCTAGCTTTTATGAGAAGCCCCTAGGAGGCTCCTCTCTCATACCTTCTCACCACCCGCGTTACTATTAGCTATATAATGCGCTCATTGTTCAGTTTGCAGCTCAGTTGCTACATCTCACTTTGTGTATCCATTATAGCTTGTGTTATAAGGTGGAATCGGATGAAGGGAAATGTCTCGTATGAGATGAGACTCAAACTCGTAGCCAGAGGAGTTCAAGAAGAAGGCCTGTATATGATCTATTGCAAACTTCAGGGCCTATATCTCTCAACTCAATAGGAAAGAAGTCTTGTGGCATGAAAAGTTCAGCTAGGTGAATATGCAAAGCCTAGTTCTTATAAATAGGAAAGGATTGGCTTGCTTCACCTTCCTCAAGAGAGAATGATCTACAAAGGATGTATCTTGGGAAAGCATAGCTGCGTGAAGTTATGAAAGAAAGGATCAAGGAAAGAAGATATTCTTAAATCGATACATTATACCCTGCGTGCTCCTTTTCAAATGAGTTGTAGGTGGACTTACTTCTTGACCTTCATTGATGTCTATTCTAAGAAAACATGGGTGTACTTCTTGAATGAGTAGTTTGAGACCTTAAAATACTTAAAGGAATCCGTTGCCAGCAGATGCTAAGCAGGTAAAGTTTCCCAGATTGGATGAAGGGGAGGAATATAAGTCAACATAATTTATTGAAGTTTGTAAAGAGAAGGGCATTGAAAGACAACATTCTACTTCTCATACCTTGCAACAAAATGGTGCGAGTTGAGAAAATTAGGAGCATGATCACATATTTAATATATCAAACTACTTTTCTCTTCCCACATAAAAGAAATTCTATTAATAAACTCCTTAGTGACACAGACACCAAGGAACTCTTCTGCAGCTGGTCTATAATAAATTAAAAATCACAATTTAGAAAGTATTATCCCATTGGAAAAGCAGCCACAGTAGAAACAAACACAAGGGAGTAGAATGCTCCTGCTCAGAAACACAGTACACCGATTGGCCCCAAATCAGCTAGCGTCCATTGCGATATTTCTTTGTTACTTATTGCACTGAAAACGGATTACAACGACCCCTGTAGGCATTCAAAACATAGCATAGCTTTTGCTTCCAGCAAACTCAGCCAATGCAATACCATGCAGGCATCCAATCCCAAAGTGAAAAACCTTTCTGGCAACCTGCCCCCCTCTCCCTCAGTGGAAATCACCTAGCAATTTCAGTCCTAACCTGATGTTATGGCATCAATCCCGTGGAAAGCAAGGCCAGCACTCAGCCCTTGGTTGTTACAGTGCCCGTCGACTAACAACCAATGGAATTCAATGTGCAGCAAGGCACCCTAGCTGACCAATTGTGAATAATCTCACTGCACAATCACCTGGAAAACAGCCTTAGCTTGGAATCAACCCAAAATATCAACGACCAGGCTTCAATTGCCAAGCAATAGACCAACCACGGCATCCACAACTTGGTCTCTGTTAGAAATCAGCGAAAGACAGACCAGCCAGCAAAAGCACAGCATAGAAGGCCCAAAAAGCAACTGGTCCAGCCTGTAGGAGCTCTGGAACAACCCAAGACCGCCACAAATCAATTCATCCCTGACCTGGCACACTCCAGAAGCACCTGCACAGCCCCAGAGCCAAATCGCCAAGCTTCCAGGCTGGGAAATCGGCAAAAAGCCAACTGATCTGGAGGGTCTTAGCACAGCCCATACACTGCCATGGTAGTCGAAAATCAGCAAGGCGATGTGATAGAATACCCCTAGAGCACTCTCCCAACCTGTGACTTATCTCTCCTATTCTTATGTGGTCTAGAATCAAGCCTCAAAGCAAAATTTACCTTACTGCTTGCTTTCCAAGCCAGCTAGCCAAACGTGGCTCTTGGAGCTATTTTTAGTGAAAGGGATTTTTACCACTCTTGGATCACCAGAAAACTACCGCAAGGCACACTTGGGATTCTCATGCCACCAAGGTCCAAGGCATCCACGCGTAAATTCAATTACGTTAGAATTCATGTCCTCGTGACATACCCGGTGTTGACACAAGGCAATCGACCTTGATTGCTAGCCATTTAAATACATGAACAAACGGATTGATCAGATTCACAAATTTTCACATGCATTGCAGAAACCAACATTGAACATATGATTAGTAGAGCCATGGATACCAAATCATATATCAACGCAAAATACATCCAAGTGACTAGTACATTGGTCATAGAAGTCCCATGGTAGATATACTCCTAGCTCAGTATCTCGGGTGAAACATATAGTGTCAAAGTGACTTCTAGACATCTGGGCCTTTCAGTAGACAAGGAGGTGGAGGAATTTACCCCCCTCTTGAGTACTAGGCAATACTCTAGACCTGCACCCTGGTGAACTTGAAGGAGCCTTGACCAAGGTCGGCTCAAGCTGAAAAGCTTCGAGATAAAGTTGCAAATCTTGGGGTACATCTGCCAGCTCCTGCTCCTCCAACCACTTCGCATGTAGTGAAAAGCTCTTAAATTTCACCAAGTAGCAACGAGATACTTTACCTTCAACCTCTGGTAGTTCCTCAATAAGTAAATCCTCTAGAAGAGGACCATGGAATGGTTTCAAGAGACTCACATGGAAGGCATTGTGAATTCTCCAACCATCCGGTAGTTCTAACCTGTACGCCACATTGTTTATCTTTCAATAACTTTGAAAGGCCCATAGTATTTTTCTTTTGAAATAAAGGAACCTTCTTTTAATGCTTGAAAAACTTCATACAAAACAGTAGCCCCGAAGTGTTGAGTATGGAAAAAACCAAAAAAAGACTGAAAGAAAAACTGGCTTGTTCCAGAGAAGCCCAACTCACTGCCTAGGGGATCTCTGGTATTGGGCTAACAGCCAGGTGGGGGAACTATACAGCCAGCGAATCCCTCGCAGAGTGAAAATGTAAAAAACTCCTAGGCCAAGCCTTGCAGAATCAAGCATGCCTCGCGACGACAGTTGCCCTAGAGCCTGGGGTCCCACGCTCCCAGGTGGAGCGTAGGGTGTAGATGATATCCTGGCAGATGGCGACCAAGATAGCCGAGGGTGGAACTGAATGCTCACCCATCACCAGACTGCAGCGAGCAACCCAAATGTTCCACGCAGTGATACTGGCTACTACCTCCTGAATGCTGTCCTCTGGAGGAGAGGGAGGAGCAAGGCTATCAGGGGAAACCGCCTCATGGAGCTCTATCCTCTGAATGCTCTGACTTTGTATCCGGTAAGCTAGGGAGATCTCGTCAATCTGGAACGCGTGACCTCCCTCAGCCAACCAAGCCACCATCCCCCAAGTGTAGTCCCTCTGAAGACTCTGCATACAGGTCATAATCGTGAGGGCTTCCATCCAAATCCTCATTGTGCTATGACAGCTCCAGAGGCAGTGCGGGATCCTTTCCAGAAAACCAGCAGAGCAACAATGACACTGCCTCTCCACCCGCATCTGCTGCAACCACGGGTCGATGGGCAAGCTTCCATGGGCGGCTAGCCAGAAGAAGTAGGATATCTTCCTCGGCCGCAAACTGGACCATAATCGCGTCCAAAACGTGGAACTGACATCCCGGGGCACTCTTTGGGCCACCCAATGTCTCTCCCTCGAGGGGGTCCATGTCTAAAAATCCATCTGAAGCCTCTTGCCAATCCGTGTGGTGTAGGAAAAGAAAGGCACCTTGTCCACTTGCTAGGTAAGGCCGGCCCTGGAGGGCCAGAACCACTTTCTCGGATCCCACTGGACTTCCCTCAAGGGCCTACCCTGCCAAAGCCAGAGGTGCCACCTAGTGGCCTCATGCTTTGAGATACTGGGAGGGTCAGTGTGCCACTCCTTCCCCAAGTGCGTCCCACCACTCTGATCATCTGTGAGTGAATCCCATCTAGACTCCCATCCATCTCTAGGTCTCTCTCAGTGAGTGCTTGGCGTAGGCCTTTAGGTCCTACACGGAAAACACCGGGCTGCGTGCTGCCTCGCTGCATCATCATCCTCAAGGGAACACCAGTCGGAGAAAACTGGCCCAACCATCTACTGTCCATCCACACGCAAAGTCCCTCCCACCAGGACTCAAGGATAGCTAGCTCAATCTCTCTCATCCTCTACCCTGCACCTTGCTGATGCGCTACGGCGCCAAGCCTCACCTCTGCCTCCATAGGTAATCTGCTCCATCTGCCAAAGGACCCAACCGGTCTACTATCCCACTGTACCCAAACAATGCGAGTCCGCTGTCCGAGCATACGTCCCTTCTGATCCCGGATCTTTGGGTGCCAAACAAGGGGCTGATGCACGAACTCTTCTCTGCATCTGGGCTGAGCTCGAATGAAGCCCCTTGCTAATCTCTGCCAGACCTTATGGAGGCTCTTATCAAGGGGCAACCCTTCCCCGTAAGGGGGGCCTCTTAGAAGATCCACTTGTGTGAAAGCTACCACTGGCCCCCAGTGCGTGGGGTGTTCCTGAGAAGCCATCGCTGTAAGAGGACCTTCCAAGGCTCTGCACCTGGTGTGAGGCCGTGAATAACCAACTTGCCCAAGAGGGCCCTGCTCTGCATCTCTGGATCAATGATACCCAAGCCTCCTAGTGCCTGCAGCATGATCACCCTCTGCCAAGCGACCCGGGTCCTAGTGTTCCTCATGCTGTCTGAACCTGCCCAAAGGAAGTTCCTGACCAACCGTCGGAGCTGCCCAATGCACCCTCTGTGTGAAAACACTAGCAGGAGGCAATATACCAGGCCGTGGCAAGGAGGACCTGGTTTGCCACTAAGGCACGACCTGCTAGGGAGAGTTTGGTCGAGCTCCAGTAGAAAAGCTTGCGCCGAACACTCTCAAGGATTGGGGCGATTTGCTGCTCTGCTCTAATGTCAATACCAACCTGGCATCCAAGGTATCTCGCTGTCTGGCCCCGCGGTATCAATCTGAAGCCAAAGTCACTCCCCCACTCACGAATCTCATGTGTCTCCTCAGAGGGTGTGAAGAAACCTATGGACTTAGTCCAATTGATCCTCCCTGGACCAACCCATTGCCTCCCAGAACGTGAAGATGTTGTCCAGGATGCTATGCTACTGGACGAACCCGGTTTGTGTCGTGAATAATGTCAATAAGGTGGGGCTGTAACTGCAAGCTTAAGACCTTGGCTAGAATCTTGTATACGGTATCAAGCAAAGTGATCAGTCTCCACTACCGGATATCTGACCTATCTCCCCCTTTCGGGATCAAACACACACCCCCTGTTGAAGGATTGAGGGAGGGAGCCTATGTCAAAATTCTCCAAGCAAGCTAGTCGGAAAGGGGTGGAGATGATCTCCCAGAAGTTTTGGAAGAAGGCCGGGGTCAAGCCATCCTCGCTAGGACACTTCTGGGTCGGGATAGCCTTCCAGAGCTCCTCATTCGTGAAGGGCTCCTCCTGACTACTGCACAGATCCTACGAGACTACCGTCGGAACCTAATCCCAAACTACCATCCAGGCCACAAGACCAGCTGAAGTCATCCTCTTTGTTTGAAAGAGCTGGCTGTAAAAACCTGTGGATAGGTCTAAAATCTCTTGCGGGTCAGTGTGCATGATGCCTTGAGGATCTTGAAGATGCTGCAATTGCGTGCCTGCCGATCAGGTCTTAGTGGTATGAAAAAATTGCTTCGTCATCCTGTCCCCCTGCTGTACCCACCGGTGCTGGGAAGAGTGATGGGAGAACTCAGTCCGTCAGATCTCTGTGTCCTTCAGCTCAAGGCGAGCACTTTCAAACTTGTCACTAAGCCATTGAGATCCTGGGCCCTGCTTCGTGAGCCACTCTATGGAGGTGAGGTCTCTCCTCAGCTGCCGCTCACGCTTCTGAAGAGTCCTCCTCTGCCTAAGGACACGAGCTTGCAACTCCTCGCTGCTCCTCTGAATTGCATCGGCCACCCACGAAGCCCAGCCCTCGCATGGTGCCGTCTTCGACTGCTGCCAAATCCGTGCCATGACTTGTTGAATCTCCTCGTCCTGCAGGAGGTCCTCTGGAATGCGGACCCCCTTTTGGGGAAGAGCTTGGCGTGGCTGCTCTAAATGAAGTACTGTGGTCTGACATCGTGGTACCTGCCAGAATCATTGTAGAGCCACCTCTATGCAGTGCTCTGTTAGCTCCAACCATTGTTTAAAATTTTCTAACACACCGGAGAGTCATGGTCCGCTCATGAAAAGCTTGGGTGAAGAGGGGGATGCCACAAAATGGAGAAGTTATAAGTCCCCAAGCAGCCCATCATGTCTCCTCTGTCCAAAAGAGAAGAGGCATGCCAAGTATCCTACTGAAATTTGGCTCTCGCCACGGGTCTCTGCCACGGATCATGAAAATGAATTGCTCCCACATGCTCTGCTCTGCTGCTGGCATATTAGAGAAGGAGGCGCCGCCTTGCTTGTCCTCCCCATGCTCCATGTTGTTGAAGTCCCCTCCAACAATCCAAGAGTCTACATTTGGAAGACCGTGTGAAAGCCTCCTCGAAAAGGCGAGACGGTGCTGACTACACGTGGGGCATACACATCCAAGATCGCAATCCTGGACTCTCCCATCCGAACTGCCCGTCCTAGGATAAGCTCACCCTGATCATAGACCTTTGGAGCCACAGTCTGTGAGATCGAGATGCAGACCCCTCCGCTCCGTCCTATTGCAGGGGATCACACCTCTGGACCTCTCCGTGTGAGGAGGTGGTGTGGCCGTCTGATGCCTGATGCTGAGAACATGTGCTCTTGAATCAAAAGGAAGTCCACTGTATGCCCTACCACTGTCCTCTGCAACTCTTGCTGAAGGATCAAGTACTGCGGTTGACTACGAGCACGGTCGTGGAGCGCGTACACATTCCAACTCACTATGGTCCAGCTCATGAGGACGGGGATCCAGAAAACAAGGCTCTCCTATGGGTGGGTGCCTGTTCTAGAAAGACTGTCTTATGTGACTTTGCCGGGTGTTTGGCGGGGGAGTAGTCCGTGTCTGTATGTCCGCGTACTAGGGTGGACACCGGCTCAATGCCAATATTCCGTGCCCAAATCATCATGAAGGAGACTTCCACCCCGAACAACTCGGCACACTTCTGGATTGGCCAGTAGTATGCCTGATCAACCTTTGCCTCAAGCGGCAATCTGATAACTCCTACCACCAAACGACACATCGGCTTCTCTCGCGTAAAGCTCCGCTGAAAATTCTCCTCTGCACCATGGGCGTGACACAGGTCTAGTCCCTATGGCCCCATCTACTCATCCATCATGCGTGAAATTTGATCTCCCATAATAGCATCAAATACCACTGGGGACCACTTCTCCAACCCTATGGATGCGAACTGGATTCTCCAAACTGGATGCGTCTGGGAGCCCACTACGCTGATCGAACCCCCTTTCTAGGGCTGCAAGACCACAAGCGTTACCTCTAGGGGTAGAGGGTAAGAGTTTGGAAGTCTCCAAAAGTCCCGTGGTAAGGGACGTCCAGGCTGGAGATGGGAACCTGTTGACCGGGAGGACGAGCCCCTTCCCTTTGGCTCCCTCCCCGACTGGATCGGATGTTGTGGTGAGGAAGTGGAAGGGGATGTCGTACTACCCTTGCCTGTTGACAGGGGTGTTGAGGCGAGGGGGGTGGGAGGTTGAAGAACTTGCTGAGGAGGTGGAGAGGGGGGTGGAGGGGGAAGGGGGAGGGAGGCAGGTGAGGGGGAGTAGGGGCAACCACAGGCCCCCCCTGCTGATTAGGCTCGCCGGGGCTCTGGACATGTTCCTCCTCAGCCGTTGCGGTTGATAAGAAAAAAAAAGGAAAGACAACCAAGAATTATGAACTTCACCACGTCAGATAGCTGAGACTTCATAGGGATCAGCTGCAATGTGGGCTCGTAGATGATGAGCTTATGAACCAGATTCCAAAGTATGTGTCTTTGTAATAGGCACCGAGACAAACCCTCACCAAAAAAAAAAAAAGACTGAACATGGATCACACAGACTCAAAGAGAGACAAAAGACTACTGTGACATGAAGTTGGGGGTAATAAACTTCACGCACCTCTTCACTTCCTGCTGCTTTCGAACTGACTGACAAAGATATTCATCATTGAGAATGGGACATTAGAAAGAAGCTTTTATGCCAAGATACCACACCATACTTTCCTCCCTCAGATGAGAATGAAGATGGTAACATCCCAAGTGATGTTGTAATCAAGCATAGGGAGAAGGAAAGGATCAGCAGAGGCCATAATCTCAGCGAGCCGGTCTGCGCCAAAGAGAAGAGCGATACGTTGTTGAAAGAAGATCTTGCGGCTCAACATGACATGAACTGATATATATCGAGGAGTTTGAAGGGGCTGATTAGGTCGGATGGGTAGATTCCGAGGAAACATTGCACCTCCTTCATAGACACCTTTATACTTAGCTCAAAACACTCTACAAACTGTCATTAGACACAGAGGCCTATAACTTTCAGTAGAGACATGATATCAGAGATTCAATCACATAAAGATATGCGCCTTGAGATGGGCTTCGCGCTGATATAAGTTTCATTGAAAACAGACAGATGGTTGAAGAGATATGGACAGTTTATTGGAAGGGGGTAAAAACTGTTATAAAAACAAACTGTCAGACATAGAGAATCATAACTTTTTGCAGCAGTATCTGATTCAAGATCTGATCATATACAAATATGCGCATTAAAGAGAGCTTCGTGCTGATATAAATTTCATTATAATCGGACTACCGAGCAGAAAGTTATGAGCAAAACACTAACAGGGGGTCAAACTCTCATGAAAATTGCCCTCCACCAGGCTAATTTCGCCTGAGCAGGATGCTCCCTCAAGACTCCACCTTCATCAACGATCCACCCCTCATGGATTTCGCCTAGAAGAGGGTAAGAAGCTTGCATGGCTCGGGAAACAGATGGATCATGTGTGCACAGTGAGCGGCCGAATAGAAAGAACTTTCAAGGCTTTAAAAGAGAAAAGGGACGAGACACTCAAGAGAGAGAGAACTTGAAGTGACCTTCATTACAAATAGAGTGAGAATCCACTTCAACACTACAAACACAAGGGAGAAGAAGAGGTTTCATTCATACAAGAGGGAGCGGAAGCTCCAAGACTACTCATAGAGAGAGAATAAACAGGGCTCCTTTTATAGAGATTTTATAAACCTCCTTCACCCATTTACAATTGCTGCCTGTAGATTCATTTCCCCATCAATCACCTAAGCACGTATGTCACCATCCATGTCCTTTTTGGCTACTTTTGCCATGTGTCCCATCACAAGATGCTCAAGACTCTTAAAATATTGAGAAAGTCAGGAGTCTCCTCACATGAAGCCCATAGGGACCCTCTCTTTTCCACATGTCCACATCCTCCTTATTCCACATAGGAGTTCTAGAAGGATTCCTCTTGACTTCACACTCCTCCACATGCCTTCCACACGCTTGGCATGTGGCCTCTCTTATATTATTGGAACACATGGACATGAGTCCACCTCTTTATATGACTCACCCTTCCTATTTTCTAAAAAACTCCATAATATCCCATACACAAATAACTCTCACCCCATACCAAGGTATTTATAATTCATACCTATGGTATTTACAATGAGCCATTCCACTCATCCTCTCCATCCCATACAATATCATAGAAAATAGAAATAAGTGAGAGCCGCTAGGCTATCACTTGATACTCAAACTCTTATCAAACATAGAGAAAAACAATACCAATGCCAAATTAAAAATATCAATTTTAGGCGTCACATCTTCCCCCCCCAGTAGATCCTCTCTTGTACAGAGAGGGTCTGCTGGCCCTCAAGGTGGTCGAGCATGGAAGAATTTAAGGCGATACTCATTAGTGCGTCCGGGTATCACCATGCCATCAATATCCTCAAGCTGAAAGGTTCCATTCGTGAACTTCTTTTTGACTCGATATGGTCCCTCCCATTGACCGATAAACTTTTTGTCTAGCCGCTTGTCCAAACGGCTATCAAATCTCATTACCAAATCTGCTTCTGCAATATCTTTCTTCTTGCGTAATTTGGTGTCAAAACGGGCCTTGCGCCTTCTTTGAGAAGATTCCAAGTTTTGTAAGGCCTGTAATCTGTATTCATCCAAGGCTTCTAGCTGTACCAAGCGTTGAGCATAGGCATTCTCCTGTCCTTCTATTCTTGCAACAGCTGTGCGAAGACTATGTATCTCCAATTCAATGGGTAAAATGGCTTCTATTCCATACACTAGTTGGAATGGTGTAAACCCAATAGCTAGCTTGTGTGTGGTTCTGTAAGCCCATAAAACTTCTGCCAAGTGCCTATCCCAATGCCTTTTCTTGGTGTCAACAAGCTTTCCCATTGAATTGCACAACAATCCATTTGTTATCTCAACCAAGCCATTACATTGGGGATAGTATGGCGTGAACATGCTATGATTTATCTTTAGCTTATGCACCACATCTTCAATTAGTTCATTTCTAAAAGAGGTTCCTTCATCAGTGAGAATTTCCAAAGGACAACCAAAGCGTGAATAAATTTGATCAAAGAGAAATTTTGCAACTGTGCTTGCCTTGCTATTGATTGTGGCCTTGGCCTCTATCCATTGAGTCGCATAATCTGTGGCCACCAATAAATAATGCTTGCCTTGAGATGAGCGAGGGAGTGGTCCCACAAAGTCCAACCCCCACCTCTCAAATGGTCCATATGTTGGAATAGGCTTTAAGGGCCCATGAATCAACTGTCGCCTTCCAAACTTTTGGCATACTTTACAACTTCGACACCATTCATATACATCCTTATGGAGGTGTGGCTAAAAGTATCCTGCATTAAGAATTCTCCTAGCTGTGCTTGCTGAAGCAAAATGACCAGAGCATTCATGACACATTTCTAGGATTCTCCTAGTCTCCATGGGATGGACCACCCGACGGAGCACCTTATCTTTTCCCAATTTATAAAGAATGTCATCAACAATAGTATAGGGACAAGCCTTCCTTACCAATCTTTGCTTCTGTTGTGGAGTTAACCCTCGAGGAAACATGCCTTCTTCCATATATTGCTGAACATCTTGTAGTTCTGGCCATCCAGTGTCTACCAAAGAAACCACCCCCCGGTCTTGTACTACAATGGCTTGAGTAGATAACTCATCTGCGCTTTGATTTTCTTTTCTGTTTATATGAAGAAACTTGCAAAAATCAAACTGAGTACATAGTGCCATAGCCTTTTGATTAAGCTCCTTCAAATAAGGACTTCTTGTCTTGTAATGCCCTTGCATTTGCTTTATAATAAGCTGAGAATCTCCTCTTACTTCCAATTCTTTAACTTGACTTTGAAGACAACCCTCCAAACCAAGAATCAAAGCATTATACTCAGCTGCATTATTAGTTGTGAAACCTGGAAGCTCTCATCCTCTTGCCCATACCTCTTGACCTTCAGGATTCATCAAGACTATATTCCCGGCTCCTTGTTGGCATGAAGGACTAAAAGCCCCATCAAAATACAAAACAAAAGCTGTTGGTGGTGTATCCCTTTCATCTTTAATGTTCTCCTTACATTTCTTTTCTTCTCCTAGATCCTCCCGTCCTGTGAGCAAATCTGCCATAGTGGACCTAGTGGTATTTTCAGTGACAAAAGAGAAAGAGAACTCTTGAAGCTCTGACAACCGTTTTGCAAATCTCCCCCCAGGATTAGGCTTGCGAACTAGATATGCTAATACAGACTGAGAGGTAAGGAAGAAAAATGGTCGAGGTAATAAATAGGAGCAAAACTTTCTGACGGAAAACACCAAAGAGAGAGCTTGCTGCTCCATTTCTTCATACCTTGTTTCCACATCTGTAAGCTGTCGGTTGGCATAATAGATGGGTTGCATTCTACCTGCCTCTCCTTTTTGTAGCAATACAGTATCAACTGAATGCAAAGATACACTTGGATTTACATAAAAGTCTTGAGACCAATCAGGGGGCTTCAATATTGGGCCCTTACTCATGGCCTCCTTAAGTTGCTGGAAAGACTCTTGTTGCTCCACACCCCATTGGAAAGAAACTCCTTTTCTTGTCAACAAGTTCATGGGATGCACTATCTGTGTGAAATCATCACAAAAGCGTTGATAGTATTTGCTCTTTCTTAGAATTCTGCGAACACGAGTGACATTCTCAGGACTTGGCAATGCCATGATTGCTTGAACCTTGTCAGGATCCATTTGCAGGCCTTCTTGAGACACAATATGCCCCAACAAGACTACTTTTATTTGAGCCAAATGACAATTGCTAGGATTTAGACACCCTTTTGCTTCATCAATACAGTACCTACTGAATGCAAAGATACTTTCTGACGGAAAACACGAAAGAGAGAGCTTGCTGCTCCATTTCTTCATACCTTGTTTCCACATCTGTAAGTTGTCGGCTGGCATAATAGATGGGTTGCATTCTACCTGCCTCTCCTTTTTGTAGCAATACAATACCTACTGAATGCAAAGATACACTTGGATTTACATAAAAGTCTTGAGACCAATCAGGGGGCTTCAATATTGGCCCCTTACTCATGGCCTCCTTAAGTTACTGGAAAGACTCTTGTTGCTCCACACCCCATTGGAAAGAAACTCCTTTTCTTGTCAACAAGTTCATGGATGCACTATCTCTGTGAAATCATCATAAAAGCGTTGATAGTACTTGCTCTTTCTTAGAATTCTGCGAACACCAGTGACATTCTTAGGACTTGGCAATGCCATGATTGCTTGAACCTTGTCAGGATTTATTTGCAGGCCTTCTTAAGACACAATATGCCCCAACAAGACTACTTTTATTTGAGCCAAATGACACTTGCTAGGATTTAGACACCCTTTTGCTTCATCAATCCTAGCTAAGGCCATCTTTAACTTCTCCATGTGATCTATGCGTCGAGAATAAATGCAAAAATCATCCAAAAACACCCGTATGAACTTTCCCAAGTAAGGCTCCAGGACTTGACTCATGAACCTTTTAAATGTAGTTGGTGCATTAGTCAACCCAAAAGGCATCACTCTGTAAGCAAAAACTCCCCAAGGTGTGACAAATGATGTTTTCTTTTGATCTTCCTCCCGAATACGGATTTGAAAGTACCCAGAATACCCATCACATATAGAATACATCTCATGCCCTGCTACTTGGTCTAGTATTTCATCTTGGAATGGCAAAGGAAAATGATCCCTCTTAGTGCATGCATTCAAAGGGCAAAAGTCCACACAAACTCGCCACTTATTTCCTTTCTTTGGTGTGACAACTACAGGAGATATCCATTCTGAATCATCAACAGGAAAGATGAACCCCGCCTCAAGTAGTTGTGTTACCTCTTTCTTTAGTAATCACCTCCAATCGCCTTAAGCATTGCACAACTGGCTTGCTTTCTAGCTTCAACTCAATCTTGTGCTCCACAAGAGAGACTGGTCGAACCTGTGAATAGGTTGTTGCAAAGAGACATGGAAAATCATCTAGCATATCCAAGTACTGGAGCTTCTTACTACTTGATAGAGAATCACCAAGAAGCTCTTCATTGCATTGGCGTCGTTTAGTGTGCTCCACATCCTCCACATGAAGTGTCTCTACAGGATCTTCTTGCACCACCACCTTGTTCCTTCCTGACTCATCCCGATCAGCACCAAGACAAAGACCAAAGGCCACTTGTTCCACCTCACCCTCTGAGTTGGACTCCTCGGAGCTACACCCTATCTCTTCTTCTTCATCGGTTAAGTCAGAGCTTGAACTCTCTGATGTTGAAGACTCCTCCTTGACAACTTCCTTTTTGTGGCTTCTGATGTTGTAGCGCATCTTCTTATCATTTCCCTGCAAAATCATTCTCCAGTATCCCACTTTTGAACAGCCTTCACCTTGCGTAGCTAAGGCCTTCCCAAAATCAATGGATAGGCACGTGCATCTGGCTTGGTAGGGATCACCTGAAAAGTAGTCGGCACAGAAATTCCACCTACATCCACTTCTAGATTCTTCACAACTCCCAAGGTCTTAACCCTAGTGTTGTCAGCCAATTTGATGCGATAAGGAGAGGTAGTACTAGAGTATTTTAAATCAGCATCTATCATGGTCTTCTCACTCATGACATTAATTGATGCACCTCCATCAATGTACACATTAGAAATCACTTGACCATCAATGATCACATCAACCATAGGTACATCATCACTAACATCTATATCTACCTTTTGAACAACAGGAATGGCAATTTTCTTCTTTTTCTTCTTTGACACTCTTGTGCTTGCTAGTTTTTCCCATTCCTTTCGTAGTTTTGGAGACAAAGCAAGTAATTGACCAAAGGTGATATGAGCTTCCTTTTCTTTAAGGTCGGACAACCAGTATCCCACTTTTAAACAGCCTTCACCTTGCATAGCCAAGGCCTTCCCAAAATCAATGGATAGGCACGTGCATCTGGCTTGGTAGGGATCACCTGAAAAGTAGTCGGCACAGAAATTCCACCTACATCCACTTCTAGATTCTTCACAACTCCCAAGGTCTTAACCCTAGTGTTGTCAGCCAATTTGATGCGATAAGGAGAGGTAGTACTAGAGTATTTTAAATCAGCATCTATCATGGTCTTCTCACTCATGACATTAATTGATGCACCTCCATCAATGTACACATTAGAAATCACTTGACCATCAATGATCACATCAACCATAGGTACATCATCACCAACATCTATATCTACCTTTTGAACAACAAGAATGGCACTTTTCTTCTTTTTCTTCTTTGACACTCTTGTGCTTGCTAGTTTTTCCCATTCCTTCCGTAGTTTTGGAGACAAAGCAAGTAATTGACCAAAGGTGATATGAGCTTTCTTTTCTTTAAGGTTGGACAACAAGTCATAGCTTCCAATTCCTTGTCCTAAAGGAAAGTCTGACTGGCTAATTCTCTTTCTAGATGCCTTCTTTTTCTTACTACGGTGTTCCTCTTCCTGATGTTCCTCATCTACTTCTTCCTTGCTTTCTTCTTCTTCTTTTGCTTTACCACGCCCTCGTTTAGCCATCATTACCTCTTTTTAACAAGGATACTTGTTTTTCTTCTTTCTTTCTCAATCTAGGACACTCGGGGTGATAGTGACCTTTTTCATTACATTCATAGCAAGTGACCCCACTCCTATCTCGAGGCCTATCTTCACTCTTTGGTGCTCTAGGTTGTCGTGCATTAACCAAATGCAATTTCAAATCAGCAAACTCTGCCATCAATTGGGAGATATTATGATCTAACTCAGAGGACTTTGGTACCTGACGAGTGACCATTACCTCCACCTTAGAAGTTGAAGCTGTTGAAGACACAAAAGAGGATTTGATCTTTAGAGAAGCTTCTTTCTTGGTCGCAATGCGAAGTGCCTCCACGTATGTTGTTGGATCTTTACTCATTACTTTTGAGTGAAGACGAGGCTCCAAAGCCATAACAAATTTGCTCATCTTTAAGTGCTCCATCCCTGAGAGACTTTGAGGGGCCGATGATGCCGATGCCACAGCTCGCAAAGCTGCCCTTTCATGCTTTGTCCATAAAGTTTCATATCGGATTGCCAACGCAGAGACCAACTCACTCTCTCCTTGATAGAACCGGTCCAACTGCAACATCAAAGCATTTGGCGACTCTACTGCCCCAAATCTCTGCTTCATTGCTGCCACCACTTGGTCCCAGTCCTCCTTGGTAGAGTCCGGCAAGGTCTCATGCCATTTCAAGGCTACATCTTCAAGAAAATCAGGCAAAATCTCTGCCCGATCCTTCATGGACCATCCAGAAAGCCGGCATCCTCGCACAAAATCCCGAAGATAAGACTCCGGGTCTTCCCCTTGGGTCCCTCGAAACACTGGAATCTTCACCATGATGAAACACAAAAAGGAAACACCAAGATCCAAATAATATCCCAAACAAGATCCGAACAAGATCCCAAAGAGCCTTAGTATACCAAGACCAACTTATTATGCATAACCACTTGTTGAAAACCCTCCACAATGTGATCCTCAACAAAATCTTCAAAAATAAGTGACCAACCAGCACCATGAAAACATTGTGTATACATGCATTCTAGAATCACCCTTCTCACAATAGGAAGTGCACATAAAAGCTTCAAGATATTGTACTCTTCATCATTTACATAGCAAAAGAAGTTGAAAACATTAAGAATCACCACTTCACTGTTATAGTCGAAAACTACCCAAAGACAACTCTTCTTCACACCAAGCTGCCAGTGCATGGAACAATCCCCAATCTATCATTGTGCCTGATGCCGGCGTTGTCGATTCACCAACATATTCAACAGTGCAAACATAAAAGATATGATCATGGTGACTGTGCGAATAGCTTGAGCATCACCTTCACAATCTTCAAGTTCTCTTAAACGGGTTGCAATCTCTTCTAATGGGGTTCTTCCACGCATCTTTTTTATCTCATCAAAACACATGCCTCTTCTAGGCATAACATGCAATCAAGTACACCCGAGACCGTTTAGTAAGGTGGGATGAATCGAATACCAAACGTACCCGGCGTCTCCACCAAAAGATGTGACATGAAGCTGGGGGTAATAAACTTCACGCACCTCTTCACTTCCTGCTGCTTTCGAAGTGATGAAAATTGCCCTCCACCCAGGCTAATTTCGCCTGAGCAGGATGCTCCCTCAAGACTCCACCTTCATCAACGATCCACCCCTCATGGATTTCGCCTAGAAGAGGGTAAGAAGCTTGCATGGTGGCTCGGGAAACAGATGGACCATGTGTGCACAGTGAGCGGCCGAATAGAAAGAACTTTCAAGGCTTTAAAAGAGAAAAGGGGCGAGACACTCAAGAGAGAGAGAACCTGAAGTGACCTTCATTACAAATAGAGTGAGAATCCACTTTAACACTACAAACACAAGGGAGAAGAAGAGGTTTCATACATACAAGAGGGAGCGGAAGCTCCAAAACTACTCATAGAGAGAGAATAAACTAGAGAGAGATGGACTTAAGAGTCTACATAAGAGAATATCTACAAGAGGGAGAGAAGGCTCATGGAAGAGGCTTGGGAGGACTAGAGCTACAGCAACATGAGGCCTAATGGTGGAAGAGATTGATGAACAAGGGAGAGGAGGGCTCCTTTTATAGAGATTTCATTACCCTCCTTCACCCATTTACAATTGCTGCCTGTAGATTCCTTTTTCCATCAATCACCTAAGCACGTATGTCACCATCCATGTCCTTTTTGGCTACTCTTGCCATGTGTCCCATCACAAGATGCTCAAGACTCTTAAAATATTGAGAAAGTCAAGAGTCTCTTCACATGGAGCCCATAGGGACCCTCTCTTTTCCACATGTCCACATCCTCCTTATTCCACATAGGAGTTCTAGAAGGATTCCTCTTGACTTCACACTCCTCCACATGCCTTCCACACACTTGGCATGTGGCCTCTCTTATATTATTGGAACACATGGACATGAGCCCACCTCTTTATATGACTCACCCTTCCTATTTTCTAAAAAACTCCATAATATCCCATACACAAATAACTCTCACCCCATACCAAGGTATTTATAATTCATACCTATGGTATTTACAATGAGCCATTCCACTGATCCTCTCCATCCCATATAATATCATAGAAAATAGAAATAAGTGAGAGTCGCTAGGCTATCACTTGATACTCAAACTCTTATCAAACATAGAGAAAAACAATACCAATGCCAAATTAAAAATATCAAATTTTGGCGTCACACTATACAGCCCGAAATAGACTGAACTTAGAACTGAACTTCCCCCCAAAACTCAGAAAACAGTCAGCCTCAGAATACTATGAACCCACAGCCCACACTCCTAAGCTTCCATCAAGAACAACAGCTCATAATTCCTGCAAAGCCGCAACAGTGCCTCCTCCTCTCCCTCTCTATCAGTAATCAGAAATCTCCCCCGATCAAATCAACATAAGATCACAACCATGTCAAAGAGGCTTTCGATTTCTTTAGGATAACTTCTCTTCCCTCACAAAGGAGAAGATAAGTGATTGACGAACATCTGCAGCAAGCATCTATTGCCTAACTCCTTTAGGACAACCATCATTGATGCAGGTCACGATCCATTGCTCCTTAGCCTGCAATTCCTTGGTCTCTCTATCTCTTTGCATACGGAGTTCATGGAGTCTGTGTTGCCCAAAATCCTTCAGCTAGCAGACAACGATACACAGCTATGCCTTAAGCTGTGTTAATCCATAGATCATCACCAACTATGCACAAACCCAACGGAAGACACTTCCAGCAATAGCCCTGCTGCCTTAATTTCTCATGGAGAGACTAGCTCACATTTATAGCATCACCCGCACAGCCACGTAGCTTCCTCAATCCAGAAAAAACAGAGCCCTTCCATATGATCTCAGCCAGACCACGATTCTGTGCATCAGCTCACGTGCAAACAACGACTTTCCTACCTACGTAGTAGCTATGCTCAGCCAACGAACAACAGCTCGTAATCTCTGGAGATCCCCAGTGCCAAGGTCTTCTCAGTGCACACACTCTCTTTCATCTACGAGAGCCCCCTTCATTTTTCGTCGTTCACCCTCCTCTTCTCGGAGCCCCCCTTGCATCGTAGATCCTTCCAGCGTAAAACTGAATCATCTCCCAGCCGCCATCTCCATGTAGCTCCAGCTCACAGCCTAGAAGCTCCCCTTCATCCATCACGTAGCCACCTTTGTATGAGCAGGATGCCTTCCCAATCAGTCCAGCCACCTCAGCCTAATTTGCCACCTCATCAGTGACATTTTACCACTCTCAAGACATTTTTCCCAAGTCACATTAAATGCATATTTTGGACCTTTAGTCACACAATTTCCACACACATTAGCATGCACATTAAAGCTTGCATGCTAATGAAAAGCTTGCAACCTCGTACACACACATGAAAAGCCCTTTGACATGGACACCATAACATATCAAATTTCTGTAACATGCAAGTGCACATTGACTCAGGAAAATATAAAAAAACCCTTTATGACTTGACTTTACATGACCTCAAAAACATTTCGCTTGATCACACACTGGACACCCTTGCTCTGGAAGTCTGGTACAACCACATTGCATTTGATCATTTCCCATGAAGTCCCTGCAAAACATACTTTATTATCTCAAAAACTTTACTTCAGTCCATCATGCTTGTGAAAGAAAAATCCACAAATGCCAAAAGTCCACACCTACCCTAGATGTGTACAGCTATGTGCCTACCCACAGCTATATATAGTGCTCAAAAACTTGATACAGGTTTTGTCCTATCACTGGGCTAACGTTCGCATCTTTTGCCATTGCAGCATCAGGAGCTCGCTGTTGAACCTTCATCACGAGAGGATCCTCTGGCTGGGTAGTGGCCCCTTCGGTTGGGGGAGGTGGATCTCCACATAAGGGCTCGTGCTGCTGCTCCTCCTCAGGTGCCTCTTGAAAAACCTTCTCTCTCTCTCTGCGTCTAGCTCTCTTGCGGGCCTGTTTTCTTCGTTCCTTTTGCTTTTTAACCTGAGTCCAGTCTACCTCTGAGGGGGTCACGTAGGGGGTCTGAGAGTCTTGCTACTCATGTCTGGGGGGGTGTTGGGCTCTGGCCTATTGACTCAGTCTGCTCTGCGGGGGTGGGGGGGAGCGGCGCGGCGATGGCCATGGGCGCAATCTTTGGCTAGGTGACCCATCTGTCTGCAACAAGACACTGGCCTGATAGCCCAGACATCTCCACTTGCTGGCGAAGTGTGCCCCCTTCGAGTGTCTCTAGTAGGATCAACACTAGGAGGGACTTTGGGCTCTCAACCACCGGTTTGATCCTGGGGACCCCATCATTTGCTACCACAGAAGCGGCCGAGTCTGGCGGAGACTCGAGCACAGTGCCAAATGCCCGACCAATGGAGAGGTGGATGGCTCGATAATTCTTCGGGAGCCCTGGGAAGCGGAGAGTAAGGGAAAAACGGGGAACATGGTGTGTTGTGTCCATGTCCTCCATTGTAAAGCCATGGTACCAAGGAAAGAGGTACACGAGATGCGGGTCAAGGAGAATGGGGCTCTGCTCCACGAGTGTCGAGGCAGTGTTGGGGGAGCTTAGCTGGATGAGGAATATGCCCCTTCCATAGATGGTGACCTCCTGAATGTGGTCTCCCTTTGGTGCCAAGCTCGCCTGGATCCACTCTCGCACCTGTCTCCTTGTAGGTGTGAGGCCCACAATTCTGCCCACGATCGCCTTGTCCTGAAGTGACCGAATTGCATGCTTCACTTGTTGCTTGTGAGTTGGGAAAATAAGAATCTTAACGGTTGTGGGATTCAATGGTGTTGCCATAGAGCCCCTCCGGCCAAACCAAGGGTCACCACCAAGAAGATCTTCCCCAAAGACAAACAAAACGCTCACTGCTGCCCAAAGGGTGGGGAAGAAACCAAGGGCCAGTTGCGGGGGAACACACCCCTGCAGTTGGCTACCAATGGAGAGGGAGAGCCCTCAAAGAGGAGAAGGCGAAAGGGGGGGGGGCGAAGAGGGGACGAACGGGAGGCGGGGAGAGAGTCGACGATGCGAGGTGGAGAAGGTGAAGACAGATGGGGGAGAGCGGAAGGAGGAAAGGAAGTGGGGAGGTGAGAAGAAGCGGGAGGCCGAGGGAGGCGAAAGGAGACGGAGGGGCGGGAGGAGAGGGCGGGGAGGCAACAATGGCGGAAGGAGTGGGCGGGAAGGAGATCTCGACAAAGTGGCGAAAGAAACAACGATAGTATGAACATAGCCCAAGAAAGCTTTGTATCTCATGCAAGTTTCTAGGTTGGGGCCAACTCTTGATTGCCTCTAGCTAGATCCATGCGTACCCCATCCTTGGAAACAATAAGTTCCAAACAATGTATACACTGCATGAAGAATTCACTTTTCTTCTGATTGACAATCATTTTTTGCTTCCGGGGCTCGGCAAATACAATGGCCGAGTGGTTCCTATGCATATCCTCATTCTTCGAGAACACAATCATATCATCAAATAATGTATCAACGAAAGACTTGTGCTCCCGAAAAATTCTATTCATCAAACAATTAAATGTGGCAGGAGCATTAGTAAGCCCAAAGGGCATGACTAGAAACTCATATAAACCAACAGTAGTCTTGAAGGCTGTCTTTTAGACATCCTCAGGCCGTATTTGAATCTGATGATAGCCACTTTTCAAATCGATGTGGCTTAATACCGTTGAGCCTTCAAGTCTATCTAGAATATCATCAATCTTGGGAATCGGGAAGCGATTGTAAATGGTGATCTTGTTCAGGGCACAATAATCAATACAGATGCGCTAAGAACCATCTTTCTTTTGAACAAGCAATACCGGTGATGAGCAGTACCGGGATGTATTGGGCTGAATCAGTCCCTTCTCTAGAAGATCATTAACTTGACTCATTATGTCTTCCTGCTGTGCTGCAGTGACCCGATATGGCGGCTTATTAGGCAGGCTACTACCTGCTACTATATCTATACCATGATCCTCTGGCCTCTTAAGCGGAAGTGCACTAGGCAAAGCATTTGAAAAGCAATCAGCAAATTGATTTAGAAAACCTGCCCATTCTTTATCCAATTTAGAAAGAGTGGACTTTTCATCAGTTGGATTAGATTCTTGAGCAAAAACCATGTACGTAGAAAGATGATTTTTCATTATTGTAGAAATGGCAGAAGCTAATACAATAGGAGCTGACTCTCCCTTCAATTTGGCATCAATCACATGAGTCTTCTCTCATGAGTAATAGTGATCTTCCTCTTACGGGTTTCTACAACGGCACCCATTTTGTGCATCCATGGTATGCCTAGCAAAACCTCACAATCATGTAGAGGCATAATGTAGAACTCCTTGCTGTCCACCACACTCTGTATATGCAATCGGAGCTTTCCAATAATCGATCACTGGTGTAGTGAGTTCAAGATTAGCTATTCCGGCTTCACACAAGGGACATCTCCTCCGCACGAATTCCAAGCTTGGCTGCTAGTTCGAAGGAGATGAAATTATCTTTGGCTCCTGGATCAAAGAAGATCATAGCTGCTTGATCTCTCACTTTACCCAAGTACAACATAACTCTGTTTCCTCTCTCCATGGCTTCTCATTGATCACATTTGGCAATAATCCCTCAGAGGGTTTCGGCTTTTTACCTCGGTCATTTTTATAACCCTTATCATCTCTATGATCATTAGAATCTTTCCGTTTCCTGTTCTTACTTACAATGAAAGAATTTATTTGCATCCCTGAGAGCTTAGCTCTCCTCCTGATTGACCCACCTAATCTTGAGACCACTGCCTTTGCTTGTCCTTTTACCTGCAACAAAATTAGCCTTAACATGCTTTGCAATCTTTCCATACTTCCCTGCATCATCTTTCTTGTAACCTTCCATCCATTGGACTTCCCCTGTAATCAGGCATCGGATGTTGTGGCATTTTCAACCAAGTGCGACATATTCGTGACCTGTGTTTTAGTGCAATAGTCATGGCTCCCTTAGGCAATCCACAATAGTATTTCTCAATCTGCTCAGCCAGTGGAAGTGTGCTTTCTTAACTTTGTTTTGGAAGCTCTATAAGGCTTTCAAGCCTCCTTTCTTACATTTATTTTGCATGCATTATTCCACTTGTAGTTGTTCCTAAACTCAAGCCCCAGGTATTTGTAGAATATGACTGCTTCTAGGAGTTCCCCTTTGAATTTTAAGGACATTCATTTGTCTTTGCAATATTGACTTCATCCCCGAGTATTGGCAAAATGCAACTCAAATGTGATCACATGTCCTTTTAACTTTTTGTCTTCTATAAAGAGTTACATCATATGCATAGATTAGTAGAAGTAAGGCATACCCAACAATTTGCACTCCTTCACCACTGTGTGCTCTCCTCCAATCTTCTAAATCGTCTATGAATAAACCAAAGAGTGTTGGCAGAGGGATAGAGCTGCTAGGAAGATGGATTTAAAAAGTGACAGGACACATGACAAGCAAAAAATGAAAAAGAAAAACCAAGGACACAGAGGCTGTGGATGCCGTGGTGGTCTGTTGTTGGGCAGTTGAAGGCTGGTCGTTGAGATTTAGGGCTGATTCCAAGCTGGGGCTGCTTTCCAAGTGATTGTGCGGTGAGATTATTCACAATTGGTCAACTAGGGAGCCTTGTTGCACATTGAAATTCACTGGTTGTTAGTCGAGAGGCATCGTAACAGCAAAGGGCTGACCGCTAGCCTTGCTTTCCACGGGATTGATGCTGTAACAGCTGGGTAGGGCTGAAATTTTTGGGTGATTTCCACTACGCGGGAGCTCGAGGCATGTTGCCAGAAAGGTTTTTGCTTTGGGATTGGATGCCTAAATGGTTTTGGAATGGCTGAGTTTGCTGGAAGCGGAGGCTACGCTATGTTTTGAATGCCTACAGGGCTGGTTGTGATCTGTTATCAGTGCAATAAATAATAAAGAAATACCGCAAGGGGCGCCCGCTGATTTGGGGCCAACGGTGTACTGTGTTTTTGAGCAGGAGCATTCTAGCTCCCTTGTGTTTTGTTTCTGCTATGGGTGTTTTGCAAGTGGGATAATACTTGCTAAATTGTGATTTTACCGCCCTTAATTTATCATAGGCTGGTCGCATGGTTCCGTTACCGTGATATCACCAGCTTTCCTAAAAGGTGAGCATGTGGCCGTGTTGGGGAAGCAAGTATTACTGGATGAGTTATAAATTACAGCTGGGTAAATAACAGGAATCATGGCAAACAGTGATACTCAAGTGAGTAATGATTGGGAGGATGATGACCCAGGACACAGGGTGACGAAGTCTCTGGTGAAGAGCAATCTAATCAAGAAGGAACTGTTGCAGGTGATCTACATGTGAATGAGCAGCTGGAAGTGAATCAACCTGGCTCTCATATGTCGTTAACAAAGATGTCGAAAGGTGATGAGGCAGATTCGGATGCTTTGCTTCAAGATCAGATGATTACGGTGATGGAAGCTTTGACTCAGCTCACCCAGAATCCACGGTTTGCAGGATTTATGCAAGGCCCGTCCAAGGCTAAAGGACGAAAGGCCTCGTCAAAGGATAAAGGGTCAAAGGGAAATCGGAATGTATCTTCGGGGCCCATGCCATGGGCAGCAGACTACTGAGAAGATGGCACAGTTTGCTTCCATACAGCAGGCTATGCTAGGTTTTGGAGTTGGTTTGCACGGCCAAAATCAGAATTTTCAGTTTGCAAATATGGGACAGCAAGCGTCACCTTATGCAGGTGCTCACACATAATATTTTGGGGGAGGATCTGTGTTTCAGGCTAAAGCTGGTCAAGCCGGAGGAGGCCCAGGTGTATACGGTAACTATGCAATGGGTTTCCAACCAGGTATGCAATGTTAGGGGGTGTGCAGCCCAATTTGATGTATGGTAATATTGGCATGCAGCCAGGGATGCAAGCAGGAATGCAAGGGATGATAGGAAACCCTACTGATGTGCCAAACATGATAAGTTCCGGGGCTGCCATGCCTAACGCAACAATGTGTAGTGATGAAGCCAGTTAGAATGTTAGTAATCCTGCTTTGATTCCTTTGTTGAAGCCCCCTGTGTATGATAATTTTGGTTGATGTTATGACAGCCTGGCATAACTTAAACATAGCCAACTGCCATAATCTCGAAGAATATAATAAGAAAATTTGGCAAGCACTGTTACCTGTTAGCTCATATCGGCATGTGATGGAGCCGGAAAATGAGGAATCTTGTGTACACAATGCTTGTGTATATATGAGCCAGGATTTGGCAAAGCAGATAGGTTTCATATACACAAATCTATCTGCCAAGGATGCCCGCTTTCACGCTTTTTCTACCTCTTCATGGTTGAGGAGATGAGTCATTTCTTCCGCTCGCGGAGACATATTCCAGAATGACAAAGAACTTCTTGAAAGTGAGCTTGTAGATAACACAACTATATTTCTAGAGACCTTTGCTAGGAACTTACGATGCTTCTAGGGAGTTTTGCCTAGCAGTAGGTGCATAAATTAACTAGATTTTGGGTCAGTGATTAGGGTAAGAGTAGACCTTTTCTTTAGATGGATCTTAGAGAGTGGGGTGATTGCAAGATATCTTGGATGCTAGGTAGGTGTCATGGACATCATCCCGGCCCAATAGCTCACCTTGGTCTTAGAGAATGTTAGGAGAAAACTACTCTATTGGAGTTCTACCTCTTTTGATTTAGCCTCAACAATACCTCTTGCATTTAGCCTCAAGAGCCCTTGTGGTGAATCGAGTTTTGTCAACCTCTGCTTGGCACATGATATTTTTTTAAATAGGAAAATGTTAGAAAATTAGGTGCTCATTTGGGTTTGGGACAAAAAGAAAACATAGTTATTGATTCGTGCAATCACACAGTAAACTGAGAGAGAGAGCTCACATGAAATATAGAAAATGCCTATCTATGTTTTAGTATCATATGCAAAAGATAACTAATCTACTACATGAGATAGATGATACTGATCATGAGAGATTCTCCTCATCTTGGCTGGGGATCTTAGGTGTTTACATAGAGCTCATGCAGGGATTTGCGACTACGACGACATGAAGAAAGCTTGCTGAAAGAACCTCGGCATCAAGACATATATGAAGGTGTGTGGAGATATCCTGTTGAGCTCACAACTGTGCTAGAGTAGCCGAATCACTGCTGATGATGAGGAAGAGAGAGCCTCGGAAGGCCAACATATCCGAGTGGAATGTGCTCCAGACGAGTCAATAGAGTGTGCATGAATCACCGTCCATAGGAGAAAATGCCCAGCCATGTGTTGCATGCAAAGGCTCCACGTGTCTTGGCCACGACGTGAGGTTTGGTATACCACCAACACCCCCTCAAACCAAACAGGGGAGTAAAGAAATTATTCAGGAAGTGATAGAAAAAGATTCGACAAAAGAGAGAGACACAAAACAAAAGAGCTCTCAGAAAGACGGACCAAAAGGATGCTTTAAGAAACCACATCCTTCCCAAAACAAAGAGAAGGGAGTGTAAATTGGCATGGCACTTTATTGAGAATCAGAGATGGAGTACTACACCTAACAAAACGAAACATTGACAGCTATAGAAATCTACAGGACTTTTGTAAGCCCTTTGATTCACCAAAAAGGCCACTCGTCGTCATTTGTGCTTGGACCAGAGATGCAAAGATCAGCAAATTCCTTCGCCAAATTTGCTGAATCTTTATTCTTGCTGCCTTCATCCTCTCTGTATCATCCTTCCTCTTGAAGAAGAGCTTGTTGATACGTCCCAGCTTACCATAGTATGCACACGTTGATTGCTTACGTTTTGCTTTCAGGGCTTTGCATGCATAGGCTCCTTCTTTTTCAATTGGAGTCTGGCATCGCTCATCATCTAGCAAGGTCGCTATCATCTCATCTAGAGACATGTTTGCATTTACACGAAGGATTTTACTTATCTTACTGTATGCGGGGGGAAGACTTGTGAGAAGGACTACTTTTGAATCATCATCTTCGACTTGAGATTTGCCACTTGTTGTAGGATTGTCGTCATTCGGCTCAAGTGCTCTCCAAGTGTTGCACATCACTAGGCTAAAGAATTCTTGCATGAGGAGAACTTGGGAGTTCTTGAGTCGTGCATCGAACATAGTCTCAATAGCAATCTAGTTATCATGCACCTACCGAATGCTCTGCCAAGTGTGTCGAGTGCTCTCCAATTCTTGGACTACCACTGAATCGCCGTATTAGGAGTTTCCTACTTGGCTTTGCTGATCAGTTTCTTTTATGTCCCAAAGACCACAAATTATAGCGCCTTCTCTATGCAATACAGACAAACACTTAATTGCCATGCAAGAAAACTGACACCGTTAAAGGTCACGAGCTTCACCGATTCTACCATACCAGTGTAGCTTGCTCTGATACCAATTGAGAAAGTATAGCTATCAATTCCTACAAACACACAATACAACTCAGAGGGAGCTCACATGAAACATAGAAACTGCCTATCTATGTTTTATTATCATATGTAAAAGATAACTAATCTACTACATGAGATAGATGAAACTAATCATGAGAGGTCCTCCTCATCTCGATTGAGCTTGTTGGAGGATCTTAGGTGATTACATAGAGCTCATGCAAGGATTTGCGACTACAATGACATGAAGAAAGCTTGCTGGAATGACCTCAGCATCGAGCCATATATGAAGGCATGTGGAGATATCCTGCTGACCTCACAATTGAGCTAGAGTAGCCGAATCATTGCTGACGATGAGGAAGAGAAAGGCAAGCATCTCAGACGCTAGTGTGCACCAGACGAGTCTGTCGAGTTTGTGAGAGCATATGTTCTACACTCACTATTGGGTGTTGATGACGTTAGTGGGGACGTCATAGTGCTAGTCCCTACTATGTGTGTGAGTTTATGGTTTTCAACCTTATGAGTGACTATCATGAGATTGAAACTACACTATGTTGTGTTTTAAGAGGATGAGTTTGGGCTGGGCATCTTCCTGGATTCATCTAGATATATGTGCATGAATCACGCTACAGAGGTAGAAAATGCCGAGCCGTGTCTTGCATGCAAAGGCTTCCACGTGTCTTGGCCACCATGTGAGGTTTGGTACCACCAACATTCTTTAGTTTCTATATTATTCGCCACAAACAACCAAACTTTGATAACCTATATATCTTCATTGATAAATCCAAATTGGATCATCTATCGTATGAATCAAATGGTAGGACATGATTTTGATATTTATCATAAATTTTTACACCATTTAGTAGAGGTACATGCATCAGAATAAACATTTTATGAAGTCTGAATACTTTTCTTCATCAAGTTTAGAGCACAGTCCCCCATTTAGGCTAACAATTATGTAGTGTGATGATGGTAGGATAGCACAATCAGGCACTTCTTTTTCAAGGGGGGTCCTGTAGACTAGGGCAAGTAATGGAAGCAATGGAGGTAGAGGCAATGAGAGGATGTAATGAATTGCTGCAATCCATGAAATGAGTACAAAGTACACCCAATATAACAAAACCATAGGACAGGGTGTCCTAGTAGTACTAAGTGTACTAATTGGTACATGTACTAACTGTACCATGTATCCTAACTACTTATAACTAGGCCTATTATGGCACCTATGGATATAGAATGACCTACAAACCCCCTCCATGGTATGGGCCGAAGTATCCTGTGGACACGTCTTAGAATACTTGAAGAACTAATGCAATGGTTGCACATGTTCATCCTGCATGGATATAGCAACCTAAGACTGTACAAAGCGTAACAAGTCAAGTCACAAAAGGTACTAAGCTCAAAGCTTGCCGGAAAGCTTTAAACCTAGGTCGAGGAAGAGCCTTCGTAAAGAGATCTGCCAAGTTGTCTTCAGTGGGAACATAAGACAACTGAATATTACTTGCTGATAATCTCTCTCTGACATAGTGATAATGAACCTCAATATGCTTTGTGTAGGCAGGGAAAACTGGAACAGCCAAAGCACTCTTACTATCAGTGTAGATGACGGTAGGAGCAGTCTTACATACATGAAGATCTGCAAGAGCCATACACACACCATTGTAGTTGTAAAAGCTGCTCTGTACTCAGCTGACTTCATAGCTAGAAGTAGCAATTGTAGTCTGCTTCTTGCTAAATCAAAAGATGCATGAAGTACGAAGCATGAAACAGTTGCCACTATGTGACGCACGGGTGTCAGAACAGCTAGCCCAATCATTATCAGTGAATACATGCATGACAAGTGAAGAATTGGCCTTGCAGAGAAGGCCCAAATGTTGAGTGCCTTTGAGGTACCTGAAGACACGCTTCACGGCTTGCCGTAGAGGGGATGTGCGTATATTTGCTCAACTGTGAGACAACATACTGAAGATCTGGCCTGGTATGGCATAAATAAATTAAAAACCAACTCCCTGATGATAGAGAGTGATCACATGCACCACTGCCATCCTCAGATGAGAAATGAAAACGAGTTTCTAATGGTATGGATTCTGGCTTGCAATCCTCAAACTGAAACGCTGCAAAAGCTATCCAATATACTTGGATTGTGACATCAAAATACCCCCCTCACTTCTAGCAAATTGAATGCCCATATAATAATGCAAGGGACCAAGATCTGACATAGCAATTCTCTTTTGTAAGTCAAGCTTAAAAGCTGCAATTTGCTGAGCATGTGTCCTAGTAACAAGCATGCCATCCACATAGAGAACTAAAATCATCAAATCTATCTTATTCTTTTGGATGTAAAGGGTAGCCTTTGTAGGGCTGTACTGAAAGCCAAGACTCGGTAAATGAGCATGTAACCTTGAATACCAAGCCCGGGGTGCCTGTTTCAATCCATAAAGGGCTTTCTTCAACCGGCATACCTTTCTTTCAAAACTTGCAACTAGGACGTTCCTCTTGCAAGTGCCCATGAAGAAAAGCTGTCTTAATATCAAGCTGATGTACCTCCCAATGAAAGTGGGCAGCAAAGGCAATAACAATCCTGATAGTGGTGATCCTGGAAGTTGGGGCAAAAGTCATCGAAGTCAATGCCTTGTTGCTGTGCATAGCCCTCAGCAACAAGACGGGCTTTGTAACGGTCCATTGAACCATCATCAGTCTTATATACCCACTTAGTCCCAATGGCATTCTTGCTAGGAGGCAAGTCACACAACTCCCAATTGTTATTCTGATGGATGGAATCCAATTCAGCTTGCATTGCGTGCAACCAACAATCATTTTTCAAGGCATTCTTATGGCATAATGGCTCTTCATTTGCATGCTGTAGAAACCAATGGAGAAGCAACCAACTTTGCATGTTCTTTTCTGACAGCAGTTGCTCTAGTATGGGCTGGCAGAGAAGCATCTTGTGTGTTGTCTTTAAGAGTGTCAAGGAGCCAACAGGGAAGCATTTTGGGCTCCTAAATTTCAGCTCTCTCTTGGTCAATGGCCCTGTTCACAATATCCTGATCAATTGGAGGCATATCAGGGCTTGTAAATCAGGCTGATTTTCAGACTGCATTGGTGGCTTTAAATGACCATTAGTGTAGGATCGATAAACGAGAGAGCAAGTACAAGGTACAAGAGTCGAAAGATAGCAGCCGTCACATCAACTAGTGTATTATGAAAAGAAAAGTACATAGTACTTGTAGCTAGACCCTAGGACTAAGTTTCCTAGGTGTCACATAGGACTAAGTGTCCTATGTGGCATAAAAGACACAAAATAAACTAAGTGCCTGTAACTATGCCTACAAGGCACATACCAAGGCCCATAAGGCATCACTAGAACTGGGAGAAGATGGCCTACAAACCCCCCTCCATGGTATGGGCTGAAGTATTCTGGAAACATCTCAGAATACCTGGTATTTTGTGGTCATGGTGGCACATGTTCATCCCAAAAAGATATAGCCACCTATGAATGTACAAGGTATGTCAGATCATGTAACAAAGGGAACCAAGTGTAAAGCCTGTCGGAAGACTTCGAACTTGGGATGAGGAAGTGCCTTTGTAAATAGATCTGCTATGTTGTCCTCTGTGGAAAGATAGGACAACTCTCTGTCTCCTGCTGACAACCGCTCTCGAACATAATGATAGTGAACTTCAATGTGCTTGGTACGCGCATGAAACACTGGGTTACGCGCAATGGCCAAAGCACTCTGGTTGTTAGTGTAGACCATGGTGGAGGATGTCTGGCGAATACCAAGATCTGTAAGTAACTATCGAAGCCAGACACACTCTACTGTAGCGGTGAAGGCTGCCCTGTACTCAGCCTTACAGCTAGATGTGGCAACTATTGGTTGCTTCTTGCTAAGCCAAGAGATACATGAATTGCCAAGCAAAAAACAATTGCCGGTATGTGACACTCTGGTGTCGGAACAACCTGCCCAGTCACTATCTGTGTAAGCATGCATAGTAAGTGAAACCTAATCACCATAGAAGAGGGCTAAAGAGTGCCTCCGAGATATCTGAAGACTCTCTTCACTGCCTGCCAATGCTGCGAATTGGGCAGGTGCATGAACCTATTGAATTGAGATACTGCATACTGTAAGTCAGGTCTGGTGTGACATAAGTCAATGAGACATCCAACAGCCTGCTGGTAAAGAGTGATATCACATGGTGGGCTCCCATCATGAGCTGAAAATTTAAAGCCAAGGCCCACTGGTGTAGAGATTGGCTTGCAATCCTCAAACTGAAAACGATCAAGGAGCTGTCCAATATACTTGGACTGTGACATCATGATACCCCCCTCAACATGAGCAAATTGAATGCCCAAATAATAGTGAAGCTGTCCCATGTCTGACATTTCAAAAACCTGCTGCAAATCAACCTTGAAAGCTGCAATATGCTGAGTATTTGGGCGTGTGATGAGCATATCATCCACATATAAAATCAGCACTAAAAAATCAGATCCACTCCCACGAACATAAAGAGTGGGTTCTGTGGGGCTATTGTGAAAACCAAGGGATAGTAAGTGTGCATGAATTTTGGCATACCATGCGGTGGGAGCCTGCTTCAAACCATAAAGGGCTTTTCTAAGCCTGCATACCTTGTTTTCAGAATTAACAACCTCAAAGCCAGGAGGTTGTGTGACATAGACTTCTTCCTGTAGATCCCCATGAAGAAAAGCAGTTTTGATGTCAAGCTGGTGCACTTGCCAATGATGATGGGCTGCAATGGCAATGACACATCTAATGGTAGTAAATCCTGGATGTGGGAGCTCTTCAAAGTCAATGCCTTGTTGTTGGGCATACCCTTTTGCAACAAGACGGGCTTTGTGTCGATCTATATTGCCATCAGATTTCCTTTCTAATTTGTAGACCCACTGGGTACCAATGGCATGCTTGCTGGGAGGGAGATCTACTAATTCCCATGTGTCATTTTTGACAATGGATTGTAACTCAGCTCTCATTGCATCCATCCACTCTTTGATGTCAAAAGCATCTTTATGGCACAAAGGCTCTTCATTGCAAGCTGTAGCAAGGAGTGCAAACTCAAGAAAGTGACCATGCATCTGTCTATTCCCTAATCTTGTCCAGGGAGTAAAAGGTTGATCTTGTTTTCTGTCCCTTAATGTATCAAGAAGCCATCTGGGAACTTGCCTTTGCTGTCTATTGACAGCTCTTTCTTCAATCACTGCATCATGAATAGTGAGATCATTTTGTGCTGGAAGAGAAACCTGCAAATCAGCATGTTGTACAGGCTGATCATTGCTTGTTGGAGGGCCTGCAGGAGGCTCATGTTGCTGGTCAAAGTCTCCCTCTGAGGAAGGAAGAGGTAACCAAGAGTCAAAGGCATCAAACATGCCAACTTCTGGCTTAGCTTTACAGTCCACAAGAGGAGAAGCTGAATGTTCAGCAAAGATTACATCTCTACTGGCAATAATCTTCCCAGTATTTGGTTGGTATAACCTATACCCTTTGCTCTTCTAGCTGTAACCAATAAATATGCATTTGATTGCTTTGTCATCAAGCTTATGTCTTAGCTGAGATGGTACATGAACATATGCAAGAGACCCAAAAACTCTCATGTGTGAAAGTGAAGGCTTCCTACCTTTCCATGCTTCATAAGGTGTAACAGTCTTCAATGCCCTTGTAGGTGATCTATTCAGCACATAGTTGGCACACATTACTGCATCAAGCAAAATTTATTGGGCAAGGACTTAACCTTAAGCATGCATCTGGCCATCTCCATAGTGGACGTGTTCTTCCTTTCAGGAACAGGATTATGCTGAGGAGTGTAAGAAGTAGTGCATGTGAACAATGCCCCGTGAAGACAAAAATGCATCAAACTCGTTTGACATATACTCTCCCCCCCATCCGTGTTGAGGGTGACAAGCTGGCATCGTGATATTCTCAACCATATTCAGCCACCTATGAAAGCACGAGAACACTTCAGATTTAGCTTTTAAAGCATATACCCAGCAAAATCTTGTGAAGTCATCAATGAGAGTCATGAAATATTTGTACTCCCCAATGGCATTTGTCCTCATTGGGCCACAGACATCACTGTGCACTAGTTGCAATTTCCTTTGTGAGAGTTTTGGACAATTCTTTTGAAAAGGAAACGGATGCATCTTACCCAAAAGACAACCCTCACACACATGTTTGGAAACTGTGTGAGTTTGTGGTACATCATTTGCCATGTCTTGTGAATGTAACTTGGCAAGAGCTCTATAATTCAGATGACCCATTCTCTCATGCCAAAGATGAGTTTCAGCAAGCTGTGAATCTGAAATAGCAAATGCTTCAATAGAGAGTGCAGCTTTTTTTCAAAGTGCCAGTGAGAACTCTGGCATTGTCATCACGAAGATCATATACTAGGCATCTGTATCCATCAAAATCACTCTGAAACGTGAAGTGGCAATTGCTGAAATTGAAATCAAGGTGACTTTAATTCCAGGCACAAAGAGAACATTTGTCAAAGTGACAGGATGATTTGAAATGGATGTGAGTTGCACATCTCCAATTCCTTTCACAGCATAGGAGGCATTATTAGCACATGTGACAGTTCCCCCATGAGGTGCATTAGCTAAGGAATGAAACAACTGTCTGCAAGATGCGACATGCTTGGAAGCACCACTATCAAAATACCAAGACTGAGCATCATTAGCAGTAAAGAGTGCATCAACTTTGGAGGGATCAATGAGCAATGGACAGCCCATGCCCAATCATCCTGAAGAGCATGTGCATGTGAAGCATCTTCTGGCTCGTGGGATTCAATTGCATGTGAGGCATTAACTGTCAATCCTGCTTTCTTTTTCTCTGAAGCAATGCGCTTCCTGCATTTTGAAATGTCATGTCCAGGCTTGCGACAATAGTTGCATCTTTTCTTCTTTGACTTATCTGCTGTATTTTTAGATGCATTGGAGGAATTGCCACTGCTATGCGCACATTTAGGCTTGTTTATGGGCTTGGAAGCCTTGCCTCTTCCTGTCTGCTGTGAAGCAAATGCATGATCAGGCATAATAGCTTTTCTATTGGCTCGACTTTCCTCTTCCTGCAAAAGCAATGTGACTAGCTGATTTTTTTTTTTGAAAAAACAGTGCTAATTATATTACTTCGAGAACAAGATACAAGAGGTCAGCTTATAGCTGACGGGCTGCGTTCACAAACCGGACGCAGCCCTAAAAGGTAGCATAATAAATCATACTCTCACGGAGGGATATGCTGAGTGTGAATGAACAGCCATCGGGGTGGTGAGTAGTGCCACCGAAGGCCCTGCGTAGTCTGCTCGAAGAAGAGGCCCTGTGTGTCCCAAGCCCGGAGGAAGCGTCTCCGCTTCTCCTGACCAGCCCGGGAGTCTCCCTGAATCTGGTCCCACTGGCCTCTGAGGGTATGAATAATCTCACTCCAAATCTCCGCCATGATCTGGGCAGTCGATAAGGAGGTGCCACCGAGGATCTGCGCGCAGCGCGAGGTCCAGATGTGCCATCCTGTAATGCTGCTGATAATCTCCCAGACTGGCTGCCTCTCCCGAACTCCTGTATCAGCCTCTGCTAGGTGCTGTGGGATACCCTCGAGCGGCCCCCACGTCCCCTGTGTGATAAGGAAAGTGGGGTCCTGCTGGCATGCCTCGAATAAGTGATGAAGACCAGGTGCAGTGCTGCACCAACAGAACGCGCCCCAAGTGATCACTCCTAGCTCTGGTGCTGCGCGAGTAAGAAGCCCGAAAGTCCACCTCCACACTTCCTGGGCGCGCGTGCAGCTCCACAGGCAGTGTTTTGGTGACTCCTCATCCGCATGGCAAATCTGAGAGCATCCGTCCTGGCCTATCTGCCTCAACCAGCTCCCCACTGGAAGACCTTTGTGGGCAAGAAGCCACAGGAAGTATGAGATCTTCCGCGGCCGCCAGCTCTCCCACAAGGCCTTCCAGAATGCCTGCAAAAAGAACCTGGAAATACCCTGTGCGTACCAGCTGGGTCGCTGGGTGGGGGGGCGGCTCTGCATCCTCCCGAGAACTCGCCTGCCCAGAGTCGTGCTGTAGGCGAAGAAGGAAGTCGGCCCCTGTCCTGTCACAATCTCTGGCTACCACCACTCTCCTGGGTCCCACTCAAGCTCTGACAAGGCCCGCCCCTCCCAGAGCCAAAGACGCCAAAGCTGCAACTGGTCCTGCTCGATACTAGGGTCGGTACGCCAGACCTTCCCCAAAAGGCCTACGACCCTAACCCTCTGCCACGGGAGTAGGGGGTCGATGAGCGCATCCTCTCTCCTGAGTCGTCCATCCCCTGAAACCGCGAAGAAGGAGATAGAGGAGTCATCCATACGTCCTGCGACCACCAGTGGGATGCCACGGGGGGTGAACTGTCCCAGCCAGCGGGTGTCACCAGGCATGAGGACCTGAGGCTCAGGTGGAACCAACCAAGCAGCTGGGATCGCACCGTCGATCTCCGTGCATCTCGCCTGGACTCCGCGTGCACCTCCAGCTGCGTCTGCAAGATCGGCCATCTCCAGATGTCTGTACGTATCCCTCCAAACTCGAAGGGATCGGGCTGGCCCCCTCATCCAGCCGTCCCACCTGATATGTGATCTCTCCCCCAACTGAAGGCCCTCGGCGTCTCTGACCTGACCATTCCAGACGAGCGGCTGGCGATCGATCTCCTCCTGACAGCTGGGCTGGGACTGAATGAGACTGAGACGGAGCCGCCTCCAAACCATGAGGAGGCTACGAACGAGTGGGGAACGGGGCTGAGTGAGCGGGGCGGAAGTGAAGATCCACCTGAGGGACGGTAGCCACTCTCCACCTCGGCGCGGGACACAAGAGCCGACTCCCTGCTGAAGTAACATCTTCCACGTCTGCCCCCCCGGGGTCAAACCGCGGATGACAAGCTTGCCTAACAAGGCCTGACTCTGCAGCTCTGGATCGATAACCCCCAGGCCACCCTCAGCCTGCGGAAGAATGACTGTCTGCCAAGCAACCCTGGCTCTGGTATCTCTAAGACCATCCTCCCCAGACCAAAGGAAGTTCCGAACCAACCTCCTGAGCTGTGCCACGCTGGATCTCGAGAAGCACCAGCAGGAAGCCACATACCAAGCCGTGGCTAGGAGGACCTGGTTAACTACCAGGGCACGACTTGCAAGAGACAGCTTAGCAGTGCTCCAGAAAGCCAGCTTCCGTCGGATGGAGTCTAGCACGGGGAGAAACTGTTGAGCTGGCGTGATGTCTAGGCCAACCTGGAAGCCAAGGTATCTAGCTGTCTGTCCACGTGGAATCCATCTGAAACCCAAAAATCGCCCCCACTGAGAGCACGCCCCAGGGTCTGTGAGAAAACCAACTGACTTGTTCCAGTTGATTTTCGCACCAGCGGCCGAGCAGAAGACCTCCAGGGCCATCCGCACCCTCTCTAGCATCCTCTCATCGTCCTGGACATAAAGGGCTGTATCATCTGCGTACTCCGAGTCCAGAAGCTCCGTGTCCTCCCGAAGTGGAAGGCGAACACCCCTGATCCCGGTAGACCTCGCCCGAAGGTAATAAGTCATGGCCTCGGCGAAGAAAAGAAACAGGTAAGGAGCAAGGGGGCAGCCCTGACGCACTGATCTCTCCAAGCTAAAGCGCTCACCCATCCTGCCTCCAATGATGACCCTGCTAGACGCTGTCCTGTACAAAGCTGAGATACCCTGAATCCAACCTGCCGGGAAACCTAGCCGCTCCGGAGTCCCCTCTAAAAAGGACCAGTCCACGCGATCGTAGGCCTTCTCAAAGTCGAGAAGTAGAATGGCAAGGTGTGATCCACTGTGCTGAGCCCACTCCGCCGCCTCTGAAAAGGTGAAGACATTATCCAGGATACTGCGATCCTGGACAAAGCCTGTCTGAGTGTCATGAATGAGGTCTGGGAGTAGAGGCCGAACTCTGGCACTGATCATCTTGGCGAGGATTTTGTAGGCGGTGGTAAGGAGAGTGATCGGACGCCACTGGCGGATCTCCTGTCTATCTCCTCCCTTCGGGATGAGGCAAATCAGTCCCGAAGAGAGGCTCTCTGGCATCTGACCGCTGCTGAAAATCCCCTGCAGAGCTGCAAGGAGGGGCTGATGGATCTGGTCCCAGAAGGAGGTGAAGAATGCTCGGGGAAGCCCATCCTCTCCTGGGCATTTCTGTCCGTCGATAGCCATCAAGGCCTCCAGCATCTCATCCGAGGTAAACGGCGCCAACAACGTCGCCTGCATGCTAGGCTGGACCAGGGATGGAATGTGCCTCCACACCTCCTCACGGGCACGACTAGCACGAGGGGCAAGCGGCTCCTGCTGGAAGAGGGTCCTGTAGAAGTCAGTGGCCAACCCCAGGACCTCCCCAGGATCCGTAACGATGTGACCATCCGCTGTCCTGAGACTCCGAAGCTGATCACCTGCAGCTCTCTGGCCATGCGTCCTGAAGAACTCCATGCACATCCGGTCACCCTTCCGGGCCCAGAAGGAGAGAGAGGCGTGATAGGAAAACTCTGAGCGGCGCTGGAGTGTCTCCTCCAGGAGGGCTCTGGCTCGAAGGGCCTGGATCCGAAGCTCCTCCGAGCCCGGGGAAGCCTGCTGGAGTCGCTGAATGGAGGCGAGGTCCCTCCGAAGAGCTCTCTCTCTACTCCACCAATCCTGTCGAACCTGTAGGGCTGCTAGCTGGCAGATCTGGCTGGACTCCTGCAGAGCCTGCGCAACTGAGTCCACCAAATCCGTGCACTCCCCCCAGTCTCTGTCCCAAAGACTGCAAATACTGCTGCGCACGTCCTCCCTCGAGAAAATGGAGTCGGGAATCCTGCATGACCGGGGGGGAAGGGTCTGGGCTGCCGAATCTAATGAGAGGAGTACCGGCGCATGGTCGGAAAGTGTCGTCCCTGGAACTATACCCGCCTGACCGCCTCTACTGATGGCCCAATCACTGACATAAAATCTATCAAGCCTCTCCAGGAGTCTGCCTCCTTCCCTGCGGAAGCCCCAAGAGAAGTCCAGGCTCCCGTGCCAACGCCGGAAGGACGGGTCTCTCCAACTGTCCCTACCTCCTGTCGCGAAGATGAAGGAGTCCCAAGCTGACTGCTCTGCCTGAGCCATACCTGTGAACTCCGGACCTCTGCCCTGCTGGTCCTCCAAGGTCTCCAGATTGTTGAAGTCACCTCCAACAATCCAGGAATCCATGTCTGGAAGAATCCCTGTAAGTGTCCTCCAGAAGGTGGCTCTACATCGGAGGTCTGTAGGAGCATAAATGTTGAGTATTCCAATTTTGGATCCCTCCAAATCCAGGCCTACCCAAAGGGCTCGGCCTGGGATCAACGTGCCATGACCGAAAACTCCCTGGGCTAACTGCTCGCACACGGAGGTACAGACACCCCCACTCCTCCCCTGTGCGCCGATCGAGGGCTCCCAGTAAGTGTAGGAACGTCCAGGGAGAACCTTCCCGCAGCTACGGGAATGAGCCGCAGAGAGCTTGTGCTCCTGGAGCAAAAGTACATCCAAACGACCAATCACTGCAGGTTGAAGTTCCTGTCGCAAAATGAGCTTCTTAGGACCACGGGTGCCAGAAGAGTGAAACCCGTTCACATTCCAGGATACGAGGTGTAGGCTCATGGAGAGGGATGGGGAGCTGCGAACAACTGTCTGCTCGCGGTCGAAGTCGATGAAGAATCAGACATGTCGGAATGGAGGCGCTGCCGCTTATGAGAAGGTTTGGAGGGGGAGACGGGGTCGTCCTGCCCGTCCTTCAACACCTTCAGCAAAGGCGAGAGGCCTTTGGTGCCATGAACAAATGCTTTCTCGAGCCAGCTCGAGATCTCTGAAGTGGTCATCCCATAGAAGGTTCGGAGTTTCTGATGGGACCAAGCTCTGACATCCTGGGGGAGAGGCCATGACAGGGTAGGTCTGAGGATCACAATCAGTCGGAAGCGTTTGGCGGCGCAACGCCACCGCAGGCGCACATCGCCCTCGGACCACTGAGTCTCGAGAAGCTGCCCACCGGACGGGCCTATCCAGGAACAGACCTGGGCGTGTGTCTGCTCTCTAAGCGCCTCCCAAACCGAGTCGTCTGTCCAAGTCTCGGTGCCATCGCTGAGGAACGTGAAGGCGAAGCTAGGGCCATCCCTAGGGGCCAAGGCGACAATCTTCCCATCCGCCCCTTTGCGGAGCAGGAAGATACTGATGTCGAGATAAGCCGGGAAGGTCCCAAGGTCGACCACGTCCAAGTAGTCCCAGGGGCCAGATCTGTAAAAGTCTCGAGGAAGCTCTCTCTCCTGAAGCTGAGACCCATCAGAGTCTGCCACTGAGGGGCTAGCGGCCATGGAAGCCTGCTCCCCAGTGGTGGTGTACACTCCGGGTGTCCTGTCAGCGGGGGGGGAGGGGGAGGAGGCTGAGGGGTAGGCGACTCGGACTCCACGGAGGCGACTGGCGGAGAAGGTGGAGGAGGCGGAGCGGGGGCTGCCCTCGGCTGGGAAGCCGAAGGTGCAGCTAACACTGTAGAGGAGTCGAGGGGAACGGAGGGAGGGGGGGAAGGGGACGCCTCTGGAGCTGGGGCTGAGAGGGAGGAGGAGGAGACTGAGGAGGAAGAGACGGGGGCTGAGGCTGCGGGTCGGGCGAAGGGAGGGGAAACTGGGGATGGAAAGATTATCATGATAGTCCCGTGGTACCGTGGATTCAGCGCAGCAGATTTTGATGTTCGGTTCCGTATACCTCGCCACCCAGTGACACTAGTTTTTGCAGGGCTTGCTGCTGAGCTGCGGCCGATTGTCAGGGACTTGGGCTCCCATTTTGGATGGGTTATGCACGACACTTTCGCCGACGCGGTGACCACGGCAGGAGCCCCCCGAGTCCGTGTGGCTGTGGCAGATCCTGCGACTCTCCCTGCAGTGATCGAGATTGTGACAGATGCCGGCAGCATCACCCAGAGCATGATAGTCACCGGACAGCCAGGTCACTGCCTGAGGTGCCACGGCTTTGGGCACTTGGCGGCTGCTTGCCCACGCTTCGCCAGCTCATCTCGACCCCCCCCGCCCCCGCCTCCTCCACCCCCGCCCCCCCCCCGGACAGCCACGTCAGGAGGAGCCGAGGCAGTCGGAGCCCGGTCCAGAGTTAGTGGGTGGTTGGACCGAGGTTAGAAGGAAAAGAGGAAAGAACAAGAAGATCTCGGATAAAGGCAAGGAGGCAGAGGTTACCCTTCCGGCAGCAGCACCCCAGAGACCTGACAGGCAGCCGCCCCAGGGACCTGGGAGAGCTTGTCAACGGCAGCCCGCCCTTCATAGCCTCAGATCCCCCTCTCTCCCGCTCCCCCGCCCCTTTCCACTCAGTCCCGATGTGGGGGAACCGGCAATCAGGTTGCTCGCAGCTTTCTCATTGGAGAGTTTGAGCCAGAAGATGCCCCTTCCCATAAGGGCCACCTCCTCAATATGGCCATCCTCTAGCAGGAGAGTGGACTGGAGCCAGTCCCTGATGGCTGATCTGGAGGGAGAGTGTCCAATGACTCTACCATAAACAGAGGTACGGGCAAAGTCAATGGCAACCTCCTGAACACGAGATGATTGTTGCTCTGTCAGGATAACGCGGTAGGCATCTGGAGAGGGAGGGTCCGACTGGGCCTCCGGATCCGGGCAGGGGGCCGCCATACCGCCAAGACTAACTGCAAGCTTCCGATGAAGAACAGGCTGCCACCCCAAAAGGGGAGACGAAGCGGGAGGGTGGCGCCTGGGTGTGGAGGGGATGGTTGCGGAGGCAGAGGGTGGAGGCGGAGTGGAGAAGTGGAGCAGAAGGGCGGGCGAAGCGAAGTGAGGGGGCGGGGGGGGGTCAGGGCGGGGCGGGGTGAAGGGTGCGGGGAAGGCGGGGGGCACGGAAGGGCGGGGTTGGTGTGGTGGGGGCGGAGGGGTGAAGCGGAGGGCGGGGGAGCGGAGTGGAGGCGGGGGGGGGGGCGGAATGGGCGGGTGGAGCGGAATGGAGGCGGGGGGGAGCGGAATGGAGGCGGGGGGGGGCGGAATGGGCGGAGTGGCGGGCGGAGGCGCGGGGGACGGGGGGAGCGGGAAGGGAGGCGGGTGAGCGAGGGGGTCGGGTGGGGTGAGCGAGGCGGGTGAGCGAGGGGGTCGGGTCAGGTGAGCGAGGGGGTCGGGTGAGCGAGGGGGTCGGGTGAGGGGAGGGCGGGCGGGGGGCGAGGGCGGAGAGGCAGGGGGCGGGGGATGGGAGGCGGGTGAGCGAGGCGGCTGGGGATGGGAGGCGGGTGAGCGAGGCGGCGGGTGAGGGGGAGAGCGAGCGGGAGGCGAGGGCGGAGAGGCAGGGGGCGGGGGTGGTCGCGGCGAGGGGGGGGGCTAGGGAGGGGAGGTAGCGATAGCGGTGGGGGGGGAGGGAAGCTCGCAGGAGCTCGAGTTGTTCGGGTCTCTTGGAGCAGCATCTAGGCAGCTTGGAGTTGAAGTCGGTGTAGTCTCTCCTTCCTTGTCTGCTGGTCAGTATGTGACTAGCTGATCAAAAGAGTAGTGGTTTGGATTACCCATGGCCACTAATCGAAGGGTTGTAGCAAACCCTTGATATGTATCTGGTAGTGCATTCAATGTTGTACTGACAAGCTGAGAATTTGGCACCACCTCATCAATATTGGCAAGTTATTAAATGAGGTCCTTGACCTTTGTCAGGTATGCATCCACAGAGTCACCTTCATTCATACTGACTTCCTGCAATTGCCTTCTTAAATATGCAACACGTTCCTCATTGCGAATTTGATAAAGAGAAACCAATTTGTCCCAAGCATCCTTTGCTGTCCTACAAGACCGGATGTGTGGAATAATGATTCTCTTGCATGATAAAGCAATACATGAATGTGCATTTGCATCTCTGGCATCCCATCTTGATTGTTCCTAAGTTGGGGGAGCAATAGCAGGGGTGCTAGAAGATAAGGCATCAGGAGGAGTACTCTCTCAAGAGGGACCAGCGGTAGAGGCAACCACTGTAGCATTGGCTGGACTGAGATCAACTCCAGAAACAATATTCCAAAAGTGCCTTGCAACAAGAATATGTTTCATGAGATAGGACCACATCGGATAGTTGGTCCCATCCAACTTATCATCTTCACGAAGAATGCCAAATAAGTCGTGATTATTCCCAGCCATTGTAAATAGTACTGATTGAAATGCACTGACAAAGTGACCAAAGTATAGCCTCAAGGCTTTAAACTGCAAAAATATGATTTACTGTCCCAAACACCTGTGAGCTAACAACAGATATTTCCAGGAGGCTGAAATGGGCCTCAAGGCAATACTGTGCCTTTTCTTTCTCAGATGATGAAATAGAAAGAGCAAATAGACTGAAAATATGTGCAGCAAGGTATAGAAACAAGGTTACCAGCTGAAATTGAGCTTCCAACACAAAAGCCCCAAATTTTGTTGACCTCAGTGATGACGTGGCACAATGTGATAGTCCTGAACCTGAAATTGACTGAAAACTTCAATTTTTGGAATGATATCAGTTGTCAACCTTGTCCAAGGTGCTGTAGTGACAGGTTGAAGGTCCAGATGTCAAAAGCCCTAAATTTTTCTGTTGGAAATTAGGGTTTGATAGTGAAAACTGTCAAAAAAAGGTAAAAGACTGCAAATGTTGCTTGTGAATCAGCTTCTGGTCCTTTGAGCTTATGGCTGAGACTTAAAAGACCTTTGTAGGTAGAGTATAACAGACCACGGAGCTGCTGCAGCAGGTTGAAGTGCAAAAGGCGGCTGGAGCGTAGCTGGAACAGCCCTGAATTACCTCGAAGTGAGTGCGTGGCTGCTAGTGTCTCCTTTGGAGGGCTTTGAACAAGTTGCTATAGCAGGACGTCTCCTGCAGATGACTCTGGAGAGGTCACGAGAGCTGGGCGCTTGGATCTGCAGTACAAAAGTGGCGACAGATGGCCACGGGTACTGTAGAAGACCTCAAAAAAGCTGCAGCTGGAGCCTAGAAGCAGTCGCCTCAGCCTGGAAACAGAAATGAGGCACTTTGTGGTGACGAAAGACTTTGGAAGCCTTGGACAGCAGCTGGAGAGCTTCGAAGAGGCTAGAGCAGTGACAACCAGCAGAGGAGCAAACTTCCAATGAGCAATGGAGGGCTCAAGGGGCTGAGGAGAGCTGGAAGACAAGTGTAGACCTTGGCTCTGATACCGCTGTAGGATCGATAAACGAGAGAGCAAGTACAAGGTACAAGAGTCGAAAGATAGCAGCCATCACGTCAACTAGTGTATTATGAAAAGAAAAGTACATAGTACTTGTAGCTAGACCCTAGGACTAAGTGTCCTAGGTGTCACATAGGACTAAGTGTCCTATGTGGCATAAAATGCACAAAATAAACTAAGTGCCTATAACTATGCCTACAAGGCACATACCAGGGCCCATAGGGCATCACTAGAACTGGGAGAAGATGGCCTACAATTAGGAGGAACTGTAGCGTCATCATGGGCAACAAAGGCATCAAGCTGTCAAAGATATTTGAAGCATCAAATGTGGGCTGTTTTTGACAGTCCAGCAAAGGCATAGATGATGAATCGTCAAAAACAACATCCCCACTAACAAAAACTTTGCCCGTATGGGGCTAGTAGAGCCTTGCTTTCTAAACTTTACCCAATAAAAAAGCATTTGACAGCTTTGTCATCTAACTTTGTTAGTGTATGTGAAGGCAATGGGAACACATGACATCATCACTTCGATTTGCAGATTTATGGACAGCAACTCATCCTTCAGTGATGGGATTTACATATCATCATAATGCTTTTACAGATTATTGGGCCAGGCTTGATAGATTTTATCTCATTCATGCTCAGCAATATGATGAATATACATGTCAGATGTGGACTGATTATTCACAACAATTATCTGATCACACTCCACTTTGTCTCACTCTTTCTTTTGGTATGCCTCTGGATGACTTGCAGCTCTCTTCAGTCAGAAATTTACAGGTTAATCAATTCTATCTTTCTCACGAAAAATTTCAGCATATGATCAGACTGGCTTGCAGGCCATTGCTATCCCATGCTCAGGAGGATCTGGAATTTGCTTGGATCTCTTTCATACATCGTATTCAAAATGTCATCAAGGAATATGGAAGATGGTACTTGACAGCATATCCAGTGGGCAAAATCATACAAGCAGTATCTTGTACAGATTAGTCATCAAAGATCTCTATCTGATTCTGAGCAGCATTTATTATCTTGTGCTTCCTCTATAATTGATGCCAATGACAAACGCAAGCTGTCTAAATGGCAGATTAGGGCCAGAGTTAAACCTATGCTAGATAAGGGCTGTTCCTCTAAATCTTTTTTCCGGAACTTACATGCACACAGACAAAGCCAATCTATCATGAGGGTAAGGAAATCAGATGGTCTCTGGACCCAGTCTCTCTCTCAGCTTGAAAAACAATGTCTGGATCATTTTCAGCTCCTTTATTCTCAGCCATCTTCTTCTGCACCTCAGGTCGCATTGGCTTGTAACAGATTTACTGAGCTTGTTTCTCCCATTGTCTCCCCGCAAAAAGCCTCAATGCTGGAAATGTCTTTTTCAGATGATGAATTGGATGAAGCCCTTAAGCATTTGGGTAAACATAAATCCCCTGGCTGGGATGGTCTGACGGTTGAATTTTTCGAAGCCTTTTGGCCAGAAATGAAGGGTCCAATTCTGCAGTTTATTAATGCAGCATGGCAGCACCAACATCTTCCCTCAGCTTGGAAGCATGGTCTGGTTAAGCTTGTGCCCAAAAAGATTCTTTGTGAGACTATGGATGACTGGAGACCAATTACTTTGATGTCGGTGATATACAAACTGATTGCCAAAATGTTGGTACATCAGATAAAGGATATCCTTCATGATGGACTTCATCCCAGGCAATATGGTTTTGTTCCAAGACGGCACATACATGACAATATCACTAACACTCTTATCGCAATGGAATATGCTAAATATTCAGATCAAGATGTGTTGGTCATGCAGGTGGATGTGGCGAAGGCGTTTGATACAGTACAGTGGGATTATGTCTCTCAAATCATGCAAAAACTTGGTTTTGGGCCAAAGCTATCTAATGTCATATATTGGCTTTATTCAAATTCTACTGCACAATGCTTTATAGGGAAACATTTGTCTGAGTCTTGGACTCTCGAACGTTCGGTTCGACAAGGATGTCCTCTCAGTGCCTTGCTTTATGCCATCGCTTCACATCCTTTGCTTCTTTATATGGATCACATGGTTGATACTGGACAGCTAGAGGGGCTTCAGATTTCTGGTTCATGACCCTTCATAGCGCAGGCCTATGCAGATGATTCATTCTTCATGCTAAAGAACAGTCCATTGGAGATTCGCCTCTTGATGGATACCCTTTCAGATTTTGGGTTGGCAACTGGTCTTAAAATTAATTTTCAGAAATCAAAACTCTTGCCTCTCAAGCTTTGTGATTGGCATGCTATTCTGTGGCCAGGCCAGATTATTCAACCGGAAAATATAGTAAGACATTTGGGTTATCCTATTGGCTGGAAAATCAGTAATAAGCAACAAATGTTGTGGGTGTTCAACAAAATTCAGGACAAATTACAATATTGGAAGATTTCCACATGGCCTCTGCATGTATGGCTTGGAATTGTCCAGTCTATTGTTCTAGCTTATGTCCAGTTCTACCTTCCTCTATTACATTGGTCATCTCGAGATCTCTCATCTTTTATGTCTCAAGCCATGGAGATTTTTTGGAAAACCAAGCTTCATAAAAAAGCTTTACGGTTGCTCAAAATGGACTTGCTTTGCTCACCCAGAATGCATGGTGGTTTGAATTTAATAAACATCAAATATCATGTGTTGGCAAGAAAGATCACTATGCTCAAAACATTCTTTCAACAAGAGCAGCCTTGGTCTATTATGCTAGCAATTTTGTGTGGTCAGATGCGCACACATGCTTATGGACATTGGATAGTAGATCCATCGGAAGTAGTACTTGGAAAATTTCAAGGTAAAATCCCTGGTTGTCCATTTTCTAATTCCTTGATTCAGGATTGGAAGCAAGTACTCTCTCACATCAAATGGTCTCCTCATCCTGCTTCTCTAGCATCATCACTCAGATTGGAGAGTATTCATTGGAGTGCTGTGTTTTCCTCTCCCCTTGCTGTTCAACAACCCATCAGAGCCTACAATCTTATGAAAATGGGTATCCGGTTCATTGATGACGTTGTAGATATGCAAGGAAATATTCTCCTTTTTCCAGCAGCATGTAGACAATACAACCTGGCAATGCATCATAGACCTATTTGGAAAGCTATTGCTGATCTCCTACTCCCTCTGGTTCCGATTCCGACATTGAATGGCAGTGACAGGCTTCAAGATTGGCACCTTCAGTCTTCAAGTCCAAGCATTTCTTCTAAGCCTTTGCAGTCATTGACATCTATACAGGCTTATAGATTAATTTTACCTCCTCCTTGGATTGCCCATCATGCTAATTCTTTATGGCATCTGAACAAAGCATTAGCCTGGTGGAAAGGAAGATTGCAAATGATATGGAAGTTGAAAATGCCATTGAAGCAAAGACTATTCCTATGGAGATGTATTGTTGGTATTCTCCCAGTGGGAGTGAAATTGGCTAAACGACGAATAGCTTCACCTCTCTGTCCAAGATGTCACCTTGCATCGGAGAGTATTCCGCATTTATTGTGGTTATGTTCATATTCCAGAGACCTTCTAGATAGAATCTCCTATTTTTTATCTCTCAGATTTCCAGCACACAGGTTCTACAGGTTTTTCTGGATGTATGGCAAACTATCAGCTTCTTTGTCACAGTATTCTCTCTTCTTCCACTGGATCAGATACTGGGCCTTATGGACCCTCTGGCTGCAGCGCATCCAAGCATATCTGAATTCTCCTCTTCAGCATCCTTATGAGTTTTTCAGAGCCTCATTAAGGCAATCTTTATATGATGCCTTACATGAGGAAGATTTGGATGTTTCTTGTATTCAACTTTTCTTTTACTGTTTCTGATGGATAGGGCTGTAGCTCTATTTTGAGCACGGCCTGGATGTAAATGAATGTTTTATAATATAAGTATCTTGGTTTTACAAAAAAAAAAGTATGTGAAGGCACATGTGCATATGCCAAGCAGCCAAAAATTTCTCATGTGAGAAATCCTGGGCTGATGGCTTGTCCAAGCCTCATAAGGTGTGATGGTTTTCAATGCCTTGGTGGGCATCTATTCAAAATATAGTTTGCACACATGACGACATCCAACCACAATTTGTTAGGCAAGTGCTTGCCTTTAGCATACACTTGGGCATCTCCATGACTGATCTATTCTTCTTTTCATCCATGAAATTCTGGTGAGGAGTGTAAGGCCGAGTGCATTGATGATGTATGCCTTGTGAGGCAAAACAATCAGAAAATTCCTTTGACATGTATTCACCCTCCCGCTTGTACTTATGTTGGCAATTTTCAGTCTCTACCAAGACAACAAAATGCCTAAAACACTCAAACACTTCAGATTTGGATTTCAAGACAAAAATCCAAGTGTATCTGGTAAAGTCATCAATGAAAGTGACAAAATAATAAAATTCTTTAATATCTGTAATGTGCATGGGACCACAAACATCATTGTCAATCAAATACAGCTTGCGAGGTGCACCAACTCTCCCATCCTTGGGAAATGCAAAGCGATGCATTTTTCCAAGTAAACATGCTTCACGGACATGCTTTGAAGGCCTATGCATCTTAGGAAAATCAACAACCATATCTTCTTTATGTAACTTTACCAAAGCTCTGAAGTTGAGGTGTCCAAACCTTTCATGCCACAAATGAGTACCTGCCATGGTAGAAGAATCAGCAACATAAGTATTTGCATTTGCAAGTCTAGCATCATCCAAGCATCTGTCATATGCATCAAGTCTGTAAAGTCCTCTAAGCAATGTGCTAGTCAACACCATGGTAAAGGCCTATGTAACATCATACAATGCACACCTGACACCATCAAAGAGAACCCGATATCCACAAGTAGCCAAGGCTGAAATGGATATGAGGTTTTTGCAGATGCTTGGTATATATAGTACATTGTGAAGAGTGACGAGAAACCTCTAGATACTGAAGCAATGACAACTTGCTCAATGCCTTTTACTAAATAAGATGCATTATTTGCACATGTAACTGCTCCCCCCTTTATAGTGAGCTTTATAACTCCCGCAAGAAGTGATGTGGTTGCTAGCACCACTATCAAAGAACCAGGTATTAGAAGCATCAGGAACTATCATACATGCATCATGAATAGAAGGATTGTACTGACAAGTAACAAGAAAAGCCCAATGCTGATCATGTGCAAAATTAGCCGACTAGGAGCACCAGAAATTGCAAGAGCTGACTCCTGCTTCTTTTCAGATGTAATTTTCTTGGTGATGTCATGCCCAAGTTTCCTACAATAGTTACATCTCATTTTCTTTTTCTCCTCCCCAGAAGTAGATGCATTAGAGGAATGACCAGAATGTGTATGAGGGGGCTTACCAGTTGAAACTTTTCCCTTGTCTTTATTTTTATTTTTATGTAGAGCTTTAATCAGTAGCCATAGAAGCATTTCTATTCACACGGCTTTTGTTCTTCCTGTAACAAAAGGGCAACCAGCTGGTCAAAAGAGTATTGGTTGGCATTGCCCATGGCTACCAACTGCAAAGTAGTGGCAAAGCCTTGGTAAGAATCAAGCAATCCATGGTTTCATGGATACAAGATGAGAATCGGGGACTACCTCATCAATATTTGCCAATTGCTCTTTCAAATTCTACAACGCTGGTAAGATATGTTACCACCCTCTTCAAGCTTTAAATCCTTCAATTTTTTGTGGAGGTAGACTGCTCTAGCCTCATTCCGCACTTGATATAAGGAGGCAAGCTGATCCCATGTTTGTTTAGCTGTCTTGCATATGAACGGATATGAGGGATAATACCCTTTTGGCTGACACAGCAATCGAGGCATGCTTCGCCAAAACGTCCATCCCACTGAATCTGCTCCTGAGTAGGAGGCAAAGTACCTGTGTTGGAAGAGGCAGCTGCACCAGAAGTAGCATTAGACCCATCACCAGATGAGCTAGAGGCTGTATCAGAGGTACCGGAAGTAGGAGGTTTAGTGGGTCTGACCTCAATGGCTGTAACAATATTCCAAAGATTCTTGGCATCCAAGACAAGCCCCATCATATAAGCCCACATGGGGTAGTTTGTGCCATAAAGTTTGTCCTCAGACCCAAGCATCTCAAACAAGTCATCCTTATTGCCAACCATAGTGCAAAAATGAAAGCCAAAGGCACCAACTGACTTTCCCCTGACAATGCAAATGAGAGGAGTCCGATCTCCCAAATCCAAAAGGCAATTTACTGCACAAGCTTCAAAGCTTTTTCATTGCAAATGTGTGGCTGTCACAAAGTGTACCTGCTACTAAAAGACTCCCAAAAGGCAACACGAGGCCTTTCCACAATTCCAAGGAACCAAAGAAGGGGCTGGCTAGGAATAAAAAAGTCAATACAGTGGGAGCTTACCAAGTGATGTGGACCAAAATTACAGCAAGAAAAAGGCTCCAAACTCGAGCACGGGTAGTCACCCTTGTAGGAGACGTGAAATGGACAGAAAATGGCGACTGAGGGTGCTAGAGGAGCTTGAAAATGAAATTTCAGCAAGGCACAGCAATTGAAGGCTTATGTGGAGGCTCCCACAAGTGAAGACCAGTAGGAGAAGGCTCTCAAAATGAGAGCAGCAGCAACCTAAGAGGACAAACTCGCACTCCGTGGTATAGAAACAGCAAATGAGAGCAAGAAGGCTTCAAGAGAGGTCTCCAAAGTGCAGCAGCAGGCTCCAAATCACCAAGTCGGCTGATGACCTGCTGCTACAACACCTCTAGAAGCAGCTACATCAGCCGATTTGGACTCATGGAGCTTGCTGCAGCATTTCTAAGTAGTTACATTAGCTGACTTGGTGATTTGGAGCTTGTTGCTGCAGTTTGGAGACCTCTCTTGAAGCCGGCAATAAAAACAGCTCGGCTGAGGCCTTAATTGCTCCGAAATGCTGAACCAGGGCCTCAATGGAGCACTTATGGAAGGCGGCTATGCAGCAGAAGCACAGAAAAGATGTTCTCCCATGACAAAAAGCTTTGGAGAGCTGATAAATGCCCACACGTGTGCAAGACGCGTGCCGACCAGCTTCCGTACAAGCTGTACAGGCCACCAAACGTCCCCGATTGAGAGCTCAAGAGCTCATGATGGCTGGAAATGGCTGAGCAAAAGGGCTGTGACCTGCTTTGATACCACTGTAGACTAGGGCAAGTGATGGAAGCAATGGAGGTGGAGGCAATGAGATTAAACCGTACTGCTGTAATGAATTGCTGCCATCCATGAAATGAGTACAAAGTACACCCAATATAAGAAAACCCTAGGACAGGGTGTCCTAGTAGTACGAAGTGTACTAACTGTTACATATACTAACTGTACCATGTGTCCTAACTGGCTATAACTAGAGTCTAGGCCTACAAGGCACATACCAAGGAATGGATGGAACCTGTGGATAGCCCATAGTATGGCCTACAAGTTTCACCCCCCAAAACAGAAAACATTATTGGTACTAGACCACCTCACATATCTCAAGTAGCCCACTGAATGTCTTAAGACATGAGCAGAGCTTATTCCATCACATAATTGGAGTAGGGAAAGTTTTGCACCAATCTCATAAGTTAGCGGATCAAGATTTGAAAAAGCACCAATAAGAGGTGATGTGGAATAGGAGACCCCTCCACTATGGGTTCTTGGAACGTATCTAGAGTTTTTCCCTTGCTCGAGCGCTAAACTATTACTTAGAACCTATGAGGCACTGACAAATGCAACCTATGGATTGATACAGCTGTTCCTCTTGACTAAGTTGAGGAAGAAAATTTGACTGGCACTAGCTAGGCATGTCCCTCTATAAGTCATTTGCATTCTTTGGCACCAGGGAGAAAATGCATCTCAACCTCTAACATCCCTTACCCAACCGCGTGCCGTGTTTTGCCTCCATCTCTCAATGCCTTTGATAGACACATGAAGACAAACTGCATTTGGGGTTGTAGAGAGGACCAAATTGTTCAACAAGATGAGAAGAGATACCTGCTACATAACTTAGGGATTAGTGGCGTGGCTCACATTTTCAAGTCCCTAGATCTTTTAGGAGGGAGCAGATTTGGACAGGGCCATCCTCATTTCGAAAAGACTCCCTCATCCCACTTCTCTAGATGTAGTACTTCTCTTTACACAAACCATAGTCTCCTTCTCTTGGGAGATCATCACTATTCCTATTGCATGTTGGTTTTGGAGATTCAGATGCATAGAGGCCTTATGGGTGATTCTGATGTTAGATTATCCACTTTGAGTTTGCTGCTCCACAATTTCTTACCTATGTTCGAGTACAATAAATCCCTATAAGTTCTTGAAGATGAGTTATTCACGTTTTGGCATATCCCAAACCTATTACATGACATTGTGTGCAGCACCAAAAACATCTTGAATTTGTGGAGGATGGTACTTTGTATCAAAAGGAGAGACACTTTCCTTCATTGTTTAGCTTGTCCTGGCATTTATTGATCTTTGATGTTGCAATCTTCGCCAAGGAGTGAGGATGCTAAGAGATAGAAGTAGCTTGGGAAAGGTGAATAAAGATCCATCTCTACTATTAGAAGTAGTCCAAGGGCCCATCAACCAAGTTGTAATTAACTTTAGATTGGCATTGTCTTTAAATGAAGTGGTTTTGTATTAGATACTAAGGGACTGTGGGATAGTTGAAGGTACATGAGACCTTTTTATTCTTGCTGTCTTGGTGAGGCATTTATATTATAGACTTTGAGAAGTTTAGGCATGCCACAATATTAAGCCTTGGACTCATCAATCCACATTTTTGAGCTTTTGCTAGAACTGATGTAAAAATCTTTTTGGGCTATTTAGCAATAACTCGTGTAAAAAACTTTTTCTAGCTTTTGTTGAAAACACAACTTGATGAATGTTGATGTTGAAACGTAAGAAGGACAAGTAGAGATAAATATGTTGCTATTCGCTTAAGGTTATTTTAATATTTTTGTGTGACAACATCAACTAGAGACAATTATCAATAAAATGCTTGTTTCTTGTAACTCTATCAAGTTTGATCTTGCAACAATGTCAACCATTGTTCTCTTGAAAATTGCTTGAGATTTACAATTACTTTGAGCAACTTAATGGATTCTTTTTTTTTTGTACGCAGTTATGATAGGTACCTTCTTTGACAACCTATGTCTAATGTTTGTAAAATCTGCCATAAGCAACAATTTAGTAGCATCAAATCTGATCAACCTCCTATCAAGGTGATACCATACATCAGGTAGCATATGCATGTCACGAATACCCGTAAATTGATTGTATGGGAACTTTTTTCAAGTGTGTTAGGTATGTCCCCTTTGTAAATTTTCACCTTTTCCCCGGAGCGATACGGAGGCATAGAGGGAGAGAGGGAGTGGGAGGGACAATATAGGTTCAAAGAGATGCGCCATCAACAATCAAGGCTCAGCCATAGGTGACTGTTGATGTACATACATCATACATGGAACTAAATATATTACACAAACGATTCAATTTGAAGACTGAAAGCTCAATGTTGAAACTAATTGCTAGATCTAGACTGTAGAACATATTAGAGCAAGGAGTCATGACTCGGAGTGTACACTCTAAGTCTACAGGTCTATGTGGGCCAGGGGGGTGACTATAGCTTGGAAGAGGAGGATGAGCAAAGGGGGTTGTGTGGACTGAAGGAAGGGCAGCAACTCAGCCTTGAGAAAGGATGAGAACGATGGAGGTGGTATGTGCACACAAACAAGTGCTAAATGATTTCAAGCAGTGAAGGGATTTTAAGGTACGCTTTATAATTACAAGTGTACATTTCAAGGAAGGGGGATACATCTGAACCACATTTTTGTGGGCCAGGGGGGTGACTATAGCTTGGAAGAGGAGGATGAGCAAAGGGGGTTGTGTGGACTGAAGAAAGGGAAGCAACCCAGCCTTGAGAAAGGATGAGAACGGTGGAGGTGGTAAGTGCACACAAACAAGTGCCAAATCGATTTTAAGCAGTGAAGGGATTTTTAGGTACGCTTTATAATTACAATTGTACATTTCAAGGAAGGGGGATACATCTGAACCACCATTTTTTCTCTTAAAAAAGAAAGAACAAGAAAGCACCCCTACCATCCAAAAATAGAAAAGGGCAAAAGACCTTTAAACAAAAAGAAAAGACTTCTATTAAGTAGGGATTTTTTTTTTCAGTATGCAGACCGTAAAATACAGAACGTATTGTACTATACCATATGAAAATTTCCACGGTATGCATACGAGAACTACTTTGTCTACAATTAAGCTTAATGTTGCTTCTTGCACAAATTGAATAAAGCTAGTGTTGATGGGGACAATTCATGAAACATAGAAGATCCTTACAACGTTAACGATGTAGAGCATTTAATAATCCGAGTCTTGGAAAACCTATACATGGTTGTTGTGAACCTGTGTTATAGGGATCTCATTTCGAGTTACTGTATCCGAAGTACCAGACTGTCAGTGGATATGTATTTTTTCCTTAGAGGTTACTAGTTCACGCTCATGTTTGGACATGCACAGTTGCAGGACCAAATGTTTATAGCCATTTCAAATGTGCAACGTCTGGATATATCCAACATTTAATTGTAAATTTGCTGCACTGGTGCTTTAAGGGCAATTTCAGGTTCCTTTTCATAACTGAAAATCATTCTTCTTCATCCCTTTAAGCATATTTCAGAAAAAATGTAGTGCTTTTCAAAATGACTTATCCAGGAGAAGCAACCACATGCCACCAAATTTTGGGAAGAATAGCTTACAATGGAAGAACAGTAGCTCAATCTTTCTCCCTTTGCCAATATCAGAACTGCAAAGTCCAGAACAAAGTCGAATTCCAGGCATGAAGTTGGGTGTCTAGATGTCAGTGATTTTGGGATCTTAATTTTTCTGTTATTGCTGTCAAATCGCATTAACAGAAATGGTTGTTTAGCCCACAGGATAGAGATGCAGCAGTTGATAACCTTTGAGTGCAACACATTTTTTTCCATTCAGCATTTGAATTGTAGTTGCTTGGATTTGTGGCATTTTGGTTTCTTATTTTGGATTTCTTGTTTGACTTTTGTCAGAATTGGATTGCACTTGCGGAGGAGGTAGAGGGGATCCTGAAAAAATACCCTCAATTAAGCCTAACTCAGGGGCGAAAGGTGCGATATGCTGCAACTTACAGAGGGCTTATGTCTATTGTTCTCTAATACAAACAAGAATTACTACATTCGAGTGGGATGAGTGTAACATTGGAGCATGTTATGATGGAATGCAGCTGCACGCACTCACTCGGAATGATGTTCTCAAACTAACACAAAATTCTCATGAAACTCTAAATAGCTGTTTCTTTGATAAGAAATTAAATTCCAAGATGTAAGAAGATACCAAAAGAAAAGTTCTAGACACAGCCTGATGTGAATCTTGCATTTATCTTGTAAAGGGTCCATATAAGATTGTGTTTGTGGCAGCAGAATGTTTGGTTCACCTTCAATGTCCTTTCTATCACAGACTTCACATTCCTTGTCCTTGCTGCATATACTTTTCCTTTTGAGACAGCACATAGGATTGATATCGTCCTTTACAAATCCAGGATCTGTTGGAGATTTTTCCAGAAATTTGTCAGATGTTTTCAAGTAACCAAGACTCTAGTAGCAATTTCCAAACCAGATTTATACCATTTCTTTCCTTTTTTTTTCAAAGAAAGGAACCTTCTATTAATGCTTGAAAGACTTCATACAAAACAGCAGCCCCGAAGGTGCTGAGTATGGAAATGAACCGGGAAAAGGCTGAAAGAAAAACCAGCCTCCAGCCTGTTCTAGAGAAACCCAACTCACTGCCTAGGGGATCTCTGGTACTGGGGCTAATAGCCAGGTGGGGGGACTATACAACCAGCGAATCCCTCGCGGAGTGAATATGCAAAAAACTCATGCAAGCCAAGCCTTGCAGAATTGAGGGCGCCTCACGACAGCTGCCCTAGAACCTGGGGTCCCACGCTCCGAGGTGGAGCAGAGGCGACCAAGGTAGCCTAGGGTGGAACCGGATGCTCACCTATCACCAGGCTGCAGCGAGCAACCCAAATGTTCCATGCAGTAATACTGGCTACTACCTCCCATACGCTATCCTCCGGAGGAGAAGTGAGGCTATCAAGAGGGACCGCCTCATGGAGCTCTATCCTCTGAATGCTTCGATCTTGTATCCGGTAAGTTGGGGAGATCTCATCAATCTGAAACGCTTGTCTTCCCTCAGTCAACCAGGCCACCATCCCCCAAGTGTAGTCCCTTTGAAGGCTCTGCATATGGATCATAATCCTGAGGGCTCCCATTGAAATCCTCGCTGCGCTACGACAGCTCTAGAGGCAGTGAGGGATCGTTTCCAGAAAACCAGAAGAGCAACAAAACATTGCCCCTCCACCCGCATCTACTCCAACCACGAGCCGATGAGCATGCCTCCGTGGGTGGCCAGCCAGAAGAAGTAGGAGATCTTCCTCGGCCGCAAACTGGACCATAACCGTGTCCAAAACTTGGAATGGACATCCCGAGACACTCTCTGGGCCACCAAATGCCTCTCCCTCGAAGGGGTCCATATCGAAGAGTCCATCTGAAGGCTCCTGCCAATCCATGTGGTGTAGGAAAAGAAGGGCACCTCATCCACTTGCTTGGCAAGGCCGCCCCTCGAGGGTCAGAACCACCCGGATCCCACTGGACCTCCCTCAAGGGCCTACCCTCCCAAAGTCGGAGGCACCATCTAGGAGCATCCTGCTCTGAGATACTGTGAGGGTCAATGTGCCACTCCTTCCCCAAATGTCCCACCACTCTAATCATGAGTAAACGAATCCCATCTAGACTCCCATCCATCTCTAGGTCTCTCTCAGTGAGTGCCTCGATTAGGTCTCCAGGTCCTACACGGAAAAAATCGGGCTGCGTGCTGCCTCACTGCATCATCATCCTCAAGGGGACATCAGTCCGAGAAAACTGGCCCAACCATGTGTTGTCCATCCACACGTGAAGTCCCTCCCACTAGCACTTAGGGATGGGTAGGTCAAGCTCTCTCATCCACTACCTTGGCCCTCACAAATGCGCTAAGGCGCCAAGCCTCGCCTCTGCCTCCATGGATAATCTGCTCCATCTTTCAAAGGAGCAGGCTGGTCCACTTTCCCACTGTGCCCAACCAATGTGAGTCCATTGCCCGAGCATACGCCTCTCATGATCTCTGATCTCTGGGTGCCAAACAAGGGGCTGATGCTCGAACTCCTCTCTGCATCTAGGCTGAGCATGATTGAGGCCCCTTGCTAATCTTTGCGAGACCCTATAGAGGCTCCTCATCAAGGAAGAACCCTTCCCCGTAAGGGGGGCCTCTGAGCAGGTCCATCTGTGTGAATGCTGGTAGTGTCCCCCAGTGCGTGGGGTGTTCCTGAGAAGCCCTGTAAGAGGAGCTTCCAAGGCTCTGCACCTGGGTGAGGCTGCGAACAACCAACTTGCCCAAGAGGGCTCTGCTTTGCATCTCCGGATCAATGACACCCAAGCCTCCCAGTGCCTGCAGCATGATCACCGTCTGCCAAGCAACTCGGGCTCTAGTATTCCTCATGCCGTTCGAACCTTCCCAAAGGAAGTTTTGAACCAACCGTCAGAGCTTCCGAGCTCGAGTAGAGAAGCTTGCGCTGAACAGTCTCGAGGACGGGGGCGATCTGCGACCACAGGTCTTTACAGCCAACTCTTTCAGACAGAGAGGATGACTCCAGCTTCTCTTGTGGCCCGTGAGGTAGTTTGGGATCACGTTCCAACAGTAGTCTTGCAGGATCCTTGCAGCAGTCTGGAGGAGCCTTTCACGGAAGAGGAGCTTTGGGAAGCTCTGAAGGCTCTCCCAACCCAGAAGTGTCATGGGGAGGATGGCTTAACTCCGGCCTTCTTCTAGAACTTCTGGGAGATCATCTCCACCCCTTTCCGACTAGCTTGCTAGGAGATTTTTGACACGGGCTTCGATAGGTCCGACATCCGATAGTGGAGAGCGATCTCTTTGCATGATACTGCATAGAAGATCCTTGCGAAGGTCTTGAGTTTGTGGTTACGGCCCCATCTTGCTGACATCATTCTTGACACACAGACCAGGTTCGTCTAAAAGCACAGCATCCTAGACAACATCTTCACGTTTTGGGAGGCAGTGGATTGGTCCAGGGAGGAGTCATGGCTGTTAGTTGTCCTCCTCTTGGATTTTGAGAAGGCCTACGACAAGGTGGAGTGGTCTTTCCTGGAGGGTACTGTGCGGAGATAGGGTTTCTCAGACAGATGGATCATAGGAGTTTCTGCGCTTCATGCGGGGAGCTCTAGCCAGATGCTTATCGGAGGACACATGGGCGAGGCCTTTCCTCTCTCTGGCTAGGTCCACCAAGGCTGCCCCCTCACTCCCTTCCTCTTCTTGTTTGTGGCAGAGGCTTTGGGCTACTACTTGACATCACAGGTGGCGGGCTTCACAGGTTTGAGGCTTCCAATAAGACAGGAGGAGCTGCTGGACTCTGAGTTTGCAGATGACACGGCCTTGTATGTAGAGGGCACCACAAACGAGTTTGGAGAGAGACAGGGGAGACCTAGCTATATACTATGAGGCCTCGGGTGCGCAGATCAACTGGACAAGATCCATAGGTTTCTTCATAGGCTCTGAGGAGATGCAACAAATTCGAGAGTGGAAGAGCGACTTTGGCTTCAGATGGATACCCAGGGGCCAGACAGCGAGATACCTCGGGTGCCAGGTTGGTATTGATATTACAGTAGAGCAAGGTCGAAAATCTCACGCGGATCATTGTGCATGATGCTCTATGGATCTCGAAGACGTTGTAGCTGCGTGCCTATCGATCAGGGTCCCAGTGGTATGAAGGAATTGCTTCATCATCATGTCTCCTTGCTGTACCCACCGGGCCCGGGAGCAATGATAGGAGAACTCTACCTGGCAAATCTCCGTGTCTTGCAGCTCAAGGCGTGCACTCTCAAACCTGCTACTAAGCCAGTGAGATTTACAACCTCATGCCCTTGCACGGTGCCATCGTTGCTTGCTACCAAATCTCTGTCATGACCTGCTGAATCTCCTCGTCCTGCAAGAGGTCCTCTGGAGTGCGGACTCACTTTTGAGGAAGACCTCGATGAGGCTGCTCTAAGTGGAGCACTGCTGGAGAGTGGTCTGACATTGTGGTACTTGCTAGAATCCTGGTAGAGCCCCCTCTGTGTAGTGCCCTGCCCCCAACGTAGAAGCAGTCTAGCTTGTCAAGTAGTCCTTTATGTCTCCTCTGTTCGGAAGAGAAGAGGAGGCTGCTAGGTATCCTGCTGAACTTTGGCTCTTGCCACGGGTCTCTACCATGGATCATGAAAATGAATTGCTCCGAGGTGCTCTGCTCTGCTGTTGGCATCTCAGAGAAGGCGGCATTGTCCTGCTTGTCCTCCCCAATCTCCAGGTTGTTGAAGCCCCTCCCACAATCCAGGAGTTAACATCTGGAAGACACTTTGACAGCCTCCAGGAGTCTACATCCAGTTGATAGTTGGACGGTGCTATCTGCATGCCGCGGCATACACGTTCAGGATCCCAATCTTGGACTCTACCATCCTAACTCCCATCCAAACTGCCCGTCCTGGGATAAGCTCGCGTTGATCATAAACCTCTGGAGCCACTGTCTGTGAGACCGACATGCAAACCCCTTCGCTCCGTCCTATTGTAGGGGACCACACCTCCGGGCCTCTCCTCGGGAGAAGGTGGTGTCGCTGTCTAATGTGTGATGCTGAGAACATATGCTCCCGAATCAAAAGGATGTCTACTGCCCACCCTACCACTGCCCTCTCCAACTCCTGCCGAAGGATCTGGTACTACGGTTGACTACGAGCACGGTCATGGAGCCCGTGCACGTTTCAACTCCACTTCTCCAACCTTGTGGAGGCGAACTTGAATCTCTAAACTGGGTGTGTTTGGGAGCCCACTACGCTGATCAAACGCCCTTTCTGGGGTTTCAAGATCACAAGTGTTATCTCCAGGGGTAGAGGGTAAGAGTCCGGAATCTCCAAATAATTCGAGGGTCCCAATTGCGAGAAGTCATGTGGTTAGGGACGCCCATGTTGGAAATTGGGAGCTGCTAATCGAGAGGACGAGCCCCTTCCCTTGGCTCTCTCCCCAAATGGAGAGAGGGGACATGATGCTGCAGTGAGGAAGCGGAAGGGGACACTGTCTTACCCTTGTCTGCTGGTGGCAGGGGTTGTCGAGCCAAGGGAGAGGCAATGCAGCATCAAGAGCTCGTGGGGCTCGCTGCTAATGTAAGGGTGAATGCAGACGTTGAACCTCCATCACGAGAGGATCACCTGGCTGGGCAGTGGTCCTTGCTGCTGGGGTCAATGATCAATGTGATGTGATGGTTGAGTGATGTCATGGGTCAGCTCTTCTTTTGTTAAACAGAGAAAATAAACTACCCTACAAATCCGTAAAACAAACCGGTGCTGATCATGAAAAGAAGAAAATAGGCAGATTGGTTGTCACCAAGATAGATCAAAGCTCTAGAGTTAACTTAGGATTGGCCAACTAATTTTTCTTAAGTAATTGGGACAAGTACCTGCCCCTCCACCAAGAGAGCTTTAATGGTTCTCGCTCTAATGAATGCACTCATGTTCTCATAGCTCGCTAGTTTTAAATGAAACATGGAGACATCAGGATTTTAATCTTACATTATTTTTTAATAGAATGTATTATTAACCTTATATTGCTAGATTTCAAGAATTTGGATTTAAATTTACTGTTTAATGTGAGTAATGAAGCTCTCAATTTCTTTTTCCAACATGCTCAATCTGTGGTATATACAAAAAGTTTCTTGGGGGGCCACCTTTGCAAGGGTTGCGTAGCAAAAGTATAGTAATATTAAATCATAGTTTTGCACACATTTTGGATTCAGTTTTTTTTTTGGTTGGACACGTGGTTGCGGTCACGCACATGCACACATGTGCACACACACATTTTAGTTAGTTTTGGTTCAAGATGTATACTTTCTTTGCTTGATGTGACCATTGACATGTAGGTTTTGGAGCTACGGCCTGCCATAGAGTGGCACAAGGGGAAAGCACTTGAGTTCCTATTAAAAGCCCTTGGTAATATGTGAGCCCACACAGTACATTTGGAAATGAGGATGTTATTCATGGTTGTGTTTTATTGCATGTGTGTTTGTTTGGAAACAAGCTTCCATGTAGATATAATTTATTCGGTAAAGTAGAGCTCCGAAAAAATTTCCATTGCTTTATTTCCAAATGTCTAAGACATGATTTGTTTGACGATTGTATACAGTGGAAATTCACATGCGATGCCTATTATTCATTTGGTACTGAATTTTGGAAAGAGGCAATATAATTTTATAAATTCTGAAAACAAGGCTACTAGCTTGCTTTGCGTAGAAGGATGTCATTCTATAATGTAAGCAATGGTCATTGAGCTGCAATGGGTATTTTAGCATATTGGGGTTCCCACATATTGACAAGCATAGCTCATGGTCTCGCCTTCAGCCTTGGAAACAACCTAGAGGCTTAAGGGATGCCGGTTTTTAGTGGTTGGGACTGTTATTGGGCTTTCTCATCCATGTAAATCTTGGTTTTTAGTTTTGAAGATTGGGACTTGAACGTGATGGAGCACTATGTCACATGTTGTGTTCTTTTAGTTTCTTAAGCATTAAAATGAATCACTTCTTGAAATGTCCATTGTCAATCAGTTCTAGAAGATCTTTAAGGAGAACTCATAATGTCTTGACCAAATTACAACTTTGTAAGGTTCATTAAAGAAAAACAAGTTATTCTTAATCTTTTGTTTGGATTGGTTTTGAAACAAACGTCACAGGTGTAATGTATTTGTGATAAAAACTTTGTGATTTTAAAGTATGGGTTTTCTATCATTGCAAGCTTGCTAGGTCTTTTGAGTGATTGACCATTCAATGATGTGAGAACTTATTGAGCTCACCCTTATATCACAAATCTAGTTTTGGAAAAACATTTTTCCTCTTGTGACTATCCAATGTTTTGAGACCTTTGGGAGATTCGATCGCCAGAACTTACTCCATACCAGAGGCACATTGCTCGCAATGACGTGGAAGCATTCCATGCAGGCCGAACAGCCTGGCATGCACTCCAAGGCAATTTACAGCAAGGCAACTCAATTTTGACAACTCAGGAAGGCTACAAGAACAGGCACACATAATCACAAAGCAGAAAATTGAAACTTTTTTCTTTTCTTACAAAATTTCATATGACAATTGTTTGACTCGCAAAAATTGCAAAAACAATGTCTATTCGATCTAAACTACGTTCTTGCACATTTAGGCAAGTGGGAACAGAAGAAATGGGCAAAAAGGATCTCAAATCTGTTTGCATTGAGGGTTGCGGTTTTTTGGAGTTCTGATAGTCTATTTCACTTTCAACAATGAAATCACCTTTGGATGCAATTTGGTATGCACTCGGTCTTTCTATGTGCCTCTGATGTTTTGATGCCAAATCAAGCTTGGGACAGCCAATTGTTGCTGTAATTTGACATCTATTGATATTTACTGGTGACAAGCAAGGGGCTTTTGCATTTTATGTAATGCTACACACATTTCAAATTTGTTTGAGGTGTTTAACAAAGGGCCTTGGCCATTCAAGGTGAAAGTTTGGGCTAATGCTGTTCAGCAAACTTACATCCATGTTTTTCTATAGAGTTACTATAGCAATAGTATTTGGGGATTGCATTTGTTTGCAGACATGGCTTTAGATAACATGCCTCATGTGGAGGAAATGTTGAGTGGCACTTAGAATTATGATGTGTTGAAGTTCATAATGAAGATGCTATTCACATGAAAGAGCTTCTGGAAGATTGTTGATACACATCCACAAAGCCACATAGAGCTGCCAAGAAAATAGATGAATGGATTGCAAGCATTGTCTGTTCTCATTGCAAATATCAGTTTCTCCCTCATTACTTAGAGAATGAGTGCAGAGATTGCAGCACAAGCATGATAGATATTGTAGGACACCTTCAAGGTGAAGCAAAGGATAGCTTCATTCTTTGAGGATGAGAGAGAGATTCTTTGGCGACTCGTCTCACTAAGCTTAACAACATTACCGAGCATGTGGTAGCTATCGCTGAGAAGACAATAAAGACCGTATGTCGCTCACTTTGAATTCTTTGGCACCATCATACAAAAAGTTTGTTAACAACGTCAACATCACAGCTCATGTCAAGATGCCTTCTTATCACGAAATGCTTTGTTTGTTGGATGATGTTCATGGCTTGCCTTACAAACCTGCACATGCCACGGTGGATACTTGGTGGGAGAATCTGGCGAGCATTTCAGCATTGCGGATCCAGATGCTCAGAGGCTTTGGATGACTCCCAGATCCACCCCACACATATTAGCAAGTATTTGAACCGACATTGTACCTACTTTGATGACCTATGGTTTTCCTTTCTCGGAGTTTACTGCAAGGGTGAGGTGGCATTTTCAGCCTCAACCTTGGATTTTCTCTAGCTCTATCTAATGAGCACGTTTTGGTCATTTTGGGCATTTTCTTTTTGTGCTTTGCATGCTGTAATTCAGCCTTGAGCTTTGTTTTTCATTTGGGAAAAAAAAGGAATAGCAACTAATGCACCACATGGATGGAGGTTAGGGCAATGACCAAGCTTTTGCAGGCCAGGGGTGGGGAAAAGGTCAAGGGTAAGTTTTCCAAGAACACATTAAATTGTCGTAGGTCTAATCGAAGATGAGGAGATGTTGGCATGGCATAATAATAATGAATTTAAATGTGTTTCGTACGAGCATGAAACATAGGATTCCGTGCCAATGCAATGGCACAGTGAGAATTGGAGTAGGCTCCTCCAATGATGCATCAAGATCACCCAACAAACGCCTCAACCAAATATACTCGGCTGATGTGTGTTGCGTAAGTAAATAAGGCATCCCACAGCTTGGCTGTAAACTTTAAAGAGAGGCATCAAAAGGTCACGAATAGCTTAAGCCCCAGCTTCATAGGAGTAGAGATGGGCTTGCAATCTGAAATATGAACCCTTCCAAGAGCTTACCAATATACTTGGATTGCAACAGCCAATACCTTTATCTTCCTGTACAAACTAGATGCCCAAATAGTAGTGAAGCAACCCCAAATCTGACATCTCAAACATCTGATGTAATTCAGCCTTGAAATCTGTAATTTTTGCAGCATTATTACCACTGAGCAGCATGTTCTGCTGAAATTCAGCCTTGAAATCTTCAATTTTTGCAGCATTAGTATCAATGAGTTGCATGTCTTTGACATAGAGAACAATGATGAGAAAATCTCTCCCTTTCTTCGTGACATAGAGGTTGCTCTCATGTGGACTATTCTGCGCTAAGCTTGAGTGCTTGCTTCAAGCCATACAAGGCCTTTCTCAATTTGCATACTTTGGTTTCCTTGCCAGGTTCCACAAATCCAATGGGCTGAGAAACATAGACCTCCTTCTAAAGGTCCCCATTCAAGAATGCAGTTTTGTCCAACTGATGGATCTTCCATCCATGAAATGTGGCCAATGCAACCACATACCTAACGGTGGTCATACAAGAAGTGGGAGCATAGATGAAAATCTATGCCTTTCTGTTGTGCATAGCCCTTTGCTGCAAGGTGAGCTTGTACTTGTCAATGGACCCATTTGATTCTTTTAAGCTTCTACATCCACTTCGTGTCAATTGCCTTCTTGCTAGCACCAACTCCATGTGGTTTTTATTGATTGAGTCAATCTCCACTTGCATTGCCTGCATCCAATGCACATTTTCTCGTGCTTCATCAAAACTATCAGGCACATCTGCCTCAAGTATGCTGGTGACCCATGTTACAGTGATGTGCATCCTCAATGTCTCTAGTGCCACTCCGTATACGGCTTGGAAGTGGTGCAAAAAGTTTGTTGTCCTCGAGTGCGGAGCAGCCAATGAGATACTGATCTTGCTTCCTACGATGCTGTACTTTTACGTGCTATAGCATCAATCAATTTCTTCCTGAGAAACAAGCTCAGCCATAGGCTGAATTTAGGCATCACCCACTGGACTATCTTCTTGCAAATTCTGATTTTCCACTGGCATAACAAGTGAGTATCAAAGGAAATGGGCAGAGTCGACGTATGAAAAGAAAGATAAGGCTCCGACAAGGAGTTCAAAGTAATGGTAACAAGCTGTGAGTTTAGAATAGTCTCATCAATGTTTTAGAGTTTCTCTCACAAATCTGGAATCTTGGTGACATGTTTCTGCAGAGTCACCGTCATCCATCTGCACGCTATCAAGGTCTATAAGCGTATATGAGACTCTTGTCTCATTATGAGCTGAATACATATTTTCCAAAAAATCCCAGTTCATCTTTAACAGGCCGGCAGGACCTAATATGAGGAACAATAAACCTATTGATATTTAGTGAAATCAAAGACAAGGCTTGAGCATTACACCTATCCCACCTCCTTTGCTTAGAATTAATTCTTACAAGTGCTTACCCAACCGGGGCAGCTTCTTGTCCTTGTTGCCCTTGAGGTGCACCACCGCCACGACTCCCCCTTGCTGTGGAGTAGTACCTAGTGCTATAGGATCGTGGCGGGCCTCATCACCTGTTGTGACATAATCTCAAACTGTGAATCAAAAAACTCCAAAGAGTATAATTGGTACTATCCAATTGATCCTTTGGGGTGAGCAAGTGGAAGACATCATTCGGATTCTGTTGTGCCATTTGAGCAAACAAAAAGAGACAAAGAAATATCAACAAAGTTTACGTGCTATGAACATCTTGCTCAAATAATAGATATCAATGCCAAAGCCTATGCTAGGCCTAGGATGTCAAACACTATTTTCTAGCTCCAAGCAGATCACGGGAGTAGCACCAAATTTGTTCCACCCAGCCAATCTTGCTGAAGCGTGAGAGCTGACGGAGAAAATCAGATCAGAAACATACGTGAACAGTCCATTCTCCATCTCTCACTAACTCCAACAAGCCCCATCTCCCTAGATGGATCTAGATGCCACATGTCATCATCATAGGGCCTTCCTAATGCAACATTTCACCCCTCACTTGGGAAGCTTTAATTTCCTTTGCCCCTAGGCACATTTCTTGCATTAGGCCCTTAGCCTTAGATCCACCTAGTCTGGTGCTATCAACCCTCACCTAGGACCTTGACATTAATTCCCTCCCGATCATTTACATGAAGCGCAAACAAATATATTACAAACATAGATCCTTTAAGGGAAATGTTGACTGATTCTTCTGAGGTCATGCTACCTCGGCTAGAGCGTAACATTCCTTCCCTCTTCAGACATCAGCGTCCTCGATGATAAAGTCTAGGAACACTCTCCGCAACTGGTATACGGATTCCAAGGTAGCTTCTGATAGAGGCTGACCATGCCATGCAACCAACACTGTGGGTATCTTCCGATTTCGTATTTGAATTGTTCCTCCGTCTAGGATTCTTGTTGGTTTGCGCCTTGCATTATCCTCTCTCTCCTGAAACAAAACCACACCTTCGATTAGTGAGTCACCTGTATGTAAAAATTTCTTTAAGCGTGAAACATGAAAAACCGGGTGTACCTTACACCCCTGTGGCAATTCTAATTTATAGGCTATCTTGCCTATTCTCTTTAGAATTAACCACGGCCCACAATATCGAGGTGATAACTTAGCACACTCTCCTGAAGTTAACGACTTCGAGTGCGAAGGAACTTTGAGAAAAACTTTTTCTCCTTCCTTAAATACTCTTATAGACCGGTTTTCATCAGCATACACCTTGGCTCTATCCATAGCCTGGCGGATATTAGCTCTCGCAAGTGCTAGCATCTCCCGCATCTGAATCACAAAGTTCGCGGCACTAGGCACTTTCTGAGGTACTCCAACTATAGTCGGATTTGCTGGTCTATAACCATAGTTCAGCTCAAATGGACTGAACCCTGTAGAGGAATGTTTTCTATCATTGTAGGCAAACTCTAACAATGGCAACCACTTGTCCCACGTATGTTGCCTCAATGACACATATGCCCTCAGCATATCCTCTAAAGTCTGGTTGACTCTCTCCGTCTAACCATCCATTTCAGGATGATCCCCGCTACTCATTCCCAACTCAGTCCTTAGTGTCTCAAATACCGCTGTCCAAAAATGATCGGTAAATCTGACATCTTTGTCTGACACTATGGATCTAGGCAATCCATGCAGACGAAATATATGTCTAATAAATAAATCCAATACTTGCGGGGCACTAACAGACTCTCTAGTCGGAATGAAGTGAGCCATCTTGGTTAGACGATCAACCACCACAAGGATAGAATCATACCCTCCTTGTGTTGTAGGCAGCCCTACAATAAAGTCCATGGAAATGCTCTCCCACTTACTTAGTGGTATTTCCAAGGGCTGTAAAAGTCCGGGTGGCTTCACGCGTTCGGCCTTGCTTACCTGACACGAAAAACACTGTGTCACATATTCATGAATATGGTTTTTCATCTTTGGCCAAAAGAAATCTCGCTTCACGAGATCATATGTCTTCTCAACTCCTAGGTGTCCCGCACATGGGTTATCATGGCACTGTCGAATGACTCTCTGCCTGAGATCATTCTAACTAGGTACTACAATCTTGCCATTTCTTTTCAGCATACCATCCCTTATGGTATATCTTGCATATGTTTGGCCTTTTCTGGATGCCAGGTCATCCTTTTCTTTTTTCCCGGGTTTCAACATATGAGCCTTAGGCCATAGACTCTGGACAAACTCGTCCACCTTTTGAGTTTCTCTGATCTCGGTCATTAGAGCACTCTCTAATACCGTGAAACTCATATTGTGCATAATGCGAGACAACGCATCAGCAATCTTATTATCTTTTCCTCTTCGGTACCGAATCGTCAAATTAAACTCCTGCATGAGCTCTGCCCACCTAGCTTGGCGGCCCCTCAAGTCAGGGTGTTTACAAAAATGTTTCAGAGTATCATGATCCACATCCACATAAAACTCTGCACCATACAAATAATGCCTCCATGTTTTCAAAGCATGGATAACAGCATACAACTCCAATTCATGAGTTGGCCAATTCCTCTGAGAGGGAGAAAGCTTCTTGCTTTCAAAGGCTACTGGCCTTCCCTCTTGAAGGAGAACTGCTCCTACTGCAATGCCGCTTGCATCGGTTTCTAGGAACAACGGTTTCTGGAAATCAACTATTTTTAACACCGGTCCTGTGACCACAGCTTGTTTTATGGTGTTAAAACTTTCTTGTTGATTCTGTCCCCATATAAAAGGTACTTTATCTGAGGTCAGATCAGTCAATGGCGATACTATTTCGGAATATCCTTTGATATGCCTTCTATAAAACTGGACAAATCCCAAGAATGATCGCAACGCGGTTAGACTCTGAGGGATTGGCCAAGTTAGTATTACAACCACTTTCTTCGGATCCATTTCTACCCCCTTTGGAGTGATTATGAATCCTAAATATTCAAGCCTAACCATACATAGTATAGTTTTCTTTTTATTTACATAAAGACTGGCTTTCCTTAAAGTACTAAACACTATTCTTAAGTGTTCACGATGCTCAGTAATACTTTTACTGAATATCAGAATATCGTCAATAAAATGTACTACAAACTTTCCGATATAGGAACGTAGTAAATCGTTCATAAGCATGACGAATGTAGCTGGAGAATTGGTAAGTTCGAAGGGCATTACAAAAAACTCATAATGACCAAACCTGCTTCTGAAAGCGGTTTTATGCACATCCTGGGCTCTAATCCGGATCTGATGGTAGCCACACTTAAGATCTATCTTGCTGAAAATCACGGCTCCATGTAATGCATCTAGCAACTTGTTTGCGTACTCCAGTTCGTAGGCTAGCGCCGATCGAACCTCACGAACAGTCCCGCACTCCTTGTACCCGACCGCTTCAGATCACGCTGCAAGAGGTCACACTCACGATGCCCTTCACGTATCCCACGCGTCCAGCCTGAAGCTCTGGTCTTTCATCCGCTACCAACGGGCAACTATACGCTTCACGTTCTGTCACCCAGATCCTCTCTCTCACCTAGCCTTTGGCTCTGATACCAAATGTCAAACACTATTTTCTAACTCCAAACAGATTACGGGAGTAGCACCAAATTTGTTCCACCCAGCCAATCTTGCTGAAGCGTGAGAGCTGACGGAGAAAATCAGATCAGAAACATATACGTGAACAGCCCATTCTCCATCTCTGACTAACTCCAACAAGCCCCATCTCCCTAGATGGATCTAGATGCCACATGTCATCATCATAGGGCCTTCCTAATGCAACATTTCACCCCTCACTTGGGAAGCTTTAATTTCCTTTGCCCCTAGGACATTTCTTGCATTAGGCCCTTAGCCTTAGATCCACCTAGTCTGGTGCTATCAACCCTCACCTAGGACCTTGACATTAATTCCCTCCCGATCATTTACATGAAGCGCAAACAAATATATTACAAACATAGATCCTTTAAGGGAAATGTCGACTGATTCTTCTGAGGTCATGCTACCTCGGCTAGAACGTAACATAGGATGCCCCTCAAATATACTAGAAAGATCCTGTGCTGTGGTATGTGCTCCAATCTCAGAATTTCCTCTCAAAAACCAGCCAAAGCTTGGCTCAACAAGGCATAAATCCAATTGAATGCTTGACATAACTCAAAGAAACGTTTCAATACTTAGAAACGTGCGACGTTTCAAAACGCTTTGAAGCGTTTCAAAATAATAGGGGGCGTTTTAAAAATTCAGTTTGTATTTTTGGGTGTCCAAAATGCAGATTTTATGCCCTGCATACATATAGTATGTTGAAACTATGCAAGATAAGCTAAAAGATCACAAAATGCCTTCCATACAAGGTGTATAATGCCCCAATGATTTTGGAAGTACTCTAGACTCTACGGTGTTACTAGTCAATAGTTACAGAAATCTAGAGACAATTTAAATTAGTGTGTGTGCTTTGAACTCTTGAAAATCAGTATTATAGAGACTGGTATCTAGATTCCAAAGTTTAAATTTTAAACTTTTAACTAAAGTTTATTAAAATATTATTATCTTAGATTTATGTAAGTATAGGTAAAGGTACTCTACGTTTCGTTGGTAATGAAATGTTTCGAAATGTGTTGCAAGTTTCGAAACGTTTCATTTCCAATGAAACACGTTTCATTGTGACTATGATCATTGATGCTTGATTGTACCTGCAAAGGAAAACCCCAGTGGCATGAGGGCCAACAAATGTTAGCAATGGAAAGGGAAAAGAACTCCCAATGCAAGCAGTAGTGAAAGTTTACCAAACCAAAACCCAAGCCAATGGTCCAGGAAGCAATAAATGACTGATTTTTATCTCTTTTTGAAAAAAACAGCGAGTCCCCAACTAGAAGGACTGAAAATGCACCTGGACGTGGAAAATATTGGCTGTTCTTGCACAATACTGCCCAAGACAGGCTCAAAATAACAAGGAGAGATCTCCAGAAGTGCCAAAATAGTCATGAGAATGATGGAAAAGCTATCAAAACAGCAAAATAGTCCTGAAAAGCACCTCAAAAAGCGTGTCCATCCCTGAAAAACACCCTGAAAAGTGTGTCCAACCCTCTAGAGCTGAGTGGTATAGTACTACCACACTGCCTGATCTAGGTACCCCGCCTATTCTGGAGTCTCCTCACGGAATGTGACCCATGGACATGTGCAAAGAGAGTGTGGAGCTTCCAACCTCCACATCCTTTTGAGCTGCAGTAGCTCGTCTTTGGGAAACAATGATGGTTTAAGCTGCAGTAGCTCGTCTTTGGGATGGGACCCATGGACATGTGCAAAGAGAGTGTGGAGCTTCCAACCTCCACATCCTTTTGAGCTGCAGTAGCTCGTCTTTGGGAAACAATGATGGTTCTCGTGGCCGGTTTAACTGGTCGAGGATAGTCCAATAGGAGTGGTAAATTTCAGTCCAAGCATGATGCTGAAATGCAGCAAATTTCTTCGCTTGTTGTAGAGGGATGATGGGGAGTGAGGGGGCTGAGGGGTCGGGGGACGGCTTAGATGAGGGAGCTAGGGGAGCATGATTGAGTGTTGGCAATGACTAATCCTCTACTACAAGTAGTTTTGTGACTATCTCTCTCTCATAGGCATGATGTGAGTAAAGACGTCTAATCAACTTTCCAGTGATGACAATGGTGTTGCTGTTTTTAAAATCATAAACAACACAAAATTGACCATAAAAAATACTTCTATATGCAAATGTAGCAGTAGCTAACATAGATGTGAGATTCTTTTTATTCCCAGAACATAGAAAACATCTTGAAGAGAGATTGGATCACTAGATGCCGAAGTGAGTTTAACTTGGCTAATAACTCACACGGCATAAGAAGTATTATTGGCACAAGTCACAGTGCCCCCCTTAGGTGCATGATTCAAAGAAAAAAACTTTTTGCATGAAGTTATATGCTTGGAAGCACTGCTATCAAAGTACCAAGTACTGAATGCATTAGTGCATGAACAAGGACTGAAGGATTATATTGACATGTGACAACAAAAGCCCAATCATGATGAGTTATATTTGCTGATTCATCCTTCTCATGTGAAGATGAAGCATTGGTAACTACAAATCCAAGTTGCTGCTTCTTTTCTGATTCATTGCGCTTCCTGCATTCAAAGATGTCATGTCTTGGCTTTCTACACTAGTTGCATTTTTCTCTTCTTGTTTGCATTTTTATTGACATCAGAAGTGTTACCAGAAATTTTTTGGGGTTTCCCACACGTCTTTGCTGTCTTTCCATTACCTCATATGAGATGGGTATCAAATGCTTAATCACCATTGGATGGTCAAAGGTACCGTGGTTGGGTAGCCCATTTCCACCAACCTCAAAGTGGTTTGACTCTAGCTCCAGGGTTATCAACTAGGAGATACAGCCTTTGAGGCAGACATGGTGCTGTATCCTATATGGTAGTGGCACACAGCAAGCTGTTGAGGAAAACCTTGGGGCGGGGTGGCCAGGGCCCAGCATATCTAGCAGCGACAAATTTGTGCAAGGACCAAGGTAGACGTTGGCGACACAGTAATGGCAGCGTCTGCAGATTTTGGCACATGAGAAGAGAGGCAGTGACCTGTAGAGAACCCAGAGGACTGTGTAGATCCCACATAGAACGAGCGCTGTGGACTGGATCTGAAATTTGCTGTGATATCACTGTTGGGATGTAAGAGAGCAGCAAAATGAGATAGATACGAATAGTACACCAATTGTTGAATGTGTAAAATGAAAGTACAAAGTCAAAGTCAACATAATAGCTAACCCTAGTGTAAGACTAGGGAGGGGCTAAAAGATTTATTTGTCAGATTAGATTTAGTCTTGGTTTGTTTGAAACAAATTCCTCTTTCTTTAAACCTTGGGCCTGTCTCTACCCATGCAAATCATCTTGTTTTATAGTTACATTTAAGCAATCTATTTCCTCCCAAATACTAGTTGATAGACCAGTTTTACACTTTCAAAAGAGTGAACTAAAATCCACGAGTGTATACTCCAAAACAATCTCACATGCCGTTGCAAACCATTGGTAGGAATCAGGACAATAGATAGCAATGTGCACATATGATTAAAAATCTTAATTGCTGGACACAATTAGTGACAATCCCTGTATGATCCAAAACCTCCATGCTCCTCGAAGAGATTTACATTCTAAGCGAGAGCCATTAAAATCTATCCTTCATGTTCACCAGGATCTGAAGTGTACAATAGAGGCTGGCAACGAGGAAAGTCCCTCAAATTCTTCTAAGAAATCATTAGAAAGTGGAATAATCTGGGAAGTTGGAGTAGAATTTGTCATGTGAGGTCGGAGTGTAGAAAAGCAGTCTCGACATGATATTTGGATCATTATCCTGTGCAAATATAGTGTCTAAAAGGCATAGAGAGGCCTAATCCCTTTGTGGGGATTAATAATCACCTTGTAATGCATGCACTTTAGACATTGTGGAAAATTGAAGCAGTGAGAACTCCGAACGTTTAGTTGAATCAAGCCCTCTCATCTTTTTTTCCCCCTCATGTTCGCTTGTTGAGTGTCCACTTGTGTTTTGCCTAGTGCCTTGTTGAGTGTCCACTTGTGTTTTGCCTAGTGTCTTGGGTTCCTCTCACACCAGAGGTCCTTTGTTTGTGATGTCCAACCATTATTGCTTGGGAGGACAAACCAGGTGGTCAAAAGAGGATGTCATTTGGTGCTGTGGGGCTCGTTTTGTAGAGTCTCTTTTGTTAGAAATCAACCAAACAGAGGGTATGCACAGCGAAAGACTGATAGAATAGCCCAGGAGATCACACAATGGTGTTGTGGGTGGAATCACAAACGTCCTTACTAAATGTGCTTCGCATATACGTGCAGATCAGCAAATAGACAATGCTCAAGAGAGATGTAGGACCAACAAAATATTTCCGTCCAATGGACACAATACAATAGAGGGCCAAAGTCCCACCAAATCGTGGTCCTTTGTCCTCACCAAAAGATGCTGTCTTACTACCTCTGAGGTACTCCTAGATCTCTGAGTCCGCGTGCTCCTCGATGAGCATATGTAGACTTTAGTCTCCGTGCCTGATCCCCCACACCTTGCTGCCCTGAGTGTCAGCCTAGGTGTGTATCCCTTTTTCAAGCTCTTTGTCTGCAGTACACAGCCTGCTTGGACCTCCAGAATATAGGCCCCAGTGTGCGACTAGCTCCAAACCTGCTCCATGAAGGCTGCCCTGGTATGCTTATCCCTGTCATTCTCAATACATTTGATGCGAGTCTTCAGTGTTGATACATGTATGCATATCATGAATACTTTAACACAAGCTCCTATCTGAGTTTCAAGGCACGCTCTACAAATTTTCATTGACAAAAGCAAGCAGGTTCACATCCCAAGCCCCCCAAAAAAAAGCTTAGGCCCTAAGGGGCCCTTTTATAGGGGCTGGTAGCCCCCTATCTGCACCGACCCAATGGCTGACTCCTGTAGGTCTGTAAACCGATCCACCAGCCCTTTATGGATAGTTACCAAGGAACGGTGTTCCAACATCCAGAACGTCTGGAACTCTGTTCTAGGAAGCAGGCCGGAACCGGAACTGCCCCGGAACGTCTTTTTTTTGCTCATTGAAAGTTTCATATGAGTATTTTAGAGCTTATATAGAAAATTTAAAGCTGTAAAATTTAAGTTTCTTCATTTTCTAACATAGTTTTATGTCATATGATGACGTGTCGTTTATGATGTGGCATTCCGGTTCCCGTTCCCCCTTCCCGGAATGTTCCCATTCTGACACCTGAATTTCCGGAACATTCCCGTTCCCTGGTAACTATGCTTTATGGAGCTATGTAGACCCTGCATGGGGCTGTGTGCTGGCCGACCTGTTTGGCCAGCCAACCAGCCAGCCCTCAGTCCTATTTAAGGGCTGACCTGTTTGGCCAACCAACCAGCCAGCCCTCAGTCCTATATAAGGGCAGGGGACTGCCCCTTTGCAGCCCTTTTCTGGCCCCACCCTGTGCGCAGCCCTGCTGCCCCATTTTTGCCTGTTGTCAGGCCATTGCCAGGTCCTGGAACCTCTCCAACAGCTCTATACACCCTCTGAAAGCATCCCATACAACATGCGCCTGTCCTTCCCTTTCTCCAGATCTCCGTACAGGCCTGCCATCTTTTCCTAGGTATGCCCTCCCCCATGCTCTCCTCATATGGGGGCTTACAGATGGGGAGGTGACCTTTCCAACATCTTTTGTGATACTGAAGAGATTGTGGGGTAGATGATGGCAACTGAGGTGAAGCTTGACTTGGGTTCTTGTGTAAATGAGGGTCACATTATGAGCTTTATCCTGATTTTCTTAATTTGGATGTAGTTTCATAAGTAAAAGTGGTTAAAATTGAGACTTTGGAATAACACATTTCTTAAACAGCATCCATGACTTGCATTAACAGGGCTTTATATGGATGATCTTCTATGAGGACCCTTAAAAACAAAGGATTCATTTATAGAATATATATACTTTAATCTGGACTTAAGAAGACATTTCCACTTGGAATTCATTTCAGTCGATGCCATACAGCTGTTGACACTTGTATTCCTTATCCCCCCTGAAAACCTCTTCTTTCTATGTTGAGTAGGGTTGGAGAGCTTCTCTGAGGTTCTCCCGATTTACATCGGTGATGATCGAACAGATGAGGATGCATTTCAGGTTTGCAGGTTTCTTCCTTTCCAGAGGGATTCTTTACTACTGAAATATCTCGTTGTTGCTATAAAAATTATCGTTACATTCTCCAATCTAGACCACTTAACAGTACTTTCGAGACGAATGATAGTTCTTTTTCTCTCAGGTCCTGAAGGAAAGGAGCTCCAGTTGCAGTATTTTGGTGTCGAAAGTAGCCAAGGAAACCTGTGCCTCCTACTCACTTCAAGATCCACCAGAGGTTTGGAGTAGATATTTGAATGCCCATTATTTCTTTTTGAACTTCATGATACCAGATCATGCAGAATACTGCACTTTTAAATACCTTTAAGGTCAGCTGTTGATGTCTTTTGAAATCATTTTGCAAATATGGAAATCCAGTGTGCCCAAGTGAGAAAGGGAAAATGAAATACTCTCATTGCTTGGGTGGTGATAAGGGAAGAAAGTGTAATAGAATGCAGAAAAAAACTTATCAAATTTTCTGGAACATCCTCAGATGCAATTCCAAGGAATTGATGTTTAATGGAACGAAGTCTTTTGGCTTTTTTATGGAATCCACCAAATTATCTTAACAAGACAGTAGAAAGAGTATCACCAATACTGTCGATCAATGTGCTGTTATCAGAGATTCCTAAACTTCAGTATCTCTCAGTGCCATAGGAAGTCTTGGAAGTCCATGTTGGCTTTCCATGATCCATCCCAAGGCTGTTATCATTTTTGCACATACTGGAAAGTACATCAGGAGGCCTTGGTGCTTGATTATTTCTGAAGCAGTGAGGCTTTTTTTAATTCAAGAAGTTCAACATGTTTTCGCTTTTGGTCTTCAGTGGACGTTAATAGACTTTCTTTCTTTCTTTCTCAATAGGTGTTTTGCATTAACCTTTTGGACTCTGAGTGCTCTTGAAAAGCTATGTCTCTTATCTCATTTCAAAGAGCAAAACTATAATATCCTCAAATGTCAGCTACGGATCCTTAACATTTTAAGTATAATACTGGCAAATTAACAAAGACCTAGAAGTAATGCATGCCTAACTACAGCTGAGATTTTCTAACGTAAGAATTCAAGCCAGCTGCCAAAAGCAGAACACTTAGTGAACAAACCTTTGCAACAGGAAGAGCTAACTAAAGGTCAGCAACCATTGCACAACAATAGGTAACAGTTTGAAGAACCAATCTCCACGTGATCAGATCTCTAGCAATGAGATTGTTCATATGTGTGATGTAACTTACATTCAAGCTCCAGTCAAATGTGAAAGTTTACCATCTGTCATTGTCTCTGCTGTCAAAAACATGGGCAGATTAAACAGGATGCATGAATTAACAAAGGGACCACTGGAATGCTAACAGGAAATATTAATTACAAAATGAGAACAAAAGCTGCATGCCTCTATCACTTGATAATACTGAATATGGCGAAAGTATGTAAGGACATGCGGAGAGAGAATGCAGCAGATATGAGAATTTTCACTTGAAAAACACAAGGATGGCTAGCTCGGTACATCCCATGAGATATACCTAATTAAGAGGCCCTCCATGGAGAAAAATATTAATGCCACAGCAGTGGTGTGTAATCTTGAACTTGACTTTTTAAAAGAGAATGAGGCAGATTAACAATAGTATCCTGCAGCATAGCTTCACACAAGCTAAGAATCTGGACACTACAGCCAAAAGGTGTCAAAACTGGACATTACAGCCAAAGGTATTGGTACCCTCATCCACAAACGGGAAAGGAACCTGAAATGGGTAGACATGCAAGAAAAAGTATCTTCTTGTTTGACTAATTTTCCCCATACACAGGAAAAATTCCTAGTCTGAATGATAAAAGGAGGTATGCTTCCTTTTTATTTCCTTCTTTTTGCAAAAAAGAGAACTTCTACTAAGTATGACCAAAATACATCGAAACAAGAAGACTCCTATGGAGAAGAAAAACCCTCAAATAGGAAAGAAAAGGTGAGGCTATTGTAACTTGACGAACTGTGTTGTGTTTTTTTACAACAAGTGATTTTGAGAGGAGCAGTATCAACTTCCATGTGATGCTACCCCTAGGATTGTTGACTAGTCCATCACTCATGTCTGATACTAGAAATAGTGCTTATGTGAAACTTTTCGAAGCTAATTTGGCTCCGCCCAACACAAAACCCATGGGGGCAACAAACTCTAGACCACTCAGCAATTAAGCTTCATCACCACACGACTTGGCTCATCGATAATGAACTTTGGTAGAAGGTTTAAGTGGCTGATGATAGTTCTAGCAACAGACTTTCCATTGCATAAGGTTGGCGATGGCCTTTTGAGAGCCTCACTCAAGCAACTATTCATAAGCTCTCAAACGGAATAGCATTGAAATATAACGCTGACTACCAAGATTCACACCACTTTGATATCAATATTACAACAGCCCAAGAGCTCTTTCTTGGAATCACTGCCAGCCATGAATTCATCTGCCTGCCTGCCTCTTGGAACTCCGTGGAATTCTCTCCTGAACCCAATGCGTTCACTTGGGGCATCCCGTGGTGCCATGTATCCTTCATTTGAGCCTTCACTTCAGACTTTTCCCTTAGAGCCTTTCATATGCACCTCTTTATTAATGCCTAGGCACTAGCCCATAGCCCTGCTACACATGATGAAAAAACCGATGTGAGATGGTCATATCCATTAATGTCCCCCCTTGGTAGACAATGCTGAGCCTTCATCGTTTCCCACAATGTTGGTACATATGGCCTTAGGTTCCAACATTACCGTTAGTATTATGATCTGTATCCATGAGACCACATGACATCAATGGATTTTTCTCTAGTCTCTTAGCACATGTAAAAGGCATGCCAGGGGAATCGGGGGTTGCCTTGCAATAGATGAATTCACTCACTTGAGCATGATCTTTCATGCACATCGGAGATAAACAAATCTCCTCAATGTAAAAGGAATCTCGGCCACGTTTAAAGGCAATGGTGACACAAAACGTACTTATGATAGGATGTGAGAAATGGCCATAGATTATTTTATCTGCCGCTCTGAGAGAAACTTTTTTTGGAGCGTGACACTGCTTGATACTTGGTGCACATTTGTCTGCTATGTTTTGTAGACGATATTCTTTTACCTTGGATGTGGTTTTGTATTACCTTCCATACTCTGCTTGATAGTAGAGTTTGGCTTGTCAAGAGAAACTTATGCTATCTCTGCCACATGGAAATACAACTTTCTTTTTTGGTTTTCTCTCTTTAACATAAATCACGGTGAAGAATGTTGTCTCATTATACTCATGTTGCCATGCAGTTTGCCATCCTACCATGGAGATGTAACCATGTAAATTTCCTGTTATTCTGGCATTATTAGGGAGACGGACTACCTTGTAAGTAGGGTACAGGTCCATGTACTAAAACGAGGAGAGACCCTACATAGTAACTTCCTAACATGACAATTTGTCATGTTCACATTGACTCGCTGCACTGACATAGCTTTTGACTCATTATACCAGTTTTTTGTGGGCTTGGAATCTAGAAATACCTCTTTTCTAGATTTTGGAAGATGCTTCTCTAAGTCTCATCCTATGGGTCCATTAATGACATGATACATGTGCATGTGTGAGGATTATTTCACTTCTCAAATATTACTTTCCAAGTGTGCATCAATGACATAATAACATTGGGTTTTCCAAGTCTTGTCTTCATGATACTTGCCAACAATTTCTTGTAGTTCTTTATTCAATGAGCAATAAAATGCAATGATGGTGCTTTTCAACATTGAAAAGTCAGCGCCTTCCTTTGAGGGTGATCACACGTCCTATTCACAGTGACTTATGATGAACAGTTGGTCTGTGTTTTCAGGTAATGAAATTCTTACAGCAGCTTGTGAGTTGGAAGCGCACATTCAGATATAAAACATGGTATGTTATACACAGTAAGAACATGTTTTAGCTGAATACAGTTCTTCTATATTCCTTTTGTAGATTGTTGGTATGTTGTACAGTAAGACAAGTTTAACGAAATTCAGTTCTTCTATTTTTCTTTTGTAGATTGTTGGTTTACTGAGTATAGCAAGAGCGGAGTACTGACCCTATCCTCACCAACAGAGAATAGAAACAATTTGGAACTGCAAGCGTGTCCAATATGGTTGACTGTTAAGACACATCATGTACGACTGATCTTATTCGTCTTTGAAAGCATATGGCTGCATTTGATTCAAGGAAGTAAACATTTCGCACCAGAGCATGCAGGCTGACAGATGCCAAAATTATTGCTGGTCTCTTCGTATCTATTTGTTGTGTCTACTTCCCATTCAAGTTGCCTGCTGCAAATCCTCTATTGCAGGTTGGTGTCCACCTTTTTGTGTTGTAGATGGAGCCAAACATTCATTCTTATTGTATCTGTTGCAATGAGCTACTGCTAATAATCAAAGGATTGACTATTGGACTATCTGCGAGGTGGATTAGAGAGAAATATGTGCCCTTGTCCCTTGCTACAGCATCATTGAGCTCATTTTTTGCAATATCATTTATAAAAGAAGACTCAGAGATATTAAACCAACTTGAAAGAAAATCAAAAGAAAAATTGCCAACTTTTATTTTAGTTTTGGACCAATTCTTTAGGGCATTCTGATTACTTTAGTATCTAGTATTTAAACATGCAAATGGATACATGTGGAGTTTCTGATAGATCTAGATCCATCAAAATGCGAATATATGAAAAGGTTAACCTGACCAATATCATGTCTACTAAGGGGGAAGACCTTTACATTTCTTCAATATTTGAAAAATCTCCATTGGCCTGTAGGGTTTTCATTTTGCAATCTTCTTTTAAAGTGTCCAGGGGAGAATAATGTTCATAGATTTCCTTAGGCCTGGAGTATGTGAATAATGTGATCACGCTGACTCTATTGTTTATGGTTACTTCTTGTTTCAAGAGTAATTGCTGTAGGAAAGATCACGTATTTATAATAGTAAAGGAATGAAGATGCTTGCTAGCCCCTTGTCTTATATTTTCAATGCTCAACTTTTTTCTTACATAGAGCATCCCCTTCGCCATTCCTCCCCATTCCCACCCACCCTTTCCCTTCTCACAAAAGAGCATGTTGTGTCCCCTTCGCTTGTGCTCCTGCAGCATGTAGCATTGTGTGAATGAACTCTCAAAAGTGGTTCTGCGGGTTGACTGTCTCAAACGGCAACCACTTTTATCTTCCCTGAGCAACCTGTGTGCAGCCATAGAAAGTCCAGTGTGCCCGCCAAAACTCCACAAAGGGCAAGTGACTCTTCACCTACTCTCTCCTATCTATGTTAATACAGAAAGCACCCCTAAAGAACATTCTACGCCCACAGCTTCCAAGCATTGAAAACATTACTAAGATGGGACAACACTATTTTAGGATTGACAAAGGATTTCTTTTTCATCACAGAGTGCCAAAACAGAGGTAGCCAGCATGATCATGGCTTGGTATGTGCTGGCAATCTACTTCTCAAGGACATGCAAACACAATTAGAAAGACATGCATAAAAACAAACAAAAGATCGTTTTGGCTTTGCACGACCACCCATCAAGCAAACTCATGTATGTTTCCTCTAGACAATGCTCTTGACAAAAAAAGTCACAAGAACAACTTCAAGACAATATGGATTGTGCTTGTTGGACAAGGAAACAACAACGATTGATTGTTATGCATTTCTCGTAAAAGTCAAAATGGTAGAAGAAGAATACATCCTTGCCCTATGAAGCAACATCTCTTAACCAAAAGATATAAACATAAATAACTTCAATACCACAATCTCAAAACTTGGGAAGCAACACAGAGATCCAAATTGTTATGAACTCTCGTGTAGTGGCCTTGTATTGTACGTGTTACATAACTAACATTGACAAAGAGACAAACGATGTAGTAAAAGCAACAATTACATGCAGTATCCTCCAAATCATCCCCATGAACCAACGCATTCGAAAAGTGGGTAATGCAATATTTAACACTGAGCATATCAGTGCACAACAATTGTACACCTTTGTCTTTCATTACCCCTTGCCTACGTAAGAAGGGAATTTGTCTACATAAACACAAGCACTATAGGAGAACGGACATTACTACTAAAAAGGTGGTCAAAACTCCAAAAGTTGGACCCAACAACAAGCACAAACTTCTTTGGTGACATTATCACAAAATACCTTAAGCACAGACAAAACTTAAAATAGACCTGTTTAGCATCCTTTCCTAGTAAATACTTTGTAAAGAATGGTGTGGCACTAGAAAGAAAACGTTTCAAAATAATATGCTTCAGCAATTACAATAAGAACACAAAACCATACAAGCATTATACAAAACTGTGCTTTCTCTACTTACCATTCGAATTAGCAAAACATTCATTGGACGATAAATTTCCAACTTGAGGTACAAATGCAAATAGAGTAACGGGATAAATGCAGTCAGAACTCAAAAAAAAAACTTCGGATTTTAGATGCAAACAAAATACTTTGAGAGATCATATGCAATCAGAAATCAGATTTAAAAAAATTATACTTCAAATGTCAATTATACTGTTGAATCTGAGGAGGCAGAGTTCAAATTAAAATCTAGCAAAGATAGGTTGCTTTTCTACTTGCACGAAAGGGCAAAAAGGGATGAAGTTTAGCCCCAAGAGAATGGTATTTACCCCTAAGAAAACACCTAACGGTGTTATGTCACCGTATACAAAATTGTACAGGTCAAATATATGAGGCTATGATACAACTGTAAACTGAAAACTCAGTACTAATGCAGAAAGCAAGGCAGATGAAAGAAAAGATGAATGGAATGCACCAGAAAATGCTTTAAATGGAGAAGAAAATAGAGACAGGATTGCCAAACTAAATAGTATGGAACTAAAAATGGAGCAACATATGCCAGGACAAATTGTGTTGAAAAGAAAGATGATATGCAAACTACATAAGAGTCACCAAAACAAGACATCGTCAATGTTATTGATGATCTAGTCAAAAACAACATGGATGAGATAACTTTACAATAAAAGAGCAACAAGAACAAAAGGAAAAAGCACTCAACATTCGGATCGTGGGGATTGAAGAGAGCGAGAAAGAGAACATGGAGAAAGTCCTCACCCACATTTTTCAATAAACAATGCACATCTCAATTTTAAGTGGCAGGAAGCCTTCCAAGTGTGTAGAAAAGGAGAAAAGCCAAGGCAAATACTTGTGAAGTTTTATGAGGCTCAATCCCACCTCAGAGTTCTCAATCATAAGCATCACCCTAAGGGGCATCCCATCTGGATTAACGAGGACCTTACAAGAAGACCATATGCCCAAAAGCTTAAGTAGCTTGAAAAAATCAGGAAAGCAAAAAGGGAAAGTAAACATGCATAAATGAAACATGGGAAGGCTATCATTACAGACAAAAGTAAGGGGGGGGATCAAAGTGTGGAACATAGGAGAATGAGCCTTGGACAAGGCCATTGCATTGGAAGAGGAAATAGTTGAAACATATATACTTGTAAATTTGAAGACATGGGAACATGAGGGGAACACATTCTCGAAAATTCAAGGTTTCTTAAAAACATCAATACGGAATGCCAAAACATACATTAAAGGATGAGGGTTTGGTGCGATAGCACACTATATTAGAATGATATGCAGAAGTGGTAAAAGAAGACGAGCACAAAAAATATATATGGCTAGAAATCACAGCAAGCAAGCATACATGAAAGATGGAAAGGCTATCATTACAGACAAAAGTAAGGGGGAGGGAAACAAAAATAGAGACTCGAGACCCTCAAGATCAAAGTATGGAACATAGGAGGATGAACCTTGGACAAGGCCATTGCATTGGAAGTGGAAATAGTTGAAACATACTTACTTATAATTTTGGAGACATGGGATCATGAGGGGAACACATCCCTGAAAATTCAGGGTTTCTAAAAAACATCAATATGAAATGCCAAAATATACATTGGAGGACGAGGGTTTGGTGCGACAGCATGCTACATCAAAATGATATGGAGAGAACAACAAAAGCGGTAAAAGAAGACCCACAAAAATAATATATATGGCTAGAAATCATGGCAAAGGGGGGAAATATCAAATTGGCAGCGTGCTGTTTGCACCCCCACAATCACCCATCTACAGAAACAATAGCAACATATCCCAAGAAGACACCCTCATGCATTTAGGGGAGGATATAGCTAAATTCTCCAAAGAGGATACGATTATTCTTTTAATGCACGTACAGGATCAATGCAAGGCATCATAACAATGGAGGGGAGAGACCCCCATATGGATGGATGGTGGAAAAGGACAACAAAGAAAGAAGAGGATGGAAAAGAGCATTAAATGATACAGGGTAAATCACTCATATGGGAAGGCAACTACTCACATTATGCGAATGCTTTGGGTTGCAAATATGCAATAGCGCATCAAAATTTTAAAATATGGGATGATACAGCTCAAGGATCAAGCATGGTTTATGTGATCACAAACTCACATATAAAGCACATCATCGAATATATGAAGATTGAGGAGGAGTCTCTCGAGTTTGATCATAGGGCACTATCTATAAGCATAATGGGAGCAAGTAATGTTGTTAAAAAATAAAAAAGTATCACACATCCTAGGCTAACAATGGACTACAAAAAAGCTCATATTTATGAAAAGGAATTAGAGACGGCAATGGCACAAGGGGAAATGCCTTCTACAGGTCAGGAAATGAGCAAATATATAATAGATATGATGTTGTTAACAGTCCAAAAATGTTTCATTAAAAGCAAGGGAATGCCATGTAATGATTGCTATGACCAAAATTGTAAAGATGCAAATAGAGCATGAAAAACAACAAACAAAATAGAGAAAGAGGACTAAGTTTGAACATATAAACAGGTGGTAAGGGAAAAAATATATATATTTATCAAAAGCAAGCAATGTGAGAGCTTCAAAACAAAATCCTAGAAAGTTTTTTAGAAATGACACGGCAACATATCCCAAGAAAGGAAGGCGTAGTGGGATGAGATGATAAGGTCCATCAAAGCCTCTATGAAAGTGAAGGGGAGGAGAAGATCAACCACAAGTATACTATCAAAGCAACAAATGGAGTCATTACAAAGGAAGACTGTTAAATTACACAGTGCAGCGCAACAGAAACTGAACAAAGAATAGAGAGCACACAGCAAATTGGAGATGAACAAAATTTCCTTCAATACTAAAGTAGTACAGATGATGGCTCTATCCACCCGTGCACTCCCACAATGGAGCTTAGATGGCGATCTAGACAGATACTAGGTGAAGAGCTACTAGCTGGAAGATTTGAACTGATCTGATGCAATGGACTGGGGAGGTCGCCTCTTTATAGCTATGAGGGCGGTAGTTGGATCAACATAGTCGGTGGAACTGACCAGTCAACCTAGTCGGTGGAGCCGACCAGTCAACCTAGTCGGTGGAACTGACTAGTCGTCCATGGAATATTTAGGAAATATTCCCTATACCGTCGCCTCAGGGGCTCTCACCCCTGAACCCCCACTAGGGGGGCCAATTGGCGCTCAGGCCCCAACAAGAATAAAGGGCTCCCACACAATCACCTTTCTACCATCAATGGTCTCATTGATAGACCTCATTTGACATGCAAGTCGGGATCCAACCAGTGTCTAGGGCTCACACTTGGCTTCTCCTCATATGGGGGCCTTACAACTTGAGCACCTTGGACCACTGGTGGTTACTAGGAGGGTGGGGCATTGAGCATATCTATATGGTACTATCCTTGAATAAAAAATCAGCAATTGGGTGGAAGAACAAGGAGTCAGGGCACCATCCCAAGGAGGGTTCCACCCCAAACACTTGACGATTGACCATTTAGTTGCCATAAGAGTTGCGATCAAAGGAGCCAAACATAAGAAGGAGGTTGTCTACACTTGCTTTGTAGACTTCAAGAAAGCCTTCGATATAGTCCCACATAAGACAGTATGAAAATATTGAAAAAGGGGTTGCAATTGAAGGAGCCAATCATAAGAAGGAGGCCATCTATGGTTGCTTTGTAGACTTCAAGAAAGCCTTCAATACAGTCCCACATAAGAAGCTATGGAAAATATTGAATAAGATAGAAGTCCCTCAGGAACTCGGAGAAGCCACGTACAAACTCTATGAGAGGGTTCTAGTAGAGCTAGCACAACCACTAAGTGGATTGGGTCGTGCCCCACGGGACGCTTCCAAGGGGAAGTTGTGATAAGCAGTAACATAGGGGTTAAACAAGGATATCCTCTCTCACCAACACTTTTCACTCTCTTTGATGATTTGGAGGATTGGATGAGAATACACAACAAGAAAGGTGTTCAGATTGTAGGGTATGCTTTGTTAATGCTAATTCATGCAGATGGTGTGGTATTTTTCATCACAGAGAACAAGGAGAGCTTGTAAGCACGTTTGGATGCACTGAGAGAATTTTGTGAATAGTTGGGAATGCAAGTCAAAGGTGACCAAGACACGTAACAAACAAGTGGATTTACCTTTGAAGGAGTGCCCTTGAAAAATGTAAACACATTTAATATCTAGGTCTGGCTTTTACTTACAACTACAAATAGAATGCATGTGTGGAAAGGAGTATTTTGGGAGGTTTGAAAGCTTTATAAAAATTCCAAAATAAATGTAGGAAGGCACACCAATGGAATTGGGAAATGAGAAAATCCCTATACACCATGCTTGTGAAAACAATAATCCTTTATGGATGTTCATCTTTGCACCCAGACTATCTAGGATTTATTGGGAAAGAATGTACACTTTACTTAAAGGTTTCCTAATAGGGGAGCTAGGGGTTAAGCCATAGCCACCCTACCCCATCGTATTGGCTAAAACAGGTATGCTACCTCTTGAAGAGGAAGCATTATGTCAATTCATGGCCTACCTCAACAAAGTTGAGAAGATGCCAGTAGGATACCACACAAGGCAATGAAAGCTATGCCAATCATGGGCTAGCACAGAGAAGGGATGACGTGGATGGAATGATGGGGTATAACAGCTGACGATCAACAAGAAGATGCATGTAAAATTATGGAACTAGTGACGCATAAAATGTTACAAAAACTATGGCAAAACTCAAGAGTGAAAATGCAGCTCTACAAACACGAATTTATTCAATGGATAGCTATGAAATGTCTAAATACCTTGGGGAAGACATATCAATGTTTAAAAGACATTTGATTTGCAAAATCAGAACTAGTTCACATGATCTCGAGGTGGAGAGGGGTAGCTGAGCAAGACTCAAGACCCCCAGAGAAGAAAGGATATGCAAAATCTACTCCACATGGGAGGTAGAAGATGAGTAGCATATACTCCTAAAAAGAGAAGCTTACACACACATCAGTGAAAGATATGAGGGTAACATACATAACTTAAATTTGTTGGAGCAACCAACCAAAATCTAGGAAGCTACTTGAAAGAAGTTTTGGAACATCGCAACAAGGTACTAGGGCTAGCACACGAGCTAGCTTAACACCTAGGTACCAGTTTGTAATGTTTTTATTATCACTAGATGTAAGGGATCACTATCAGTTGATAGTGATCATCAGCCCCATAGATCTTGGAGGGTCTCATGTAGACTTTAATACAACCATATTATATCATCTCTCTCTCTCTCTCTCTCTCTCTCTCTCTCAGATGTTAAAATGGGGGGGACAGAACATGAGAGAGATGCTCACAATAGTTATGGACAAGGTAATAGAAGAGGGGTTCCCACAAGAGTGGCAAACCAACAAAACAATTAAGGGGAAACAAGCAAGAGGCAAAAAGATAGAGGACAATCATGGTAAGCAGCCCGATGGCCAAGCTCTCTGGTGAGTGGAAAGAAAGCACCAATGCAAGGTCACCATCCCACAGAGGTTTTAAGTCTAGGCATTCTATGGCATGATCACCTAGTCACAATAAGAGCAACATCAGGAAGGCCAATGGGTAAACACAATACTCTATATTGCTAGTTTGTAGACTTCAAGGATGCATTTGACATAGTCCTTAAAGACAAGGTTTGGGCACAAACAACAAAACTCGAGGAGTCTTGCTTTGCCTTTACGAAAATATGTTGGCTTGATTGGCAATGCCACTAGCAGACAACTCAAACTTAGGCGAGAAAGTCACGATATGCAGTGATATAGGCATCAAGCAAGGATTTCACCTCTCACCAACAATATCCCGATTGCTCATTGATAAACTAGATGATTGGCTCAGGACTCATAGCAATGGAGCAGGGTCCCAAATTGCAAGCTACAAACTTCTCTTGTTGGTATATGAGGACAATGTGGTCCTATTTGAAAAGGATGAACATGGACTATGGAGACACTTATTTGGTTTACACAAATTTTGTAGAGTTTCCAGCATGCAAGTAAACATTACAAAGCTCAAGGTTATGATCATTGGGAAAAAAAACATGTAATCCACTTTTACATTCAAGAGAGGTGCTTGGGCCTAGAATTAATAAACACTTAAATGTATGAGGAGAGAAGGATTATGGGGGGAATGAATGCAATTTCAGCCTACAAAGCCAATGGGAGTGCAAAATTTTCTATAAACTATGCTAAATAGTCACATGAAAACCCGTTTCGTCTTGTCAAAACCCCGAAAGGATGAAACAGACAAAACATTTTAAAACAAGAAGAAACACTCTCAGCGAAACCTCCATTTCACCCAAAATCAAAATACTGTTTTTTCCCCCATTCTAGAAAGAATCCATATGTTTTTAAGTTTTGACTCCATGATATCAAATGGTCTAAAGTTGAAACTAGAGAAAGGAGATTGAAAGCTTGAACTTAAATGAATTTGAAGAATGTGTTTTTGATTTAAATTTCCTTTTTAGGTGCCTTGACTTGTATTTCTCTTTGTTCATTGTTTGTCCCTATCCTTGTATATTTTTAATATAATTTTGAAACCATCTGAACTTGAGAAAGGAGATTCAAAGATTGAATTTAAATAATCTTAAAGAAAGTGTCTTTGTTTTGAATTTCCTTTTTAGGTGTCTTGACTTGCACTTCTCTTTGTTTGCTCTAAACTTGAATATAAAATGTCTTATTTGCCTCTTTTCTTGAATATATTAAGTATCAATTTGAAACCTATCCATCTCATCCAAGCATGAAAAGAAATGAATCAAAATTTGTCAGAACAATGAAATAGACGAAGTGTTTCTTGTGACTATGACGCTAATACAGACCATCATTCTTTGTGGATGCCAAGCCTAGGCTTCAAGGATTTCTAGAGGCTCATGGAAGAGTGTGGAGGGAGTGCAAAAAGATTTTTAATTGAAGAGCTAGGTATCAAGGTTCAAACTCACCACCCCATTTTACTACATGAAATGGACATGCTACCACTAGAATGAGAAGGCCCATGTGAACACATTAGATATCTTAGATGTAGTAGCAAAATGCAAAAGGACAAGCTCTCCACCAAAGAAATGGAAGCAACAAAACATAGTAGTCAATCCTATGAACACGTCAAGGAGAAATATGAAATAACAATGTTTGAACGCAAAGAGGATAGGATCTTACATCAAGGAGGTATTGCTAGATCTCATTATAAGTAAGTTTTAGACTGAGTATACTCGTAGGCAAGCATGCTCAGGGACGTAAACACATGAACATTTGTTGTTGACAACTCTTTTGAGCTACAACATGTCAATATTTGATGGAATCACCTTTGTCTTATATATCCTTTTGGGTCTCCAACAGACATTAATATTCTAGATGGGTATGTGTATGTGTGTCCCCTATTTGGGGGTTGCTTTTCATAATATGCAAACAAATGGTTTTGGCCAAAATGTGTGTGTGTGTGTGTTCACTAAAATGTGTGTGTGTGTGTGGATGAAAACCCCTTTTGTATAGTGAAATGACGAAAGAGAGAGGACAAAGGAAAAGAGAGAGAATTTTATAGAGTTTAGGAAGAGTTTGAGGAAGTAGGTAAAATGCCTAGTAAATTTTATAAAAAGTACATAAGAGTTTTGTTAAGACAGGACAAAATGTTCTTGCAAAACAAAATGCAAAAAATTTGAGCTTGCAGAAGTCTTGGCAAGCGTCACTTTTATTAAAGAGGGGCCTGCATACCTGCCACCATCCAATAAGAAAACATGATAAGAACTAGCTTAACTTAAGTTGGAAAGACAGGTGTCATAAACACTCCTCCCTTTATCAGAATAAATTAGAAGTTTAACCAAACACCCAAGTAGCTAGATGTAATATAATAAAGGTGGGAAGGGTAGGTGAGGTGAGGTTTGTGAGGGTAAGATTAGGGATGGTAGTCTTGTAATTATGAATACATTAGAAGGGTTATGAATATTAAAGAAGAGAAAAATAATGAGTTTAGGAGAAAAGAAAATAGGAAGAAATAGGAAAATAAGAGAGTAGTTAGAAAAGAATTAGAAATTAGGGGAAACGAGGAATAATTAGAGAGTAGTCAAAAAATAGAAATTAGAAGTAGGAAAATAGAGAGCATAAGGAACAAAATGAGAATTAGGGGGAATGATTAGGGAGGGGAAAAAAGGAACCATAAGGGAATAATTAAGGCCAATAAAGGAAAATTAAAAATAAGAAATTAACAAATGGGAAATTTTAAGGAAAATGAAGGTAAAAAATGAATGATAAAATATAAAATTTTAGAAGAATTTAGAAAAGCTAGGGAAGTATAAGGAAAGACCAGTTTGGAAAATAAGAGGCAGGGGGGGGGGAGAGAAAGCATTAGAAAAAAAGTATTAATAATAATAATAAAGGAGAACTAAGGAGAACAGGGGTAACTAGGGAAGCATAGGGAAATTAAAGGGGGGGGAAGGATAAGTGAGGATATGAGATGGGCACTGTTGGAGAAAGCATTAGGAAAAACATATTTAAAAAATAAAAATAAGGGATAATTAAGGAGAACAGTGGTAATAACTACGTCGATGAGGATGAGATGAGCTCGACTCTTGAATGGGTTGAATTTAGGATAGAGAGAGAAATTAGAATAAATATATGGAGAAAGGGAAATGGAATAAAGGTCAGGAGAAAGAAAATAAACATTTAGAAGAGGGGAAGGGAGCTTGCAAAAATTTGAGGAACTAGAACCACATGGGCAATTGTGACAGCAAGTCATACTCATTTCCCTAAAGAGAAGAAGAAGTTTCTTGTTCGCTGCTCTCTCATCAGATAGTTGTGTCACCTCATGGAATAGGCCCAAACCCTGAGGAGGACATGCAAACTTAATGTATTTTAGTTTGTGAGATTATGAATTGTATATAGTTATACTAGATCTGTAAATATGCTTGAACACATAAAATTTCTCACTTTCAATGTATAAAGTCTATGTGACACCCAAAAATAGAAGCTTGTGTGGGCACATATCAATCAATTGTAGCTTGACATTGTGGCTCTATAAGAGCACAATCAACACATGTATGTAGGCCAGATGAGATACTTTGTTGGTTATGATATCTTTTATGCAAGACGCCATTCTTTTTCTGGTGTTGTCTTTCCTATGAAGCATGATATCCGATTTCTGATATAAATTATAAGGAAGGTAGAAGGCTTATTATTCAATATCTTGGTCAGGGACAAATACTTGAATTTGCCTCAGTCTACACACCTCAATCTTCTCATGATAGATCATTAATTTAGAATCCTGTGCAACAATATCCCTAGAGACAACATGCATTTATTTGTGGGGATTTTAATAATGCACCCTATTACAGGGATAATACATCTGGCAATACCTGCATGGTGGCCTTTGAATGTCAACATTAGTCTCAATGAATATTTTATCTCAGCCTTGTGGATCTTTGGAAGGAGTTAAGACCTATGCTTTTAGGCTTTACTTTTCAACATAATGCCCAGTTTGCATATTAGGCAATGTTGGACCATTAGCATATGGCAAATGTGCACCAATATGATGCTCCTACTTGTTGAATGTGGGTGGATTATGCATTCACTCACTTTGATGATGCTCCATTATTACCTGGGCACCTCCTATAGATTTGGGTATTGGAATTTAATATCCATGTTTAATATTTGAAGTTCCATGATCTATATCTTTAGGGTCTCAAAATCCTATGCACATTGCAAGTGAAATCAAATACTTTTTTCCTATTTGAACTTAGATGTGCCCCGCCCACAAGACTGAAACTTCTAAAGTAAGTTTATTGCAAAATTTGATCAAAGTGTCAACATCTAGCATTGAAGCCGATGTGGAACGATTTGTGCTTAGGACAAAACAATGATAAAATAGTGATAAAGCAATCCAAAAGTATTGTCTAGTTGGTATTTTGATTGCTTGGGGGAGTCTACATGGCCCCAAGTAGTCACAAAGAATTGTCAAAGTAATGAAAAAGTTGGTTTACTTGGTGACTTGATTGCTTAATGGAGTCTGCATGGCCTCAAGCACTTACAAAGTAGTCAAAAAGCACCCAAAGTTGGTAGCCTTATTGTAGTACTCTTCATTATGGCCCCTAGCAATTCTCAAAATAGTCAAAAGGACCTCAATTCAAAAAGTGATAATGCAATCCAACAACTAGTTAACTTGGTCATTTGATTCCTTGGAGGAGTCAACATGGCCCCAAGCAGACACAAAGAAGAGTCAAACCAAACAAAAGGCACATAGGATTGGTAGCTTGACTGCTTAGGGGACTCATCATGGCCACAAGAACCCAAAAAGAAATCTCCAAGCATTCAAAAACCACGTCCTCTTATGTGTTTTTTTTGCCCCAAGCAGTCACAAAGTAGTGATAGAGGAAAATAAAAAACAAATTTCAGTACTTGGCAATGATCCCCCTATGAACTCAAAAATCAATCAAAAAGCATCTACTATTGGTAGTGTTATATTGCTTAGGAGGCCCAACATGGCCTCAAGCAACCAAAAAGCAATCCAAACATAATTTAAAAGTAGGTTCACTTGGTGGTATGATGGGCTTGGGAGAGTCATTATTTTTGCAATCACAAAGCAACCCCAAGTAGTATCACAATTTCCATAGAAATCATTGGGGTACAATGAATGTCTAAAGTAAAGTTGTGTCTATTGGAAGAACCAATAATAGTCCATGAATGCTTCAAAGTAGTGAGTGAACTAGACTTGAGGCTCCTTGAGAAGATGGATATGGTGATTGATGTAGCTCTTTCTTGCTTATCCTCTTGCCACATACATCCTTCTTATTTGGGGATACCTGTGTTTCCAGAGTCCAAAATGCAAACACAATATTTAGAACCTCTTTTCTAATGTTGCTACCTTATTGTTGTTGCCTTTGGCATGAAGATAGCGACAACATTCCCTAATCTTCATGAACAACCAAGATTTTACAGAGTAAAATTTTCTCCTATGGACACCCACAAAGCTTTGGAGCTTTGTTAAGTTAAATTCCTCATATTGTAATCCCTGAAAATTCATCATCATCATCATTCGAAGAAAACTTCACCATAGGTTCATGATTGCTCCATTTTTGAACTTTATCATATTCTAATCCCTACAACTATACTTTTAGATGTTGGATACAATTGCTCCTTGCAATTGAATTTCTTCACTAGGAATGTGTGAATTCTTGACATTGAGATAAAATAGGATTTGTTTGTAGATATCCTTTCTGATTTTTGAGTCCATTGCATTTGTTCATTAATAAAATGATCACCATAGCTTGCTTCATCCTTGCTTTCTGTTGATGCTTCCTTTTCTTGTAGCAATAATGAGATGCAATCTATTTGTTCTTCTGAACACCGCATAGCTCAACACATAGCATCTCTACACTACTTCGTGCAACACAGTCTTTGGCCTACATCACCTGATCACTTATCACCATGCAAGCTTTTGTCGTCGTTTTGCCACCTGTTATTGGGCACCACACTCATGCAGATCATTAAAATTTAAGGTTGGCTTGGAGAGACCACCGCATTGGTTCTTGGCATAATAATTAGATGCAATCTATCATTCTGAACACCATCGCAATGCAGTCTCTGGCTTAACCACCTGTCATTGTACACCCTTTTACTGCATCTTTGCCCGCAGGCCATGTAAATCATAGGTTGTCTTGGAGAGATCACCGCACTAGTTTTTGGCATAATAATGAGACATGATCTATCATTCTAAGCATCGCCTCAGTGCAGTCGCTGGCCTGACAACCTGTCATCGCCCAAAATTCAAGGTTGTCTTGGAGAGACCACCGCATTGGTTCTTGGAGTTATAGCTCTGTTACCTATTTTTACGTATTATAGAAGGAGGTCTATGACGACCAGCACGCTTGTAAACAGAAATGCACCTTGTGGTTCTTTGAGTTATATATTTGTGTACCAAGAAAAATGTATTCCATTGTGCAACCAAGCAAAATGCAATTAATGATATGGCCCTTGAGGGGTCCCCTTTATGGGCATGGGCCATATCGACATGCCATTTTTGTCCAATGGCATCCTGGATATTGTATAATGCCATTATGGCCCTTGCCCCTAGAGGGGACCCCTCAAGGGCCATATCGTCAATTGTATTTTTCTAGATGTATCTCCATGCAACCACGGTGGGGTCAGTGGAGTTATTTTAGTGCTATTTTGGTCATAAACCAAGGAAATTGTAGTCCTTCGTTCTTGGTATTTTACTCCTTATTGAGTCCTTATTGCAGTAAATATAAATGAGGATAAAAGTACAATTTATCGAGTGAAAATTGAGCAAAAGAGATTACAATATACATCTACGTTCAATAACAGGTTATATAAAAATTATCAACTTATACTAAGCAAAAATTAAACAGATGATCTTACATTCATAAAAACTCGGCAATTGCTTAGAGCCTTAAGGCCAAAAGATTACAAGTAGCAGCCATAACCATTCAAACATAAAAGTTAACAACAGTGCATACTGAGAGCCTCAAATTGAACAAAGGGAGATTACATAAATCCCTTAGAGACCAAAACATTACATCCAGTGAGCCAAAAGATCATTGAGAGCCCAAAAGATTACATCCAGCCATTGCTGAGAGCCTTGTGTGAGCAAGAGGGAATTCGTACAACTCAGATTTCTGCCAATCTAGCTTGTTGCATTAAAAAATTTTACCACCGCAGTGGCTCTCACCTTGACAATGTAGTCAGGCTACAAACCGCTATTCCATTCCCTTAACCGTTTCGTCTTCTATCCCTCTCAACCGTTTCATTCTCCCTTGCAATCTCAAGCCTCCACTATTCCATTTCCTTCATTGCTTCATCTTCTATCCCTCTCAACCATTTCTTTCTCCCTTACAATCAGACTTTAAACTCAAGCCTCCACTATTCCATTTTCTTCACTGTTTCATCTTCTATCCCTCTCGACCATTTCTATCTCCCTTGCACTCTTCCTGCAACTTTTATCCCCTCTCGTAATGGACCCTGCATAGTCCGGGAGCTCCTCACACAATCTTTCCTCCCCCTTTGCAGCACAGTGCGAGAGCCCCTCCTCCCCTCATCTTGAAATTGTGATGTATGGGAGCTCCTCTCTCACTCTTCAAAAGCCCAATTTGGATACTCTCCAAAACTTCACCAAGCTGGTATAGGAGGTGACAACTAGTCTGTCAAGGTCAGAAGATTACCATCAATGAAAGTGTGATTGAAAATGCTCTAGGAATTTCTGGAGGCAGTTTGTAAGCATGCTTTTTTGAGAAGCAATGGAAGAGAGAATATTCTAGACATATACCCCGATGCTCAGATTAGTAAAGATGATGTAATCAAGCTTTCGAGCTTGCCAATAGACCTCCAAGATGTGCTGAAGAAGCCCTTTCACTTCTTTCCTGATATGAGAGGAACCTGCAAGTTCTGGCAGGTTCAAGCAGCAGTAGAGCAACTGAAAGGACGTGATGTATCTTTCTTAAGGGCGATCTCTAAGAGCGTGTTAACCAACCTAAAGAATTGCATGGATGGAAAATCCCAATTGTCATCTTAGTCCGTTGGAGTTGCATTGCACCTGATGGCATCTACCCTCAAAGGGATTTTTGAGCGATACAATAAGCAGATGTCTTAGAAGGTGACCTTTCTACAAGAGAAAGCCGTTGATGTAGCAAAGGAAGTGCAACTTGAGAAAAGTTTCAGAGAAGGTGCAAAAGCCAAGGTAGAGGAGGCACAAGAGCAAGCTAAGGCTGCTATAAAATTGGTCGACATGGAAAGGCATAGAAGAGAAGAAGCAGAGAAGCGCAAGAGGGAGCTCTGAGATAGGCTTGAAGAAGTGAGAAATGACGGAGATATGGTGAACAACGAGCTAGAAAAGATGTGAAAGGATCTTGAAGATCAGTGAGCCGAAAAGGAGGGTCTTTACAAATGTCTCTACAATAGGCAAAATGCATTGAACATTGAAAAAGACCAGATGATGGAGCTGAAAAGGGAGAATGTAGAAACCAAAAAGGTGATGCAAGAACTGTGAGAGAGCTTCAAGGCCAAGAAGGATGGGGTAGAGCGCAGTCAGGGTGGAGAAGACAATGAGGTAGCTCCCTAGGCCAGGAAGGATGCAGAGAGCAGCCACGGTGGAGCAAGTTCCAACCACCACGATGGAGAAATTTGTAGTAGCCATGGTGAGGGTTGTTTTTTTGAAACACTATTGGAAGTCTAAAGAGCAAGCTACAAGACCCTGCAAGAAGATCAGGATAGATGTTTGCACGAGCTTGCCGTGGCTTTTGACAGTTATGAAAAGCAGTCCATCATCCTAAGAGATTTCCAACCTAGAGTGGAAGTCTTGGAAATGGCCCATGGAGATGTTTTTCAGCAATTTACGCAGCATCAACAGATGCTAAGGGATTCAAATGAAGCTGTTGCATAGAGTGAGAAAAAAGTGAAGGAGATGAAGGAGAATATCCATAGCCTTAGGATGAGGGAGGAAGGAATCAAGAAGCAATTTCGTCATGTACATAGAAAGACTATGGTATTGACGACCACGATAGTTAAATCGGATGCCTATCCTGGTATGTAGCAGGGTCCGAAATGCATGGTCTGCCATACCCCCATCATAGATGACTGTTGTATTTGATGGCCTATGTGCTACCACCCTATGTACGTTTTTTGCTTTGGAGTGTTTGTGCATACAAAATCTAGCTCTAGAGAATGCCATTGCCATTTCCCAGGTCATGACAGATCAAATGTGCATGGCTGCTATAGCTATCTATAACAAGAAAGTAGATGCTACAGCTCAATTTGCCATTTGGGCAAAAGACCTTAAAGACAAGGAGCTCAAATTGAAGAAGGCCAAGACCAAGCCTGACTACGAGGAAAAGGAGCCTGAAGAGAGGAACCAGCCCCCTTCAAGAAAGGAGCAAGAAGGGCCGAGCTTGTAACCAAGAAGCTCAAATCAAGGAAAGAGGAAGTGGCAAGGGAGGGGCCGGGCCCCTGCAGGAAGGAGCCAACCCCATTCTGGAAAGGAGGAAAGAGGGCTGAGCCTACAATTAGGGAGCTCAACAAGGATTCCTTGAGATGTTATCTAAAGTAAAGGAGTCTTTGAAATTGTAATCTATGTAATCTGTGTGTAATCTATTGAATTGTTAATCTTCTCTAGAGTTTACTTGGGCAATGTTTTCTCAGCTAGGTGACTAGACAGTGTCCTTTGATCCATGCCAGCGTGGTGATAATAATGAGATGAAAGGTTTTGATTTGACAAGCAATGTGAGACAAAAGATTTTGATTAGATCACTAATGTGAGACTGAAATATTTTGATTAGTGAACTAATGTGAGATGAAAGATTTAGATTAGATAACTAATGTGAGATGAAAGATTTCGATTAGACAACTAACATGAGACTGAAGAATGAGAAGGTCGGGCTCAATGAACTCAAAGATTTTGATTACCAAACTAACAGGAGACTGAAGATTGAGAAGATTGGGCTCAATGAACTTTCTCCCTATTTAAGTGCAGTGCAGACACAACTAAGAGCCTATTACGAAATCTAGCCCCAAAACTCTGTACACCAATCCAAACTCTGTACACCAATACACCTATAGCGAATATGTGGCATACCCAAATAACTTTGGAATGGTGTTGTTCTATCTGAAAACGATGTTGGCTAGTGGCATCCTTGCAGAAATAGACCTAGAGAATAAGAAAAATAGCTACAAGGAGGACATGTTTCGATGGTGGGTGTATTACTTGGAGTCAGCAGAGATGGTGAATTTTAATTTCCCTGGCTATTGTTTTTCCTTCTCTTTTAAGTTACTTGTCAAGCTCATGGTGTAGGTTCCTTTTGGCAAGACATGATAGAGGCGTGAAGATGTATAGAGTGCAAAGACTAGGATGAAGAGGACCCCTAGTGAAAGGAGGAGTTACTATGGGCATATAAGTTGGTAGAGTCAAGCAAGCAATGTGCAATCCGAGCGTGTGAAGAGGTCTGCCATTGTGCAGCAGACTGGCCTCAAGAGCTTGGAGATGCTTGCCATAGAGAGACTGATAAGATAGTTGGGAGTCTGGAATTTCCTTGAAAAAGAAAAATGTCATTGTGTTTTGAAACAATAAAAATCTTGCAAACATTTCTTGGACTTGTGGATATTCTCATGGTGCTCGTAATACCTGATTTTGTATCGACCTGCTTCCATGTTAGTACTTAAATGTTTTAAGTAGCTCAGTGGCTGAAATCTGATGGTTAATGATAACCAGTCTAAAGGGCACTAGCACTATGCAACAAATTTTAGGATAGCACGGTAGTAGTATAGGGATAACACGGTAGTAGTGTATGATTAGTGCATGATAAGTTATTGTCAGTGCAGTGGTTGGTTGCACTAGGATATGAATAGCCACAAGCACAGTGGTTTGCTTCTATTATACAAGATGAATGGATTTGTAGGATGTGTGGATTCGTTATGGAAAACCAGCGTGGTGGTTGTTGGGATATGCTGAAAGTAAGCATGGGATGAAATCTGACGATTAACGAAACGATAGACAGTCTAAAGGGCACTACTTTAGTATAGCACTCTACAACAAATTTTAGGATAGCACGGAAATAGTGTAGGGATAGCATGGTAGTAGTGCAAGATTAGTGCAGGATAAGTTATCGCAAACGTGGTGGTTGGTTTGCACTAGGATATTAACAGCCATCGGCACAGTGGTTTGCTTTTATCACACTAGTGAACTGTTGTTGCCTGTCAGTACTCTATGTATTGTCCGTATTTCCAATCTATCCTCATCTTCCTTTTATTCTAGAAATATTTTCTCTCACTAATCATGGTGCATTTTTTATAGGTTCTCACTCTTCTATACCTCCAAACCAAGGGTTTGAATGTGGTTTAAGAAGGCGATATTGTTAGGTGTCGCAAGAGATACCTTGGAATGAAGTTTTGGTCCATCCTTCATCAAAAGATATTATTCAATAATTATTGGAAGGGACGATGTAGAGGTCAATGGTCATTGCTATACTGTCTCAGTCAACTTGATAAGTGAGAGATTGTCTTTTCTTATGGGTGGTCACATCAAGCTACAGATGTTGATATCCCTATTTCGGATTGTTATCAACTGTTATCCATGCTTTAGCACAAGGGATGTCCTGGATTTGAAAAGAACAAAAGGTTTCACACTCATTGGGATAGTTGTTCATGGTGCTATTCTTTGAGAAGGAGTTTGCATGCTCTAGCAAAAGAAATGGGTCATCAAGTCGATGACCACATTGGTTGCATGTTATTGGAGCTTCAAGTATAGGGTGGATGATTGAGTGGACTAAAAAGCAGTGTCCATGGAGCACGATTGGCTAGACTAAAAAGTGGTGTCTATAGACTATGTGTTTTAAGTGCATGTGGAAGTGCCTTTCAAATATAAATTTACAAGTAGGAAACTTTAAAATGATAGAGGATTCTTGCAATGTTTCACACCCATGACCACATCCACTGTTGCAACATTCCACATCCATGACCATCTTTAAGCCATAGCAACCTTGTACCTACCTTATGTCCCTCTCATGTAGCTATGAGTCTCTCTGGCTACTCTGTCACTCCCTTACCTGCAAGCTCTGTTCCTTCATCACTCTTCCTTTTCTGTAATATTTTCTCCTTTCCCTACAAGCTCTATCTCTCCTCACTTGCAACCTATGTCTCTCCCTTATTTGCATGCTTTGTTGCTCTCTCTCTCTCTCTCTCTCTCTCTCTCTCTCTCTCTCTCTCTCTCAGTGTTGTCTCTCCCTTGCTTGCAAGCTCCTTGTTGTTCATTAGCTATTCGACTGTTAGCAAAATGGTATGTGCTTTTGCAATGATACATTTTCTTTTCTTTTTTGAATGATCTTCCATACTGAGAATATGAAGGGGCCATGCATTTTTTTATTGGTGCATCTAATGTATTTGACTTCAGCATGTGAGCATGCCAGTGTAATGAGAACAACACAATTTACCCATTGAGAACAAGAGTTAAATTCTATTAGAGAGCACCAGGCTACAATAAAAGGAAGCATCAACAAAAAGCAAGGATGAAGCAAGATATGGTGATCACTTTTATTAATAGACGAATGCAATGGACTCAAAAACCAGAAAGGATATCTTCAAACAAATCCTATTTTATCTCAATGTCAAGAACTCACATATTCCTAGTGAAGAAATTCAATTACAGGGAGCAATTGTATCCACATCTAAAAGTATAGTTATAGGGACTAGAATACCATGATAAAGTTCAAAAATGGAGCAATCATGAACCGAGCATGAACCTATGATGGATTTATCTTCACAATGTCTAGCATGATGATGATGATGAATTTTCATGGATTACAATATGAGGAATTTAACTTAACAAAGCTCCAAACTCGCTCCAAAGCTTTGTGGGTGTCCATAGGAGATTTTTTTACTTTGTAAAATCTTGCTTGTTTATGAACATTATGGAATGTTGTTACTATCTTCATGCCAAAGGCAACAACAATAAGGTAGCAACATTACAAAAGAGGTTCTAAATATTGTGTTTGCATTTTAGACTCTGGAAACACAAGTGTCCCCAAACAAGAAAGATGTATGTGGCAAGAGAATAAGCAAAAAAGAGCTACATCAATCACCCTATCCATCTTCTCAAGGAGCCTCAAGTTTGCTTCACTCACTACTTTGAAGCATTCATTTTAGTACTTAAATGTTTTAAGTAGCCCGGTGGTTGAAATCTGACGCTTAACACTAGCACTGTGCAACAAAGGGCAGTAGTGTAGGGATAGCATAGTAGTAGTATAGGATAAGTTATTGCCAGCACAGTGGTTGGTTGCACTAGGATATGAATAGCCACCAGCTCAATGGTTTGCTTCTATTATTACAAGATGAATGGATTTGTAGGATGTGTGGATTCATTATGGGAAACCACTGCGGTGGTTGTTGGGATATACTAAAAGTAAGTATGGGATGAAATCTGATGGTTAACGAAATGATAAACAGTCTAAAGGGCCTGTTTAGTATAGCACTATGGAAAATTTTTGAGGATAGCACAGCAGTAATATAGGGATAGCACGATAGTAGTGCAAGATTAGTGCAGGATATGTTATCGCCAGCGCGGTGGTTGTGAACTATTGTTGCCTGCCAGTACTCTGTGTATTGTTTGTATTTCCAATCTATCCTCATCTTCCTTTTATTCTAAAAATAATTTCTCTCGCTACCATGGTGCATTTTTTATAGGTTCGCACTCTTCTATACCTCCAAAGGAAGGGTTTGAATGTGGTTTAAGAAGGCGATATTGTTAGGTGTTGCAAGAGGTACCTTGGAATGAAGTTCTGGTCCATCCTTCATCAAAAGTATTATTCCATCCTTCATCAAAAGATATTATTCAATAATTATTAGAAGGGACGATGTCAACTTGATAAGTGAGAGATTGTCTTTTCTTATGGTGGTCGCATCAACCTACAGATGTTGATATCTCTATTTCAATTGAATTGTGTGAGGAGAATTCCAACAAAGTAACTATCAGGATAAAGATAGTTCGATTGTTATGAATTGTTATCCATGCTTTAGCACAAGGGATGTCATGGATTTGAAAAGAAAAAAGGGTTTCATACTCATTGGGATAGTTGTTCATGGTGCTTTTCTTTGAGAAGGAGTTTGCACGATCTAGCAAAAGAAATGGGTCGTCAACTCGATGACTACATTAGTTGCATGTTGTTGGAGCTTCAAGTATAGGGTGGAGCATGACTAGGTGGCTTTAAAAGTAGTGTCTATGGAGCATGATTGGCTAGACTAAAAACTAGTGTCTGACTATGTGTTTTAAGTGCATGTGGAAGTGCTTTTCAAATATAAATTTACAAGTAGGAAACTTTAAAAAGATAGAGGATTCTTGCAATGTTTCACACCCGCGACCACATCCACTATTGCAACATTCCACATCCATGACCATCTTCAAGCCATTGCGACCTTGTACCTACCTTATGTCCCTCTCATGTAGCTATGAGTCTCTCTGGCTACTCTATCACTCCCTTACCTGCAAGCTTTGTGCCTTCCATCACTCTCCCTTTTCTGTAATATTTTCTCCTTTTCCTACAAGCTCTATCTCTCCTCACTTGCAACCTATGTCTCTCCCTCATTTGCAAGCTTTGTTGCTCTCTCTCTCTCTCTCTCTCTCTCTCTCTCTCTCTCTCTCAGTGTTGTCTCCCTTGCTTGCAAGCTCCTTATTGTTCATAGCTATTAAACTGTCAGCAAAACGGTATGTACTTTTGCAAGGATTCATTTTCTTTTCTTTTTTGAATGATCTTTCATACTGAGAATATGAAGGGGCCATGCATTTTTTTGATGGTGCATCTAATGTATTTGACTTCATCATGTCAGCATGTCAATGTAATGAGAACAACACAATTTACCCATTGAGAGCAAGATTTAAATTCTATTAGAGAATACTACCCTCGTCCACCAAAATCTAGGGTATGGGGAGACAAGGTCCATATATAATATGCATGGTTTGACTAATATATAACAAATGCAAGTTTGAGACCTAATGCTAATCATGAAAAGAATAAAGCTCCATTATGTCTAGAGTATCAAATGACTTCTTCTTGAAAGGTTTTGTCTTGCCAATATATCTTTAACCTATTAACCATGGACACCAAAAAAAAAGGAGAGGACACATGGTCGCGTGGAGGTGGAAAGACAAGAGGCAGCTTTAGGGACAAGGAGGAGATAGAAGGTTAATGGAATCGAGGAGATAGAAGGTCAATGGAATGGAGGAGATGGAAGGTCACCTTCTGCAGGAAGGAGGAGATGGAAGGTTAATGGAATGAAAGGAGGAGATGGAAGGTCTCAGAGCCATGGGTTAAGACTTAGCCAAAATTTAAGAATCAAAGATCCACTTAAGTGGTTGAGGATGGTCATGCATCTTTGCTCGTGCAAAGCATGGGTTCAGTACTCGTGTATATCTAATAATCATTGTTTTTCATCTAGATAGGCCATTGATGTACCCAAGTTTACTCACCAAGAGGTCCTAGTAGATGATTTGTTCCTTATGTGCCCAATGACAAGGAAATATTTGCCCTCTTTATAACTATATTAGTCTAATTATATTTCCTCATCTTATTTACCGTGATAATCTAAGAGATTGTGCTCTACATGTCTCATGAAAAGGCAATGTTAGAATACTAAAGAAAATTTAGTTAGTTAAAGTAGAAACCAATGAGAAGTAGCGCTTTGTAAAGCTTAATAGATCAAACACTAGAAATTGAAAGGAACATGAAATGGCTATACCTATACATGAAAGTCCAACTTGGGGTTATAGTCGTGGCATAATTAATCAGCGATTGATTCGGGGGAAGATTTGTTGGCCTGGAGACAGGATGGCGAGGGGGTCGAATTTGGCCTTGAGGGCCTGGAAGCGGCTCCATTTGGGCCCGAAATGGCGCTCCCACTCGGCCACGCCAGCGAAGTGAGGCAGGTAGTGCTTCACTTGGATGTGGGCTGCACGCGCCGCGCGCACCACCTCTTCGTTCTCCGCCACCAGACTCTCCACCCGCGGACCCGCCGGATACGGCGCGCTGAATCGCAGCAGTGCCACCAGATAAAATATCTCCTCCTCCCCCTCTGGAATCACCGCACAATTCCGACCATCCCATCTGCACCACAAACACAGCGAAATTAGCTCACGAATTTTGATACAGCAGCAGCACATATCAAATGTTCTCGCGCCTACTCCATTTCGACTTACTTGCTTTTGAGCATCGGGTAAACCAGCATTGGGCCCCCCACGCCTTTCCTAAGCTTTTGCTTGAATACCACCGCATCGAAAGCTTCAATTTGGCTTCTGGGAACGAAAAGGCAAAGCCAAGGATGAGGAGCTCCCCACACGCCAGCATCTCGGAGCTTGGGCTCTGCCTTATGCACTCGATCTAGGAACTCCTTGTACGTGACATCCACATGGAAGCAGAGCCCTCGTATAAAACGGAGAGACGACAACAAAGTATCCACCCTCTGAAGCGAAGCGTGCAATTATTTCACGTAAATTAGCAGGTCGTGCTACTACGACAATTACCAAGTTCGATCAGTAGAGTGTTTAAACTTTAGAAAACACAACGCTAACTTTTTACCTGTCCTAGGGTGGCTTCGTCCGCGTGATTGAAGTGTTTAGCAACCTCTAAACAGTAAAGTACAGGTCCAGCACCTATAGGGATGGAACGGTGATCCAGGTATGCACCCTCCGGCAAAGTAACTTGAGGCCATCCATTGATGGGATCGTTACTATTGGAAACAACAAAACCCTCTACGTAATCAAAAGTTTTCTCCCTCACTAGTGATTCTTGATCCCGTGTGTACTCTTTGAAGTCGGTGTAAACAACGCGTATCCATCTCACCTGACGGAATGAGAAAGTGCAGTCATTAGCAAAATAACTCGCCGTAGCCTTTCAAAACAAGAACAAAGACGGAAATTAAATCGCCATTACGTGCGGAAAAAGAACGGCCGCTCCAAGCACGACCTCCCTCAAAGAGCAACCATGAACCGGAACAAACCTTCTCTGGCGCTCGTTCCAGAATAATTCTTGCTCTTGTGATGATGCCGAACTGGCCTAGACCGCCGAGTGATGCGTAGAAAAGCTCGGAATTCAAGGAAGGGGAGCATGTCTTTGCTTCACCGTTCCCTGGGAAGCAAAAGAGCGATATGTATTAGATTGAAACACCGCTGCCAACGAGAATGGATTTGCAGCGATCCCATAATCCTATTCACTTTAGGGCGAAGATTAATATTAGTTCAAGACTGAAGTAGATGAATTTCACTTGCAGGCCTAAAGCAGCAATGGAAGACTGAACATTTGCAAAATGTCTTACCAGTTACTACATCTAGCCTCAGCACATTACTAATTAGAGGCCCGTATTTGAAAGTCTGGCCTCCCACGCCCGCATTTTGAAGCGTACCACCAACGGTGAGGTAGAGGTAATCCGTCCAACTACGCGGAGCAAGTGGCACCATCGAGTAGCGAAGCGTTTCGTCCAAGAGCTCAATCCATAGATTTCCTCCACTCACATCCGCATAGAACGTGCCGTCCGTGTCTCTACCCACGGAGATGGCATCCTTCAAACTGCGCATGTCAATCACAAGTCCGTTCAAGGCTTGAGCCTGACCTTGAATGGAATGACCGTTTCCCTTTGGGGCGACGGTAAGGTTTGGCATGCAAGATACAGCACGGACAAGTTTGGAGATATCATCGACGCAGGTCGGAAAGACTATGGCAGATGGCTTGTTGTGGTAGATACCTCCGAAATCTCGAGCTGCAGATTCAATGTTATCAAACTGAATAGATTTTTCGGACCTGAGGACAGACTGCAGGGAGTTGCGATCTGCCTTGGAGAGAGGGGAGCTGCAGGCGGCCACCATGTTGCCTGCCTGAATTCCACCTCTTGTTACGACGACCGTTTACAATCACTACTGCAATGCACTCGTTCATATCTCGTTGCTAGCAAGCCAAGGGTATATATAGGCATATCAAAGCATCGCCTGCTCCCCGATGGATGCAACACGCACCAGAAACGGTTGGAATTTGGAAAGCTTTGAAAAAGATCGGCGACGTGTTCTTTTATGAGAAACTATTTAGCATTAGAACTCTGACGCTAGATTTGAGTGCTGCAAATATTCCGTCTAATCAAGCCATGCCTCCCATCATTGCCGCCCTATGAAATTATTAGTGTACGTTGTTGGCGATTCTTCTTCTTTTGCGGCTGCTGCGTCCGCTCGCTCCTCCTTTTTTCGCCACGCATCAGCCCTTCCTGAAGCCCTAACGTCCGAAGTCCGACCGCCCCCTCGCGCCCCAAGCTTTTGAACAAAAACCCCCGTCAGTGCCCACCTTCCCTGCTTCCATTCGCTGCTGTCTCTCTATTATTTGGCCACTCACACCTTGTGTGTACTCGCAGATTCCCACAATACGTACAGCGATTGGATGGGTTGTCAACGCACTTCAGACAGACTAACAGCACAACGATGTCGGGATATGTAGGAGCCGGTGGTTCTTCCTTTCGTAGTTACTTGCGCGCCAATGGAAACCTAGTCGAAGAGCTGCAGAAATAGTTACATTTCGGCATACCAGTGCGATGATACCTCCGGCGGCGAGCTGGCTGGGTAGTGACTATCGCGGCAAAAGGCATAGCAGTAGACCGTGGTGGACAACAGATAAAATGAAAGCCAGAGCAGAGTTGCAAGCACACCGGGAGAAACCGGAGGCCCGGAGCCGGCGGAACTGTAGCTTATAATTGTTATACTGAAAAGACTCGTGACGTATGTACATCGTGATTTTCTAGAGACGAGAAAAATTATGAGTCTTCAACGCCACAATGCGTGGCCGTCGTCGTGCTTTTTCGAAGGATAAAGGTGCCAGAAGTTTGGAAGTTGGTAAGCTGGTATAGGCCTAAATCCTAGAGCTAGCCCGTAGCTAGCCTTCCGCCTTTCCGTTGAATGCTGAATCATCCGAAGAAACCGAACGTCGAACTGAGCAGGCTGGCACCAAAGCAGTCTTCGCTTTTCTTTTGTTTTGTTTAAAGATCAATGCAACGAAGCCACCTACTCCTGCACAGCGACTGAGATACCCGCGCTCGAAAGTCAGAAACTAGGGGTGAAAATGAGAGGCCTGGCCACCTCGTGAGGAATGAATTCCCCTAGATTTTATGCCGAACTCTCTCTCTCTCTCTCTCTCTCTCTCGTCTGCGGCCTCCCTTCGAAAGTTCGCCCCCGTGTCTGGTGTACTATCTGTTTGGGAGTGGAGTCGTAGTTTCCCATGGCAGCCGGCTGCGGCTCGCGTTCGCAAATGAGGCGGGTGGCGGAGGAGGTGATAAAATCCAAGAACCCTAAACTAGAGGAGCTTCCGCTTCCCCCCCCGGGCCCCTCCGTTAGTTAGTTGACAGGTGATAAAGCTTTATGATGAGAGCGATGATGAGAGCTCGGATTCGCAAACAATTATAAGATCTTTGAAAAGCACTGATGAAAACACCATCTGTCACCCCTGATCATGAGAGCCAACTTATTGCTTATCAATTCTGCACTAAAGCAACTTATATGGCAATATCACACGAGCTCGAGGGTCGGCTGTGGCCACTCCATAAAACTATGTGATTTATGCTTCCCCAACCTCTTATCATGACAACAAGAAAGTTATAGTTCCAGAATCCACACTAGGGAACATCGTTCTGTATATCCAATATTTACCATCATTGTTGCTCATGTATTCTTTCTTTTCTTTTCTCTTTCTCTTTTTGCCTTTTCACTCACACACTCAATGTATTCTTGCTAACATATATAGCAACAACTAACATTGGAGAACACCATGAGAGCAATCTATGAGTAAAGCATATATGGTTAAAAAGGATTTAATAATAAACCTAAAATCTCTCTCTCTCTCTCTCTCTCTCTCTCTCTCTCTCTCTCTCTCACACACACACACATACACACACCCCATATGCATCAATTGCAAAATAGGTTCTTCCAATTAAAAAGAATTTAAAAATGTATTAATTAGTGAAGAAATGAGCAAGCAAGGGGAGGGATAAAGAGGAAAATGATTAATGAGGAAGTTTCTCTATTTATGAGGGAGGGGGGCCCTCCCTTCTTATCATACCTATACTCTAAGTCTTTCACAACAACTTCATTTAGCCTAATGGTAAGACCTTGAGAGTGCATAGTATGTCATCTCCCCCTTGCATGAATTTAAAAGCTAGCCTAGGGTACTCCACCTAAGAAATCAATTGAATTTTTGTATCAATCCTTTTCAATTACCTTTCACCTTAGGTTAGTTTAAATATATGGAATAATTCGTTGAGACTAAGGGCCTTTAGAATAATTTGTAGAGATTAAGGGCCTTTAAAATAGGCAGATGGAAAATCTAGACCTGAGCACTAATGTAGGAATTAGGAGCCATTCGAGAGGTAAGACAATGAAAATAATTATTTGACATTGTATCAGAACATAGGGGATATAAAGATTTACCATAGAGTAAATCTTACAAAGTAAAACTTCATTTCATTTCAATTCTTACTATTATAGATGTATAGCCATGTGTATGTGTGAATAGAAGAAGTGGATAAGGAGGATGACTAGACTTCTTTAAAGAAATGATGTGAAGAGTCTTTGGGACTCTCTTGTATAGATTATGTGAATGTTGGCATCCTCAAATGTAGAAAAAGGTTGGGCATCTTGGAATAGAAGGGAGTTTATGATCATCTCTCTCCCCTCTTGTGTTGTATGCTTGTCTCTTCAATTTGGTATCAAAGCCAGTGAGCCAATGAAGATCCCCATGTAGCCATGAGATCTTGGTTGTGAGAAGATCAAGCAAGATTTAAAGTATAAATACAATCACATTAGCTCGTAGCAGTGCAAGGAATGCCCAGAAGTAGCCTCGAATAGCTATGAAGCTTAGTAGAATATAAGCAAGGCTTGGAATGTGCTCGTAAAAGGAGTTTAACCCAATTACAGAAATTGAAGGCAAACTTGTGTAACCATTTTTTGTGAGGTTTAGGGACTTTTCTGTATATAGGTATCTTGCATGACTCATAACTTATGCATTGCTCAATGGAATTCGGCAAACTTTGTCTTCAAGTTGTAGTACACATTCCAAATTAAACATGAGAGCAAAAAATTATGGAATAAGGATTTGGAATGAGATCGTCAAAGCATTACAAGTGCTATGTTGTATGTGAAGCATGCATCCTGAAGACTATAGGATATAGTAATTATTCAAAATCATCAAAATTTTGTTCTATACATACATGCAACCAAGTAATCATTCGAAAGTACACTACGTGAGCTGCTCCTCAACCCAGGGACATACCTAAATAAGAACATTAGGCATGGGTTAACGGGCCTCCAATGTTGTGCTAAAGTGATGCATACCCATTAGAGGGCACGCTCCATAACTTGTTTTTGATTTGTTGAAAACCAAAACGGATTGAAAATTTGGAATCCAAACTAGTGGAACAACTCCATGGTGGTCTTAAAACATTAATAGTTGTTGGTATTGGTATCTAGATTTACCCTAAAATAAAAGACAACGTGCCCTCACCCTGCAAACGCCTTGCAACCTGCATGCACCTTGGCGTGACCTTGCACAGACTTTGGTTTGCCATTGTCTTCTTTCAGGTAAGTTGTCTTCTATTCTTTGCTTGCCTCACCAGCTAGCTTCTCTGGGTCTATTCTGGACTCATCATGGCCATGGTGTCAATGGCAACATGCAGCTCGCCATGGCTTGTAAGAGAAGTTGCAAACAGAGGCTATGAGACAGGACAGCTGAAAAGCCAAGTTAAGGCACAAGGAATAGACTGCGGGTCGAGGAAAGCACTGGCACGGTATCGAATCAACAACAGAAGACACTTTTGCAACATCTCCAAATGGAGAAACAATGAGAAGAAAGAAGACTCCTTACAAAGCAGCAGCAAGAAGCGGTTGTTTGAAGATGCACGCATTTGATCATTGCCATCAGAGCAAATAACACGAGTTGTGGTATCACAATTGGTGGGAGCATTCAACATAGCAACATCAAGCCATTCAGGTGATTACCAATCTTGAGTCTTCACAAGGTTTAGCATGCACCCTAAAGTTCATAGAGTAACAACCCCACCAACACCTTGGGAGATACACATCCAAGAGGCGATGCTCTCTAACTTGAGAAATGGCCTACAAAAAGTGAAAGGGGTGCACAACTTAGATCAACTAGTTGCAAAGATGGCGACATTAGCTATGTGGGTGTCCCCTGAAACAAAGGAGAAATGGCTTGGGCTCACAATGTCAAAGATGTTGTCAATCAGAAGGACCAATGTGGCTCCAGCGGCGGTTGAATATAGAGAAAAAGCAATGCACAATCATCCCAATCCGAAAAGTCTGTGGGCTTCAACAGAACGCAAGAAAAGGAGAGACAGTCTAAGTGTGGAAGTCATTGCTATAGTGATGACATTTTGGCACAAAAATACGAGAGTTAGTGTGGAAGTCATTGCTATACTGATGACATTTTGGCACAAAAATACAAGAGTTTTTCCAAATAAAAAGGACATCTTTAAGAAACGGACGGGACGCAAGGTGTTTGAGGAGCACATCATATACATGCTAGATACAACCGCAGGTCAGTAGTGGTGCCTAAACCAGCCCAGTGGTTGTTTGTGATTGAGCTTTGGAATAGTTTACTTGTTTCATTTCTTAAACCAGGCTTGGACTAAATATGATTATCCTAAACCAAACCAATGGTTAGAACATCATGCAACCGTAGGCTAGTTCAGCTCAATTGCCAGTTATGTGATTGTCCTAAATCAGCATGGTTGAATAGACATTAGTTGTTGTCCAACCTGGTGGTATGGTTGAGCAAAAATTAATAGCAATATATTTTGCAATATATTGTTATTTTACTAAACCAGCCCAATGGTTGGAACATCATGCAACCGTCGCTACTTTAGCTCAATCACCAATTATGTGATTGTCCTAAATGAGCGTGGTTGAACAAACATTAGTTATTGACTAGCCCAATGGTTGAAATTATTGTGTTTCTTAGTACTTAAATTCATTAAATTTAATTTCTTGCTATTCAAGTCATATACCACTGTTAAATTATGAAATTAAAAAATGAAAAGCAATATATTATTATTTTCTAATGGTAAAATTCAGAAATGAAAAGTAGTATACTTGTTATTGTCTAATATGTGAAGTTGAGACTATCGAGCTTAACCATCCCGGTGGTTGAAATTGTGACGGTGTCCTAAACATGTCCTAAACTAGCCTGATGATTGAAATTGTGATTGCCCTAAACTAGTGTGGTGGTTGAAAATTGTTTTGCTTCATTATATATTTTAATTAGACTGTGTTTTGTCTTCTTTTAGTAGTAATAAAAAGGGAGCTCATTGTTCTATTGTTCCCGCATGTTGGGTCAGCAGACAGAGTTGTATCTCAAGTTTATGGATCAGAATCTGGACATTTCAATTGGGTAGAGAAGCTTTGAGCATTGTAAGCCCTGGTACATCATGAAACTTAAAGACAGGAATGTTTATTGTTGCAAAACACACATAGACTTTGACCTAGCCCCGCAAGCTATGAATGACTTGAGATCTGGTCATGTTGGAGCATTGCTCTACATGGGGATCGATGCTCATGCCTCCCCGATGAATGCACAATCTGTAGGCCACTTGGATCCTCATCGTGTGTTGCAAGGGAGGTCAGGGTTTGTAGCATAAGGTCTCTGTGGGAGCCAATGGTCTGTCCAAAGGGAGACCGTGAGTGGCACAGGATTGAATGCATTCGCAACACATGCAAACATTGCAGTTTGAAGCTGAAGAAGAAGACATTCAATGTCTATCCAAATGAAATGAGGGTGCTTCATAGGCACATCTCTTGCCAGTCATACTTTGCATGTGAATCCACATCCACATTAGCAAAGTGCCATCCCATCCTTTTTTGCCCCTCCACCTAGATCAAGTCGTATCTCTCGATCTAGGAAGAATTTGAGGGTATTCCGAAAAGGAAAAATACTCATTTTTTTGTACTCTACATGCTCGTCATATCACGCACATATTTTAACACTTGAATCACACACTTTTTTATCCTCAACATCAAATCCGCTTCTTACACCTATTTAAGCCTCTACATTGATGCATCTGACCCAACCGCTAAAAGGAATAAAAGAAAAAGAAATTATTTGTTGCTTTTCATCGCTCGATGGTTAGTCTAGATCTAGGTCAGCGTAGATTAGTTCATCCATAAAGGAGAGAACTCCAAAGCAACCAATTGAAGCCATGCCCCAAAATTCCCAACTAGTTCTTACTTGGAGTCAGTCCCTATGCTCACATGCAATTTCACATCTTCATATGCGCTACAACCTGACCATCTACACATCAGTGAGTAGATTCCAGAGTATTCATAAGTATTGGTAGATTGTTCAGTGGGCAGATTTCACATCATTTCTTTTTTTCACTCACATGCCACCATTGTAAAGCCATTTTGACTATTTTTGGCATTGTACACATTAATTTCAGTCTCGTAAAGCCTCCTAGCTATTCTCGACATCATTTTCCAAACAAGCCTTGTCATAGATTGATTATATATTTCAGTTCTTCTTCACAAAAAGTTTAGATTGTAGTTGATTCAGTCAGTGATTTTCACAAGCACTTTGAGTACTATTTTGCACCATGTCTACTTCTTGCGACTTCAATTTAGAGGCATGTTTGCTAAGTTAGACAATTCCAACTATGGCACATGGAAATACCAAATGAAAAAAATTCTTGTACTTCAAGACAAATGGGTATACGTAGATGGGTCTACACCTAGACCATCCAGTGTACTAGCAATAGCTTCCACCATTGCCATAGCACAAGCTGAAGGGTCTACACTTGCACCATGCAATAGATCCTACCATTGTTGCCCAAGCACAGGAAGAATGGGATAAGAAAGATGAATATGCATATCATTATATAAAATAGAATATGCAAGTTGTCAAGCTTGGACAGCTCAACACAATGAAGACATCTAAAGAAGCATGGGATATGTTCACAACTCATCACGAGTTTAAGAACACATCCAGGATTCCACCACTAAGAAACCGAATCCCAAAGCTTCCACAACAGTAATGAAACTAGTCATGCTTATGAACTTAGGATCAAGGATTACAACATTCAAGTCACAAGGAGAAGAGAATAAGAGAGAGAGAGAGAGAGAGAGAGAGAGAGAGAGAGAGAGAGAGAGAGAGAGAGAGAGAGAGAAAGAGAGAGAGAGAGAGAGGAGAGGAAGAGATCCAAAAGAAGAGAAATCAGAAGAGGGAAATAAGAGGAATAAGAAGAGAGAAATAAGCAGGAGAGAGGGAGAAAGAGAGCCGAGAGAGAAAGTAAAGAGGAGAAGAAGAAAGAGTAAGAAGAGAGGAGAGAAAGAGAGTAGAGAAGGAGAAGAGGAGAAAGAGGGAGAACATGGAGAAAGAGAAAAGAGGGAGAAAGAGGAGAAGAGAATAAAAAGAGGAGCAGAGAAATAAACCGGGAGGAATAAGAAAAGAAATAAGAGAAATAAGAATAGAAGAATAAGAGGAATAAGAAGAGAAGAGGAAAGAATAATAAGAGACAAAGAGGAGAAAAGAAGAGAAGAAGGTGGAGAAAGTAGACGAAAAAAAGAAAGAAAGAGGAGAGAAAGATGGAGAAAAGACTCAGAAGAGAATGAACACAGAAAAGAAGAAAGAAAGAGGAGAGAAAGAAGAATAAGAGGGCAAGAAGAAGAGAATAAGAAAAGGGAAAATAGAAAAGAGTGAAAGAAGAAGAGGATAATATCTTAGAGGGAGAAAGAAAGAAAAGGAAGAAGGAAAAAAGAAGGAGAAAAGAGGAGGAGAAGACGAATAACCCGAGATGAATAAGAAAAGAAAGAAGAGTAATAAGAATAGAGGAACAAGAGGAATAAGAAGTGAGGAGGAAAGAATAAGAGGAATAAGAAGAGAGAAATAAGAATAGAGGAACTTGCCTCATATTGTGATCTTCATCTTCTTCGCTAGATCCATTTAGATCAATTGGATCCGGCATTGGTAGTGGCATCTCTATATCTACATCTCCATCTTCAAAATTTTATTTACTTTGTGGTGCAACTTGGATCATGTACCACCATCTTGTTCCCCTCTCTTTTTTCTTCTCTTTGAGTCTCTTTCATCCTCTTCCTTCTCCTCTTGCATAAGTATTTGTGTATGCTTATGCATGATCATATGCTCATATGCTAATATGCTCATGCATTAGCATAATCATATGCTTTCTCTCTTTTCCTCTCTTTTCTTCTTTTCCCCTCTCTTTTTTCTTCTCTCTGAGTCTCTTTCATCCTCTTCCTTCTCCTCTTGCATAAGCATTTGTGTATGCTTATGCATGAGCATATGCTCATATGCTCATGCATAAGCATAATCATATGATTTCTCTCTTTTCCTCTCTTTTCTCCTCTCTTTGCCTCTCTTTTTTCCTCTCTTTCCCTCTCTTGTTTTCCTCTCTTTTTCTCTCTTTTTTCTCTTTTTTCCTCTCTTTTCCTCTCTTTTTTCCTCTCTTTTTCTTTCTTTTCCTCTCTTTCCTTCTCTCTTTTCCACCCACATTAAGCTTCAATAGACTAACATTGAGCAAGCATATACAAACTTTTGTCACTCTAATTCAAAGAATGCAAGAGTCTGTAAATGCTTGCTCAATGTCAAGCTATCTTTTTCTCTCTTACCTTTTCCTATTTTTTCTTTTGCTCCTTAAACATATTTTGTTCTTTTTTTTTTCAAACAGATTCTAAATGGAACAACCACACCCTCACCCATGGCTATCCTCCCAAAACCCCAACTTGATTTGCAACGTTGGAGTGATTCGAGACATCCAAACTCTGCTATTACATGTAGCAGAGAAGATTGCGCACGATACAAACAGGGTGAAGTATAACATCGAACTGTGTGTGCTTGGGTAGGGTCCTCATCGAAGGCACGTGGAGTAGCAGCAACGACTGAGGCAAGGATGAAACAACCAATGGGATCTTCGTAGGTTTTGGAGAGACTGCCACGACTGTTGGACCACCAAAGATGATTGTATAAAAGACATAATGGGTTGTCTAGAGGTCTTCATGGAGTGCAAGTACGTAATCCATGAAGATTATGACCTCATATTAGAAAAGTGGAAGATGAGCTCTTGAATGACCCACCTAGCGATGAGGAGGAGGAAAGTACCTCGGACAGTAATGCAGAGCAATAGACCTCCTCCATTATTTTGGCATTTTTGGAGAATGTCTCTTTTGAAGACAAATTTTGCTTAAGCATACTATTTTTTGCGCTCTCTTTTTGTATATGAGAACTCTTGTTTAACAATAGTATTTTTTGCCATATTTTTTATATATGAAAACCTTCTTGGATTCCACTTGTCTTTCATAAATATTTGTCCGTTCATAATTGGCTTTTCATAATTGTCTTAAGTAATTAATTGTCCTTTCTATGTTAATGTCCTTTCATAATTGTCTTAAGTAATTAATTATCTTTTCATAGATTTATTAAATTGAATTTGAGTTTAAATTTCATAATTGTCTTAAGTAATTAATTGTCTTTTTGCTTCTTACTCGCTCTTGTGTTGTTTTTGTTTTTGTGTTTGTGCCTGCGTTTGTCCAATACCCCCAAATTAGACATCAGGTCGCACGTCCTTTGAGTACAAAACCCCTTGTAGGAGGAGACATCATGATATGTACTCTCTAAAGGACTTTGATTCCACTTAGCCGACTCCTCAAGGGCCTACCCTTGCGACTACCCCTAGGCCAACTCCTCTCGTGCCTAGCACTGCAACTACCCCTCGGGGAACTCCTTTGCTAGTAGCCCATGGCTTTGATAAGAGTCTCGACGAGATTGTCGCATAGATGAGTGATGCGGAGGCAGCGAGATTCTACTCTCTGCTATCCCAGAGGACCTCAGCTATTCCCTCTCCTACACCTCTCGGGGGTAGATCAAGGCAATCAATGACTGGACCTACTCGACAGTTGTCCCCTCTAGCCCCTTCAACCAAGGGGTCATCACTTGGACATACCCATCATAAGGGAAGGAAGAGTAGGATGGGTTGAGGCTACTATGGTGACTCAGGGGATGTAGATGAGTCAACACACTCAAATCCCTATAGGTCTCCACTTGGTCATGAGACCCAGTACCAGTCAGGTCCCTTGCCCTCTCCCACTCCCGCTCCCTTTGCTACTCCTCGCTGCATAAGTGCTTGTAGTACCATCCCCCCTCACTCTAGCTCTGCTACTGCCACTCCCACTCCCCCTTTCTCGCACTACCTCCCCCTCCACTTGACTACTACTACATCCCCGAGAGCAAGAATACGAAACACCACGCTCTTATTCTTGACATCAATGGCGTGTGGGTTCATCCACACAACTATAAAAAAGAGTTTTCATGGCCACGATGGCATGTCTACATATGGCATGTACAACACTTCATCATAGGACCAAATCTTGATGTCACATTTCTTGTTCCAGAGGATATAGAGTGTTTTTTGCATTGGGCAACTCGGTGGTTTGATGTGTAAATATGGAGCTCACAACATATGCACAACCTAAAAATGCATTTCGCACTATGCTTTCCTAGCTTGGAGTCTCTTATCTTAGGGTGGATGGATCAGGCATATTGTGACGCATTTCACCATTTTGGATGGGCAGCCTATGTTTTTCAAGAATTTATGGTATTTTTGGGGGAAATACCCTATCTATGATGAATCATGTACCTACTTATTGATGACAGCTTTTACAAGTGTACAGGAAATGTGTCGTGGATATTCTCCACACTTCCAAAGATTACAATAGTCCCTGCACATATGCGCTGCAATTTTTTGAGCAGACACTTGGCACCATGGTTATGCCAATGGTTATTGTAAGAGGATCAGTTGCAGCTTGCTATTGGAGACCATTTTGGGGATTGGTTGGACCAAGAAATCCTACAAGTTGTAGAGAGTTTTGTTGTACATCCAGGATGGGTGCCAGCTGACAAGATGGCTAATCCTGAGAGGCCCCGAACATATGTCAGACCCCAAAACCCCATCAAGAAGTAGTACCTTAGCACTAAATGTATTTTCGCATATGGCTTATAGCTATATGATGTTATATATGTACTTTTTGAATTGAGCCAGTTCATTTCAATTTTTGGAAGGCCTACAAAATGTATTGTTAAGTAATATTGTCATCAACCTTGGACCTTCGTGCATTAATGATTGTCCTTTGACCAAAGATTTGAATGCCATGTTCACATTTGCATGAATTCACCAAAGCATAATGTTTGTAAAACAATAGCATGAATATAGCCTAAAATGTGAATGTCAAAAGAAGAAGAATGGCTGAATTTTATAGTGGGGTTGTTCAACCTTCATAGATTCTAATTTTGTTTACATAGATTGAGCATAGATTCCACCCCTTGATTCCAGATTTATTCATTTAGGAAATATAGTAGTGTGCATGGGATGTTCTTGAAATTTAGAGTGCTATCAAGATCTCATAATCAAGCACTACTCAGGTCTCATAATCAAATTGTTATCAGCCTTAACAAAGATCATGTTCAACACAATAGAATAGGACATCTTGTTGTCCATTATGACTATGCTTGACATGAAGTCCAAGAAGTCACAAAGCACTTCCAACTCCTAATAGTTAGAAAGCACAACCAAGCATGGTCATAAAAGTCACGAAGCACTAATCAAGCACTCAGAGTAGTCAAAAAGCACTCACATAGCTTTCACTATTTTGAGACTACATGGTATTCACGGAGCACTACCAAGTAGTCACAAAGCACTCACATAACTGTCACAAAGATCTACCAAGAATTCATATAACAGTCACAAAAAACACTCACATAACCGTCACAAAGCACTACCAAGAAGTCTCATAAAGCTCACAAAGCACTACCAAGCAGTGTCATAACAGTCACAAAGCATTGATCAAGCACTTAGAGCAATCACAAGGCACGCACGTAGCTTTCACTAAACCAAGACTGCTTGATTTTCACAAAGCACTACCAAGCAATCACAAAGCATTCACATAATTGTCACAAAACTCTACCAAGTAGTCATATAACAACACAAAGTGCTTACATAATTGTCACAAATCACTTCCAAGAAGTCTCATAACAATCACAAAGCACCGATCAGGCACTCCCAAGAAGTCATCACATAGCTTTCTTTTTTTAATAAAAGCAATTTCTCATTCACTATTACGATACTACCCTGGGGCGCCAACTCAATATGTAATATGCTATCACCCTCATCTAAAATTCAGAGTATGGAGTAACAAGGTCCACATATAATATGCATGGATTTCCTTTAAAAATTTCAAATATACAAGGGAAAAATATGAAAATTTCATGTCCCCCCTCCCACAAAATATAAGGTATGTACCTTGAAAAGTATGCAAGATTTTAAGATTTGTACATATTTTTCATAATATGTGAGGCCCAAGGGGGGGGGGGATCTTTTGAATCACCAATCCTAGTCGCTACCATTTGGGGGGTGGCATGGTGCACATGTGGAAGGCTGACTCATTAGACAACTCATCTAAATTGCATCATCATCCCGCCATGTAAGCAAGTTTGACTATGGTCACCCATGCCCTTGCCACCTCACACATCATCAATGTCCACCTCATCAAATCACCCTCTTCCACATCATCACACAAGCTACCACATCACCTTGCCACATCATAATGATTTGCCACCTCACCATTCTACATTTTTGCCACCTGAGCCACATGTGCCACCTCATCAAGCCACATCATAGGCATGGTTGGAGCCTAGTCATCAGTTAGCCACCACCTCAGTCTTCTACCTCATCTTTGCCAACTCATCATTGCCACCTTGTGTTGCCATATCATAAAGCCTGTCACATGCTTGGCCACCTAAGCTTGCCACCTCATGCATGATGACCTTAGAGGCATGACACATGATCCTATGGTCTCCATGCTCTTGCAAAATTTTAGTCCCATCCGACACTGGATGTGGGCACGGGGAGGTCAAAGGGCCCATTTTCACCTTAGGCACCTCATTGCATCAGTGAAGGTGCAAAATATGAAATGGGTCATTAGGATTTACATGTCCATGTGTCGTATCGGGCTCAAAATTTGCATAGGTCCTAAACCCTATGGTCTCCATGCTCTTGCAAATTTTGAGTCCCATCTAACAAGGGGAGGTTAGAGGGCCCATTTTAACCCTATGCACCTTGTTGCATCACTGAAGGTGCAAAATATGGAATGGTTCATTAGGATTTGCATGTCCATGTGTTGGATCAGGCTCAAACTTTGCAGAGGTCCTAACCCTATAGTTTCCATGCTCTTGCAAACTTTGAGTCCCATCCAACACCGGATGTGGGCACGGGGAGATCAAAGGGCCCATTTTCACCCTTTGCACCTTGTTGCATAAGTGAAGGAGCTAAATATGGAATGGGTCATTACGATGTGCATGTCCATGTGTCCTATTGGGCTCAAACTTTGCACAGGTTCGAAACCCTATGGTTTCCATGCTCTTGCAAAGTTTGAGTCCTATCCGACACCGGAGGTGGGCACGGGGAGGTCAGAGGGCCCATTGTCACCCTATGCACCTCGTTGCATTAGTGAAGGTGCAAAGTATGGAGTGGGCCATTAGGGTTTGCATGTGCATGTGTCCAATCAGGCTCAAAATTTTCATAGGTCCTAAAGCCTGTGTTTTCCATGCTCTTGCAAAGTTTGAGTTCTATCTGACATCGAATGTTGGTATAGGGAGGTTAGAGGGCCCATTTTAACCCTATGCACCTCGTTGCATCAGTGAACGAGCGAAATATTGAATGGGTCATTAGGATTTGCATGTCCATGTGTTTCCATGGTCTTTATGCTCTTACAAAGTTTGAGTCCCATCCAACTTCGTATGTGGGCACGAGGAGGTTAGAGGGCCCATTTTCACCCTATGCACCTCATTGCATCAATGAAGAAGCAACATATGGAATGGGTCATTAGAATATTTTGTCTTTCATAATTTCTATTGAATATTTTGACTTTCAAAATTTCTTAGGTCATTCTCTTAGTTGGAAATTTGAAAAAGACTACATTTATTTTACATTTACGAACCTAACTTCGATCTCCTTTCGAATAATTTGATATTATTAGTGTGGACCATGAACAGTATACAGTCTTGAACTTAGATATTACAAAGCTTGGTCCCTCCTAAGCCATAGAGTCTCCTTTTTGCTACTTCGAGCTCTCATCAAAGTAGTTTTGAGAATATTCTAGAACAACTTCTAGCATAGCGATCAAGCTTCAATCTTGTTCTAACTATAAACAAAAGCACAACTTCACTTTTTATTCATAAATTTCAAACTTAAGTTGATATGGTGTTTATTAATAGTTGTCTCACAAGATAAACATATCAATCTATTGGAACAGTTTGTGTATCGAAAGCCAATCATCTAGCTTGTTGTCCAAAACTTAATTTTAGGAGAGTTGTAGTCATGGTGGTCCTTGTGCCATAAGTGCTGATGGTGTAGATACAATTGAGAGAAAAAATATATCTATAAATTACCTTTGTTTCAAATTCAAATATTTGACTTCGTGAAGCATGTATACACATTGTGATACACCTAGCTAAAACAATATTCTTCTCTAGCTATGGCGCTTGATGGGTGTTTACTCGCCTTTAGCATATATACACCCTTAAGCTACTTGTAGTACAATGAGTGCTTTGAAGGTTCGTATTTCTTCTATCCCTTCTATTGTACAATGCAAATTCATGACATATAATGCATTCAAGGTCTAGCCCCAAATCCCACTTCTTTTCTCAATTATTCATAACAAATTTTCCATTAAGGTGTTTATATTAAATCCGTTGCATTATTCACATTTTATGCGAGATAAGATTGGAGAGAGACACACAGAGAGAGAGAGAGAGAGAGAGAGAGAGAGTATCATGATAAACAAAGATACAATAGAATCACATGCTGAAAATAACATAACCACCATAATCATCACATATTGCACAACACACATGTCATCTACACTCATCAATCATCATCATCAATGTACATACAGCATCATCAAAGTAGATAACTCATAGTACATGCATGTTCATCAAAGTATGCCATGTACATCAAAGTACACATACATGATCGCTAAAGTATGTGCCACCTACATAAGCTATGATCGGAGGAATCTAACAACTTGATATAGGTGCCTCTAATCACCCTTTGACGTGGCTCCTGCATGACACACTACCCGATCGTCCACTGTGTAGAAGGTTCGACCTCATCACCATGGAATGCGATAGCATGCTGAGCCACTACATGTATCTCCATAATCCTCGCGTCCTCCACATATGCATGCCTGAGCTCCCATAGTTGCTAATCTACACAAATTTGTGCTCAAATCCCGCAGGAGTAAGCTCCTCCTCATGTCTAAGCTGCTAGTCCATATCCTCCCCAATATTCTACTGCACCCAATCCTGCAAGGATATCTCTAGGTGTGCCTCTCGCTCGATGTGTCATGCCTCCTCTACTACTGCCTCATTGCCAGGCATGAAGTCTGTATACGAGAACTGCTAGGGTATACATGCGGCAATCAATGTGGCATCAAATCCCTCCTGCTCAAGCAAATACCTCTGTGCCTCTATCCTATAATGCTCTGTCAAGATGTGCAGGAAATGGGGTCAATAGCCTAGCCACGTCAGGGTATAGGTCATCCATGCCTAGTCCGTGATAGGTAGGCACTCTGATATCAGTGAAACAAACTGGGCAGCATGCCCATGAGACCATATGGTGGGTCAAATAGTGGAGATGAGCGAGGTGGTCGCATCTAGGTCTTATCTCTTCTGGCCTGCCTGTCTCTAGTACTACAAGTCCTCTCTCTCTCTCTCTCTCTCTCTCTCTCTCTCTCTCTCTCTCTCTCTCTCTCTCTCTCTCTCTCTCTCTCTCTCTCTCTCTCTCTCTTTGTGTGTGTCTACCTTGTTTACTCTTCCAAGATCTTCACAATACTCTGTCAGGACATTGCTTTGCTCTTCCAAGCTCTAACTTTTGGGAGTTCTCTGTCAGCATAATGCTTTGCTCTTCCAAGCTCTAGCTTTTTGAATTCTCTATCAGCACATTGCTTTGCTCTTCCAAGCTCTAACTTTTCACAATTCTCTGTCAGCACATTGCTTTGACACTACTTTGAGAATGTTCCAAGCTCTAACTTTTCATAATTCTCTGTCAGCACATTGCTTTGACACTACTTTGAGAATGTTGCAAGCTCTCTCTCTCTCTCTCTCTCTCTCTCTCTCTCTCTCTCTCTCTCTCTCTCTCTCTCTCTCTCTCTCTCTCTCTCTGTGCACTGTCTTTTCTTACAAGCTCTACATTTCTTGTACTTCTTTCTTTGTCAACAAAATGGTAGGTGCTTGTGCTACAAGAAATAAATTGGATTTTCTATTCTTGATTGATATTTTAGAATGAAATTAGTGATCTAGGTAGTGATCTTTTATGTTCAGTTTTATAGGTGTCTCTAATGTACTTGCCTTCTGCACTAGAGGATGTTAATGCAAGGACACTAACACATCTTATAGTCAAGAACAAGAGGTAAACACTGTTAGAGAATATGAGGCTGCAAAGAAAAGAAAAGATCTACAAAAAACAAGGATGAAGCAAGCTGTTGTAGATCAGGCTACTGTTGAAGTTGACCTGGACAAGAGACAAAAGACATTGAATGAGGTTGTGTCATTCTTTTTGAAACAAACAAGTAGAATGGACTCAATACCTAGAAAGGATATCTTTGAAAAAATCATTTCTCATCCCCATGTCAAGCATTTGCATAATGACGATGATGAACTTCAGTTGCAGGGACCAATTATATCCAACATCCGAAGCACCTTAAGCCATGTCAAGCAGCCATGAACCTCTGATGAAGTTTTCTTCAAAAGGTCGACCATAATGATGGTGATGAATTCTAATGAACCAAAATACTAGGAATTTAACATTACAAAATCCTCGAAGCTGTTGGGTGTCCATAGAAGGAATTTTTACTTTGTTGGTCGAAGATTAGGGAATGTTGTTGCCATGTGCCTAAGACAACAACAATGATGAAGCACATTACACAGGAGGTTCATGCTATTTTCTTTGCATTTTGGACTTAGGAAACAAGGGTATCCCCCAATAAGAAAGATGTATGTTGAAAGAGGTTAGGCAAAAAAAACAACGTGAAGGATCCTATCCACCTTCTCGAGGAACCTCAGGTAAGTGCACTCATTGCTTTGTAGCTTTCATGGGACTACTATTGGGTACTTCCAATGGACACAACAATGCTTTACACATTTATTGTCCCACCATAAATCCTATGAATTTTTGGATTTCTTTGTATTGAGGTGCTTTTTGACTACTTTGAAAATGTTGTGTGGCTACTATGGGCCATAATGAAGATCACATGCAATAAATCTACAATTCTTGGTGTTTCTTGACTACTTTGGAACTACTTGGAGTCATGTGGACTCCCCAAACTAGGGGCCACATAGTAAACCTTCTTTTGGGAGTGTTCACGAGTACTTTTAGAATGCTTTATGGCTAGAGCCATGATAAAGTGTTTTGAGGCTGTTTGACATTACTTTGAGAATTCTTTGTGGGGCTAAAGCCATGATAAACTACTTTGAGACTGCTTGAGGCTACTTTGAAAATGCTTTGTGGCTAGATCCATGATAAATTGCTTCGTGACTGATTGGATCCATGATGAACTACACTGAGAGTGTTTTCAGATTGCTTTCTAATTGTTTGGAGCACTCTGAATGTTTTTAGATTACTTTTGGAATGCTTTTTAACTATTTGAGAGTGCTTTTAGAATGCTTTGTGGGTGGAGCCATGATAAAGTGCTTTGAGGCTATTTGAGATTGCTTTGAGAATGCTTTGTGGGGCTAGAGCCATGATAAATTGCTTTGAGACTATTTGAGGCTGCTTTGAAAATGCTTTGTGGCTAGAGCCATGACAAACTTCTTTGTGATTAATTGGATCCATGATGAACTACACTGAGAGTGTTTCCACATTGCTTTTTGATTGTTTGGATCTTTTTGAATGTTTTCAGATTGCTTTCTGAATGCTTTTTGACTGGTTGTGGAGCCATGATGAACTGCTTTGAGCATGCATTGAGACTGCTTTCTGACTGGTTGTGGAGCCATAATGAATTGCATTGAGACTATTTTTTGACTGCTTTTTTATTGTTTGGAGCCATGATGAACTGTTTTGAGAGTGTTTTCAAACAATTGCTTTGAGTAACTACTTTGAGATTGTTTTGAATAACTACTTTAAGACTGCTTCCAGTAATTGCTTTGAGACTGCTCACCATGCAAAAGGGGGCACAAAGTGATAATCAAGTTTTGGCAACAAGAAACCTATGGGATGGCATGATGAATGACTTTGAGAGTTGTTTTAGATTGCTTCTTGATTGGTTGGAGACATCATGAACTGCTATGATAGTGTTTTCAGATAGTTTCTTTGATACTACGTTGTGATTTCTTTCAGTAACTACTTTGAGACTCCTCACAATGTAGGGGTGGCATGATGAGAGTTGTTTCAAATTGCTTTTGAGTGGCTAGAGACATCATGAATTGCTATGAGAGTGTTTTCAGATAGTTGCTTTGAGGATTGCTTTGAGTAGTTTCTTTGTGACTAGTTTCAGTAATTGCTTTGAAACTGCTCACAATGGACAAAGGGGGAAAAAAGTGATATGATAGTTTTGGCCACAAAGAAACCTATGGGATGGCATGATGAACTACTTTGAGATTGTTTTAGATTTCTTTTGAGTGGTTTGAGACATCATGAACTGCTATGAGAGTGTTTTCAGATAGTTTCTTTGAGACTACTTTGAGTAACTGCTTTGTGACTGCTTTCAGTAAAACTACTTTGAGACAAAGATTGGTGGTAGGAGAGATGGGGACATATACCGGAGGCAGAGTACCTCCAAATCTAGCCTCCTCTCCTGATGTGACTTCTCATGTGCATGAATTTGGCAAAGACAGCTTCGAAAATGACGTTTCGATTAGAAATGACTTGCACTTTCCACTATTGAAAGACCTCGCTCCCTCGCCACCTTCTGATAATGGACCCACAAGACCTCTCGCTGCAAGCTCTTTCACTCCATCCTTTGGTTGTAGAGACACCCAGCAGACTCCAAGGCCCTCTTACGTAGGGGTGGTGCAACAAATTAAAGGAGGGTTATTTACTCCCCCATTCACACGTAGTGCCGCTAGCCTTGCCAGCAAAGGTAGCTATGAAGGAACATGAGGTCTTATAGCCCCCTCGGGCCATGCTTCACCAACAATAGAGCAGGCTGGAACTCAGCAACTCTAACAAGAGGAGAACTCGAATCATGGGCAGGCACTACTGATACCAACAACGCATCTAATGGGGTCTTTTAGAGCCAGAAAGAAGAGAGTTTATCGATGCCTAGCCAAAGCCCCACTCCCTACCACCAGGTTGAATCAAATGCAATTGGAAAATCAGAGGGTGGACGCCCTAATGCTCAACCAAAAGATGGCTCAGGACCTACCTCCAAGTCCACAGGAACAGATGGAGGAACCAACTAGAAGGACAACAGAAGAGAAGTTGAAGGCCATCCACCAAAGGACACACGACAACCTCAACCTTAAAATCAACAACCTGAAGCTAAGAACTCACCTTTTAAAGGTAAGGTGGCAGCTTTTCAGATGAAGACAGACTTGAGCAATCAATTGACTGGTTGGAATCACATGCCTTGATTGGATACTTGCTTGGCCCTAGGCCCCCTGCTACTTTTTTAGAAGGTTGGCTTAAAAATAATTGGATAAGGAAAGGGCTTGTAGTCACTAGTGTTAGATTTTTAAGAAAAGTCTTCTTTTTCTTTCTTTTTGAAACTGAGGATATGGCTTGGAAGGCCCTACACCATGCCCTATGAACTGTAAGACATCAACCCCTATACCTTGAGTTTTGGTCTCAAGACTTTAACCCTGACAAACCAAGGTCCACTTTTGTTCCTATTTGGGTAGAACTCCCTGACCTTCCTTTTTCCTAGTAAATCAAGCTTCCAATCTTTGCAAAAGCTTAGGCCAAGTTATAGATGTTGAAAAGGAGCAATTCATTAACCCTAGAGGCCATCCTTAGGTCTGTGTTACATTGGATGTAGCTGAGGAACTTCTTGAATCCCTAATTATAGTTAATAGGAATGGATGTGTATTCATGGAGCAGCCCCTTGTTTACAAAAACCTCCCCAATTCCTACTTTTTGTGTGGGCTCTCAACACATACAGTCAAAAACTGCCCATTAAAGAGAAAAGGACCTAAGCCAGTACAGGAGCCAACTCCACAGCAACCCAGTCCTCCTACCAAACCAAAGTGGACTGTCAAAGGCAAGGCTAAAAATCAGGACTTGGAGAAAACTGTAGAAACAGGGACAGAAAACAGTACAGTCAAGCAAGCAGAGGCTCAAAAGAAACCTATTGTACCTATGGAAAAGGAGAGAGTAACCTTTCCTTTGGCTACCAACAATACTTTTGAAGCTCTTATTGACAAAGAAACTGAACAGTGGATTCAAGATGCCCATATGGAGGAAGCTCATATTAAACCTGAATGGTCTAGAGAGTTTGAAGAAGATGTAAATCAAGTGGATGCCATCATCAGTGAGTAGGAGTTAGGAGACTCCAAGGAAGAACTCTCCTTAGCCCAAAAATAGAATAAATCTCCTAGACCTCCAGCTAAACCTCAACCACAACTTTGAACAAGAGAAGGATCTCCCAAGTAAAGGGTCAAAGAGCCCCACCCGAAAGCCCAACCCCCAAGGCTAAAAAGGGGAAGAGTAAGAATGGCAAATAAACCATTCACTTTTCTCACCTTTAATGTCTGTGGTTTAACTGACCCTTGGAGGAGTCAGGAATTAGCAAGTGGCTGAGAGACAACTCTTTGTCTCCTACTTTTCTTGCATTACAAGAGGTGAAAGTGACAAATGACACTTTGGAAAAGAGACTAAAAAGTGTAGACAATAGAAGAATTTGGTATTTTACAATTCATGATGAAGGCAAGGGTGGCAATGCAATTGGGGTTTTGTCTCACTACGAGGATTGTGTCATCAGATGTAGGCACAATCCTAACCACAGATGGCTTGCTTTGGATTGCAAAATGGAAAGCTTTCTCTTCATAGTGGTCTCAGTGTATGCCCCAACAAGCTCTTTGGAAAGAAGAATCACATGGGACTCATTGCTGAAACTAGGGAGTGATTGTATCATCATGGGGGACTTCAATATGGTTGAGACTATTAAAGATAGATGGATGCAGAAGGGATCAATTCTCAGGGGCTCAGAACAACTTTGGGAAGATATCAAAGAAACTCTTCAAGTGGTTGACATTGGGACTCCCAACATTTTCACTTGGAGCAACAGACAGGTAGGAGACTTGAGAAGAGAGGCCAGACTAGATAGATTCTACTTGGCTCAATCACTGATTGACCAAGCTCTAGAGGTCAAGCAAGTCACCTTTTCTTCTCTCACTCTTTCAGACCACAAACTAGTATTAGTTTCATTAGACTTGGGATTTGGAAAGAAAGGTAACTCCTGGTTTAAGGTTGATCCTTCCTTCTTCGAGCTTCAAATAGTACAAAAGCAGATTATAGAGAGTTGATACTTTTCTTTTGCAATAGCTACATCTATGGCACAAGGATGGAAGGATGCTATTGAAAAGGTATAGTCAATTCTAAAGGAATCCAAAAAGAATAGGGCAGCCATTAGAGCAAAAAGAATGGACAAGCTTAAGAAAGATATTGACAACCTGGAACAAAGAGCTAGAAACAATGACATCAATGCCCAACAACAGTTATTGATCAAAAGAAAGGAAGTCAAAGTACAAGAGTAGATCAAGCTTCATAATGCCAATATCTACTTTAGAGAGTGGTGGTGGGCAGGCAAGATAGACAGGACAACTAAAGAAAATTTCAGGAGGATCAGAAAAAAGAGGAAGCTAGAGGAAATCCCTTGCTACAAAAGGATGATGGAGACTTGGCTCAATCAGAAACATAAAATATAGAGATAATAGTCAGCCATTTCAGCACAGTGGATTTAATAGACCATAATGTTCTGGAGGTAAGATTGAAGTGCCATGCAGTCAAACAACCATCTATTTCTAACCTAGATAGAAATCAGCTGAATTAGAACTATCCCTTCAAGAGCTCAAAGAGGTTGTTTTGGCAATGGCTGATGGCAAAACCCTTGGAGAGGATGGGCTTCCTATTGAATTTTACAAAATCTTTTGGGACACTATTGGCCCTTCCTTACTGGCTACCTGGAAAGAGAGTATCCAATAGGTGCTACTCCCTGAGCATTTAAATAGAGGTGTCATTAAGCTTATTCGAAAGGAAGGGGACATGACAATGCTAAAAAATTGGAGGCCCCTTACTATGCTGAATTGTTCATATAAGATATATGCTAAAGCAATTGCTTTGAGACTGAGACACAAGATGGACAAATGGATCCTAGAAGAGCAAAAAGGTTTCATCAAGAACATACATTTATTGGAGGCAATCATCAATCTATGGGAAGGGTGCACCCATGCCGAGGAAAGCAAGTAAGAGATATGTCTTATTAAGATAGACTTTGATAAGGCCTATGATAGACTCAACTGGGACTTTCTTCTATAGTCATTCAAAAGCTTGGGTTTGGGAAAGAACTTGATCTCCTATGTAGCCTTGCTACTATCAAATGGCTCTACAAAGGTTTGTGTGAATGGTGAGATGTCTCAAAGTTTTATGTTGAAAAGATCCATAAGACAAGGTTGCCCTCTAGCCCCCCTCCTATTTGCAATTGCTGTTGATGCCTTGGGGTGGTTGATTAAGGAACAAGTAGATGCAAGAGAAACCAATGGCATAGAACTCCCCTCAGGAAACCAGTTGGTTAATCAACAATTTGCAGATGACACCACCCTTACAATCAAAAACACAGATGTGGACATACAAAGAGTAATGGAGTGCATGGACATTCTTTGTAGAGCATCTAGGTCAAGGATAAATCACTCCAAAATAGGGTATGCTTTATTAACTAGAGACAATCTAAACCTATTAGATCAACTTCGATGCAAAAAGATGCCACATGGACAAATATTCAAGCTTCTAGGTATCCCTATGGCATTCAATGTCAAGATGAAGGACAGATGGGAGTGGTTCCTTGAGAAATTCAAAAAGAAATTAAGCAGTATCAAGGGGATGCAAGCAAACTTGGCAAGGAGAAGGGTAGTCCTAAACCACTATATTTACCCAATCTCCATATTTTATCTCTCTTGTTGGTATCCATCTAGAAAATTCATAAGGATTTGCAGATCCTTCTTATGGGGTGGGAATGACACCAGAAGAAAAATTGCCAAAGTTAAATGGTTTTTTTGTACTAGGCCAAGAAAAGAAGGAGGACTGGGTGTCATAAATATTCAACTGGCAGCTTACAAGTTAGTAGCCATGTGGATAATCAAAGCTATTACCAACCCTGAAAGGGACTAGGCTAACCTTCTTCTCAAGAAATTTAGGCATGTCAGACCTCTTTTCAATAACTACTTTGAGATTGCTCACAATGCACAAAGGGGGAACAAAGTGATATGTCAAGTTTGGTTACAAAGAAACCCATGGGATGGCATGATTGTTCGACTTGTCTGGAGTCAACATTGGTTGTTGTAAAGCGGGTGAGTTTGTGATGAGAGCACTATTGTTATTATATAATGAGAGCACAGTGATGGTGTTTTTTAAAAGATAATTGATAGTCTGTGTTATTGCTTCTGAAAGCTCCATTGATTTGTATGCTGCCATAGGTTGAGCTCTTCCAGCAATTCAAGGACACCTTTCCAGAGATCATAATTTAACAATGCTCATTTGAGTGCTTGAAGCCCTATTTCATGTGAAAATTAAAGGACAGGTAACATGGGGTTGCATTTATCACATGCAAATGATTTTTATCAAGGATGTAATTAATCAGCTAAGGATGCAAAGTTTTGGTCTTCATGTCTAGCATCTTGAAACTGTGACTATCAGATATGTACAAATAGCGAAGGTTGTTGAGCTTTTGGACAAGCTTACGAGGGTGTCACTCCCCTTTGGGAGTCTATGGTGTGCCCCAAACTTGGAGCCACATTCCACTGCCGTCAAGGTCTATTGGGTGAGTGCAAAAAATGTGGTCCAAAGATCATATCATGTTTCCCTCGTGAGATGAATCAAGTTTCTAAAAAGGTGATGGTGAAAGTCTTCTAGAATGTGGACACATGCACCACTGTGGATGGGAAGAAGAAGCAAAGGAGATACCTTATGAGAAAGGAGATGGATTGCAGCAATCTTATACGGTCAATGAAGAAGCACCTCAAAATATTCATCAACCATAATTACACTTAAAAGTGGCAGGCTGAATAGTTCAAAGAGTGCATGCTAAGATTTCCTAAAGATTTGGTAGTTTTGGTGTTTGACTTCATAGAAAACTATTCTTTCAAGGAGCAAAACGAGATTCAGTCCATGCATTGGTACTCCAGCCAGGTGAAAATTTTTGTGCACATGGGTGGTAGCAAGCTAAGGGTGTCCACTTTTTGACCACTATAGGAAAAGTGTGACACCCCCAACTCACAAATACAAAGGATTGCACTACCTCGATCGTGGTACTGCATGCAATCAAATTTCAACATGTGGAGGTTCGAGAGCTGATGAATGGAGGTTTGGGAGGAGCAAAAAGCTCGATCGTGGTATTGTGCAAAAATCATAGCTCAACAGACAAATCTCAAATGTGAATATGTGTCATTTAGCATGCCTACCTCGTTCAAGGTGTGTGGCAACCTACGTGCGAAAACTTCAATCGTGGTATTTGGGCACGACACTCTAAGCACCCACGGCAGTGAGATAGCAAGCCAAATACCTCGATCGTGGTATTTCATACCTCGATTATGGTATGCATGCATGACACATCTTGCGCCCATGGCAGTGAGTTGGCATTCCAATTACCTCGAATGAGATATGTTGACGTGGCATATGTTTAGCATTTGGCGAGGCAAATCCTATGTGGTATGCTTATGTGGTCGCAGAAGTACCTTGATCAAGGTGAGTTGGCATGTTGAGTTGGCAGAGAAAACCTCTATCGTGGTCGTTTCATGGATCCTTTACATGCATAGGTGTAGCATGAAAACCTCACATGCATAGATGTGTGAAGGAAACCTCGATCATGGTATGTTCATACATCCCTCACATGCACAGATGTCACATCAAATCCATTATCGGGATAATTGACTATGATAAGCCATTGTCATTACCACAGGGATGTTGACATGTGTCCAAAGTTTAGTCCAAAACCAGGATCGAGGTGGTAATTGCAAGTTTTCGATGGAAATCACTGATGGACATCTTGGACAGACATGGCAAGCGGAGGCGATCTAAATGTAGGGCAGTATGACAAGGGTAGGGGCAGCGCGACAATGGGGGGCGCTCGAAGATTCCAGGTTGGCATCATGTATAATGTGTTTCAATAGGGGTGCTTTCAATTGTTTTCGAAAAGGCCATTACTTCGAAGTTCATTCCTAAGACCCACGGTGGCTGAGGGAAGGGGGAGGCGGAGGGAGTGGAAAGGGAGGTGGAGGCATAGGGAGGGTGGTTGAGGGAAGGGGGAGGTGGAGGGAGTGGGGAGGGAGGTGGAGGCGTAGGGAGGGTGGCTGAGGGAAGGGGGAGGAAAGGGAGTGGGGAGGAAGGTGGAGGCATAGGGAGGGGGTGAGGCAGATGGAGGCAGGGAGGTGGAAGTGGAGGATGAGGTAGAGGCAGGGGGGAGCGAGAGGCTGCAGCTTGGGCATGCATTGGGGCAAATTCATTGTGGAAATCCCAATCATTGGGGGCATCTGCATGTCCACTTGTTGCTACTTGTAGGCTATCCTGTTACGATGCATGCACTTGGGTTTGGGGTAGGCCTCTGTGGACTCACCAAAATGTTGTGATCAAATGCATGGGCAACCATATCGGTCAATGGATACCACTTGTCTGTAGGTTGAGGCATTAGGTTTTTTTTTTGCATGTTAATGTTGCATTTTTTGGGTCCTCGTTTGCAAATTGTAAGATTACTCTTCATGCTACGAATTCAAATCCGAATGGCAATTTATGCTCTCATTTCTAGTAAGCGACGTTTTCATTCTTGAAAGGGCATAAAGATAGTGGATGCAATGACTGCAATGCATTTAATTTGATTCTCTCATAATGTATGATTTGATAAGGTTTGTAAGTGTAGACTTCCACGGTATATGATAAACATTTTATTCTAGCAAATACAGTCTTATGAAGAATTTTCTTCATAACTGGAAATTTTATAGAACCAAACCAAGTATAGTGGTAACGAGTGTGAGTTGTGCCTTTTCAAAGCATCCTTGTGTACCCTAATGATGTGATGTATACTAATAGTAATGGTGAGAAACATTATCCAAAAAAGATCTAAAAATGTGTGAAGAGGGTTTCTCTCATTTGCTCAAAAAGAAATGTAGAGGGTTGTTTTGCCGGACAGTTTGTCTCTTCTCATGTCTTTATGTTATAAAATTTGGAACTAGTGAACATGAGATTTTGAGATGTACATTAGTTCATTGGAATTTGTTAAGCATAGAGCTTAAGTTATGATGTTTAACAAGTCAACGAGTCTGTTGGATGGTATAGTGATGGAATGAGCTTTTATAATGGATTGTACATGAGTCTGTGGGTTTGGTTTAATGTTACAAGTATTTGTATTTGAATGCTTAAGTCTTTTGTTGACTCACATCTTTATCATCAATACAACTATGGTCACGAGTAGCATGACCCATCAGTAGACAGGCTAAGCATCCACCTTTTTCCAATTTAAAGGTTTGCATCCTAGGTTGCCTTAATTTCTATGAATAAAGTACTTGATGGTTGCAACATGTATCAAGAATAGAGGTCCTCTATGTAGTTTTGTTAGAATGTGCAAAACAAATAAAGAGGCAAAAATAGGCCTTATTCTCTCTGAGCATATACCTCTGAAGTCTTTGTGACTTTACTTGCTCCTTTGTGTGACTTTGCTTAGCTCAACACACACCACAACTTCTATATTGCTAGACATTAGATAGTGTTGAAATTTCTTAACACTATACACCATTGCTAGGGCTTCTCTTTCTGTGGTGGCATAATTGATCTCTGCATCATTGAGTTGTCGACTGGCGAAGTAGAATGGGTAGTCTTTCTTATGTTCACCAGGTTGACAAAGCACACTCCCAATTGCATACTTGGATCCATCAGTATGAATATGAAAATCAATAGCTATTCATCCAAGAGCAATAAACTTTCAAAGTAATAAAGGAAATCATTATACCCTTCATTAGGATTTTTCTTTTTTTCACTTTGTATTATCACTTTCATTTGAAGTAGAAAAATAATGAAAGAATTGTCGGTAGACATTATGGAGAGATAGAAGAATAGTTACACTTGATGATTGATAGTCATGGATAGAAACATGTAGAATCCCCAAAACATGTAGCAAAGACTTGGTCCTCTAGGGACACCAATGTTGTTGTTATGGAGCACTAATTTGTGTTAGTGCTTGATTTATGGAGCTGAATCCAAATCCATGTAGATCACCTTTGGGTTTTACATTTGAGCATGCATGTGTATGTGGGTAGACACGTGCAAATGTACATATGCAACTTGAATTAGTGACCTTAGACGTATGTGTTTATTTGTGCAGACCTAATGTAGCTCCTGCCACTGTACATTAGCAGATTTGAGAGTCGAGATGAGGACTCTGCAGGACACTGGGGCCCCCCCTCACTTGGTCGCGAGTGTGGATGTAGTCATTGATAGTCTACGTCGACTAGGTGGTTATGAGGACCTTCAGTAGATGTTTCATTCGCAGGCAGAGGACAAGGTAGGAGGAGGTTAGGGCATGGATTGGAGAGCCATACATGTCCTATTTGAGTGTGATTCTCCTCATAGGGCGACACTAGATCTACTTTTTTGGGATGGTCAGACAACGTCCCAATGACCTCATTCAAGACAGCCTTTTGACATATTACGGTGTACGCACCCCATGATGGCAGTGCATATCTATCCGAGGTATATCGCTGCCAATGGTGGTTGGTTGCCTCACAATCGCCAAATCCCTCGCTCATTTGCGATGAAGCTATATGTTGAGTTCATCCTTGAGATTAGGGTGAACTATCTCAATGCGCGTCTTGGATTAGGAGTTGGATGTGGCAGGATGGGATGCCAGTAGCAGACAATAGGTGTGCGACATCAACACGAGGCACTAAAGCTTCATACTATCCTTGCACCAGCATTACGATCCATTAGAGGACGACTACATTTGGATGTTCATTCTGTAGCCACGTCCTTGCATGACATGGTCTCTGCCCTGTTGAGATCTGTACAAATAGAGATCATTGTTCTTGATCTAGAAAATTTGCCATGTTTTTTTTTCTTTGCAAAGTCACGTTAGAATGATTTTTGCATGTGCATGCTTTAGATTCCACCTCCCGTAGATGAGTGTGATGCATGTATATCTAATTTGGAGGCCCGATTGGTAGAGTCTACCAGCGAGGTTAGTCGTTCATTGTCTTTTACTATATTTTGGTGCCGCATGAGTTACATTCAAGGCGAGGTGTTTGAATTTGCTTCTGTATATGCACCTCAATCTTCTTGGGATAGAAGTGCAATTTGGGATGCCATGCAATGATATCCATGGAGACATCATGCCTTCATATGTGTGGATTTCAATAATGCTCCGCAACAGGGTGACAATACATCAGGAAATACTCATATGTTAATCTTTGAAAGGCATGCATGGTCTCAATTACTGATTCATCTTGATTTGGTTGATCTTTGGAAGGAATTGCAGCCTTTAATAAAAATTTATTATATTATCGAGTAAAAATATTATAAATGGATTTCTCATATTAATAAAGTATCGTGAGAAGAGTTTTTGGAGAGATTTATGGTTAAATTTTGTTTTGAAGTTGTTGCATATGCAATAGGTAGGGAGGTTTGACTGGTTTTGAGGTTGAGAGAGAAATTTGTAATAGATTGTTTTGTAATTTATTTTTTTTGAAAAATTGTTACGTGCCCAATAGGCTGAGAGAGTTTGAGTTTGAGAGAAATTTGTGACAATAGCTCTCATCACGTGAGATGTGCCTCAAATGATACAAATAGTGCTCAGCCTGATGGTCTGCAATACATGCCGAGACCCTCTACTCCTGCAGCTTTGCCTCTAGCTATTGTACTCGAGTCTCCATCTTCCAAACAAACACACATCATGAGGTGAGAAAGGGGCATAACACATGAGTAACGGATACACCCTAGTGTGGCTTTGTATTTCGCCCCTCTTGTAGATGTTCCCACCAAATGTCCTATAGACCCAGTAGTACTCTCTAGGATCCCCATGTCTACGTGCGTCCTTTGCCAAGAGGATTTTGATAGCATGGGACTTTTTGAGCTTGTAGGCCAGAAGACATGAGACAAAGTAGGGAGGCACAATCAAGGGAGAGCAGAGTAGCCAAAGATTATGGCCTAGGGAGATGAGGCAGTTATAAGGTCATTATGAGATAGGATGTGGGACGCAGGATGTTAGTTTTTTATCACTTACTACTTTCAAATTACACTTGTTGCAAGGTGCTTTTATAGGCACTCAAAAGCATTGTCCATGGACACTGCTTTTTAGTCCATCCAAAAATGCATACACCCTAATAGGACTTGCTAGGTGAGAAGATCCTAGTGAAGGTCTTGAGACATTTTCCCATCATCCCTAGAATATAGCACATATGCAAATGTAAGTCCATTGCACAAATGATGACATGGCATGCTACACACCGGTCCCCCGATGACACTTTGAGAATCCCTACAGATTGTGCCACTTGGAAGAACATAGACAACATGGGGCCAGACTTTGTGAGGGAGCCATGCAATTTACATCTCAAGCTCGTAATGGATGGCATTAACCCTTTCGGGTTATGCTCAACATCTTGGTCAACATGGCCCATAGCCTTGGTGAACTATAGTATTCCAAGAATTTAGAAGGGAAACCTCATGCTTGCCCTACTTGTTCCATGGAAGTACAAGGCCAAGAATATGGATGTGTACATGGCACCCTTGATCAAGGAACTGCAAACTCTATGGAGGGACATACATGTCTTTGATATTTCTAGAGCTCCGAGGTGGGCTATAGACATTTCCATCAGGGAAATTTTGGTGTGGACCATGCATGACTATCCAAGATATGGCGAGTGTGGAGGTACATGCTTGTGCATGCCTATTGGTACCTTTATGCTTTGTGGTGTGATCTGTACATGTCTAAAGACCTAGTTGTGCATGCATATATGTAGGACTTAAAACACAAAGGTACCATGCATGTCCTATCTGTGGTCCTACTTTGAATACACAACACTCCAAACATATGAGGAAGATGGTTTATGAAGGTCATGCTTAAAACCTTTCACTTGATCATTATGCACATGAAGGTCAACTTGATCCACCACCGGCAGCCCGTAGGAAGGCAAGTGATTGGATTCAAAATTGGAGAACTAATAATGAGGAGCCTCTTCCTAGTATGGAATGGCTATCGATCTCTCACAATATGGAATGGCTATCGATGTCTCACGAGCTTCCATATTAGGGTGAGTTACAAATCAATCATCTCGTGGATCCCATGCATGTCTTCAAGAATGTGGGGGCTTCTATTTGGGCACACTTTTTTGGTGGCAAAGACACAAGGGGAGTGCGAGAAGACTTGCATGAGATGGGTAGGATGCCTCACTTGTGGCCCCAACAGCATGTGCATAGAACTCAAGAGCATGGTTCTACAACCCAAGAGGGTGGTTCAGGAATGCAAGTGCATCCTCCTAAAATTGTTCTCCTAAAGGCATCATGGATCTTCTCCAAGGGAGAGGAGGCAAGGTTCAAGGTAGACATTGCATCTTTTTGGACACCCACGAGACACATGTGTTGCTTGAGGGGAGTGTTTACAAAGGACAATAAGCTTAGTGGCCTCAAGTCCCATGATTGGCACAAGGTCTTACAAGTATTCTACATGTTAGCTTGAATGAACTAAAATTGTGATGCTTTCATGTAACTTATATGATTGTCATACGTTGTTATAACTCCTTTGTTGCTTGGGTAGTTTATCCTCCCAATTACAATGAGAGGATGCTTATTAGAAGATGTTAGAAAAGCTATCTACAAGATCAATGGCATTGTCAAATATGCTTACTACCATATCACCTTGATTATATTTCATAAAATTTTAAATAATCGGTAGAAGATATTGAATCTTACGTGTGCACATGGAATAGGTGGATCTTGCAAAAAGAGACCTCTATATCAAGCATCAAGAGGGCTAAGGTGGACTCCATCGAAGCTGTGTGCTATGCTTTCTTGAGAAACACTTTCCCTCAAGCTTTATGATGACTTAGGTGCTTGCTTGTACACATAGTTGATGAGGTTGCCATTGCAAGAACCATTCATAGTCATTGGATGTTTTTCCTTGAATGGTTTATGAAAACTTTGAAGGGTTTTATTTGTAAGGCAAAGAGCTAGACCCAAAGCAAGCATGGTAGAGGGATGGCTTGTGCAAGTGTCATTAGTATAAATCACGGAGTTTCAGTATCCATGGATCCCGCCGATATGCCACATGCTTGGAACATCAAGGACGATGATTGTGTCGTTGTCGATGTTCCCCAAGGTAAAGGGATTGAAAGAAAGATGAGCAAAGAGAAAAGGCAGAAATTCAACAAGTTCGCAATAGTCCCAAGATGAAAAAATGGGTGGAGAGATATGAAGAGGCCAAAACAAAAAGAGTAAATGAGAAAACGAGATTTAGAGTCATCCACAGGCGAAGGGTACCATATCCATCGGACCTTGCTCTTCTCCCCAAACACGTGTCACATGGTTGGCTGCAAGAAGCTCTTTATAAATCTGAAGATGATGGAGAGGATGTAACCAATTGAGAGCGAAAGCTTGTAGTCAAATGTATGCCATATGTAAGCTTCTTATTTTTCTACTTAATTTAGGTATTTATGGTCACAATCGCTACAAAATGCATCTCATTGTTTTAATCATGTTCTTAAATGTAGTATAAAAAGTACAGTGCATTATGGTCACAAGGATGGCATTTTTGTCTGGGATGCATCGATTCAAGGAGAATCACCTATGATTGTGGAGTCATGGTGAACTTCGTATAAGATAGTCAAGCAAGTGCTTCTGATACCAATCTTCTCTCCTCGTAGATAGATTATTGTGGGACCATATGTGACATCTATGAAGTTGATTTTGATAATTTAATATTTTCATTGTTGATGACAAATGGTTTAGAACTATCTTCAATGGTCCCAATGCTATAATCAGGAGAGACAGTAGTGGTTTCTTTGCCATTGACTCCACCAGTCTCTGGACCAATGAGAGTGATACTTTTATTCTTCTAGAGCATTGTGAGCAGATACGTACTAATGAAATGATTAAAAGCTAATATCTTCGCTTTCAAATAATTATTGATAAATGTTCATTTATTTATTTATTTATTTTTATATTTATACTTATACTTATACTTATACTTGTATTTATATTTATATATGTATGTATGTATGTATGTATGTATGTATGTATATTTATTTATTTACTTAAGCATACATTAATATAATTGATGGCATTTAATTTGTATCTTCAAAATAGGTGGTCTTTCATCCGGATTGTTCGGATCTAAGATAGTGGTACGTGGTTCTAAGTTGCTCCTCGTAGCAAAAAAATATTTGAAGATAGGGATGTGGATATGGAGATGTCACCAATAGATCCAACTAATGATGCCGATGGATCTAGGGAAGAGAATGATATGGGCTAGGAAGAAGGTGACAATAATGACATTGTAATGGAGGAAGGTAGAGATCACGATATTGGGGAAGAAGAGGGAGAATTAGAGGGTGAACTAGTGGATGAAGTCTTAGGTAGACATACGATAGAGGATGATGATGATATAGGTGATCAATTAAATATAAACTTAGAGATAGACTTATTTGGTGCGTAAGACTTGGCTCAAGACAAAGCCATTGATGTAAATACTACTAATTGATTGTTTTGACATCGATGAGGTTTCTTGTCTTTGGCCCTCTCATTTTTATAGTGGCATTTTGTACATTTGTATGTTAAATTCACCATCAATATATGAGTGTTTTGATCTCAATTTTAGTGTGCATACTCTTATATTTTTTATCTTTCAAATGATCAAACTTGTGGTCAAAAATTATTTTGGGTCTCCTTGGAAACGACATTCTGTAAAAATGTCGGTATGGAAAATTTAACCCAGAGTCCGTATCAGAGTGATAGTGTCAGAGTCGATGCAAGTGTCGCTAGTCGTCGATATGTGTATCGGTATATATCGACACCTATACTGACGTGCATATCGATGTTTATACCGACTAGCATTTCCTTGTTGATACCAACATCTCCCTCACTCGCCAATATTTTTTTTGTTAGACTTGTAAGAATGTTATTTCTCAAAGCTTTTGGGTCACTTGTATGTATATATTTTCCTTCTTGAGAATTTCCAACACAATTTCACACCTACAAACAAGGAAATTTTCACTTTTAAAAAACCCACCTTTACCGTTTCAAAGGTAATGACGCCTAATGATGAATAATGCAAACTAAGCTCCATCCCATTTAGAGAGAGAGAGAGAGAGAGAGAGAGAACGTGGGGGATGCCCAAAGAAACCCCCCAAGGGAAAGCAATCTACAGCTCAGTCATTTGTAAGGAAGAATGCTGCAAAACAAGTTTCTCGGTGTTGTATCTTTCCAGATTAGCTTTCCTTGATGCCTTTGGCTCGTCTGCTTCTTTAAAGCAAGCTTGTTCTTCGAACTCTGCCATGGCCTTCAGTAGAGGTTCTAGCCTCGACACAATCTCAATAAGTAATGATGCAACAGTGGCCACCGATAGAGATTCTACAAAGTCCCTGCTTTTCCGAGACTGCAATTGTGATTGATCGGTTAGAGTTTCAACTGTGATTTCGTCCTTACTATGAAGTGCATCTTTGTCTAAATCTGTCGTTATTAGCGCTGCTACTGGTGAACCAACAGAATGTGAGAGTCGCGATATAGGCAGAGCGTTGGAGACGTCGATGGAGTCATCTACAGTCGTTGTCCTTTTACTTGGCCACGTTTCTGGGTACAGTAGATGTGGATGACCATCTATAAACACATGCAACTGCTCGACCGCTCGGTGTAAGGTGTCCAACATCCACTCCTTGGATCTAACCTTGCGACACTCTTTAAAAGAGTCCGCGATCTCCCTAAGCACCTTCACCACCTCGGAACTAATTTTCATGCATGGCTGAGCGAAGATCTGACGAAGCGTACCAGGCGCCTGATAAAAATAATCATGTATGGCTCAGATCAAGCGCTGATACATAAACTTCAAAGTCCTCTGTTGAATCTATCTAAGATAAATGGCTGTGATATGAGCTCTCACCTGTATTTCTGAAAGCACACAGCCATGCAAAGCGCACACGGTGTACGCGCAATGTCTTAAAATTGCGCCCACTTGTACGCATTTTTTCCATGGATACGTGAATCCGAAACGACCGTGCCAGGGCTCCCAGCTTGCAAAATTTGCCTGCAGGGCAATCGCCGTCCATTTTACAATTGCTTGACAGACTTATGTTTACGAGGCTGAACTACACACAGTGAGCTTACGAGGGACTCTTCCGTTTGCTTTGAAATTAGAACTGCCCTGTAACCTCGGTATATCGGATCCTCATAAGGTTCACCTTTACAGATTTTGGAAGATCTTCGTATCTCCTTGTGCACATCCAAAAAGTATTCTCTCGTGCATCCTGGTATGTTTAGGATCAGTCAGCTAGCATGCCGTTGTTTTGAGCTGAATTCGTTGATTCGTTAACATATGAACAAGAATCAGCTAGAATAGCAACAGACCTTCCAGCGCCTTAGCCAAGTCATTGAAATTGTTAATGATAAGGTTGTGGAGGTCTTCGCCTGCCCAAATAGGATAGATGCACAAGCTCACGAGCGTGCTAATGAGACAACCGAGCATTACTGTTAACATGCGGTCAAGAACAAGATCGACGTTGTCTGGTGCTCTGTACCCCGAGACTACCACCAGGCAAAAAGTAAGCACGAACATGACAATCCCGTAATCGTATTTCGCTTTTATTTGCGGAACGAAGCGAATGTACGTTGCAATCGTACCTGATTGAACAGGAACATGAACACCCAAATTCCAAGCCTAGTGGAAGCGAAGCAAAATCAAACGTCCCTTTGTTACATCACACTTGTGACACTATTTTCTATACCTATTGCAAAGACAGAGCTACCGACTATGAATGGTTCTATATTCGGTCCGCTGATGTTCGCGATAAGATCAAAGAGCAACCCAAGCGAAGCAGCCAAGATCGTCCCTAAACCTCTATTGAGAACTTTGCTAAGGGTAGCACCTGTTACACACCATAAAGGACATAGCAGAAGTTGTTAGCAAATTTTCATGTCAAAACCATGCTAATGTCGAAGAGATCTTTAGTCTAAGCAGGTCGACGGTTTGCCGTGTATGAAGATAAATCGTTATTACCTACTGTATATTCAAACACGACCACCACCGTCAAAATCGCCCAAAGCACATTTCGACCCAAGCTCTCATGCGCTACTTGGAGCAGCACAGTACAAGAAACTAAGCCCAATGCCAACCCAGCCTTGATGGAATGGATTACTCTCCTTCGGTCATCCACGCCAAGCGCTGCTAAAAGGCTACGAGTCGAGCTTAGACTCTTCTGCCCCCAAGAAGACTTGGATGCATGAAGTTCAATCTTGGGGTCAAAACGATTGGGGGCCGGGGCTGCCAATGCTTGGTCTGCTTCCATTCCTTGTACATGTTCCTCGAAGGTGGCGTTTTCTGTCGTAGACGTGGCATCATGGGAAATGGGCAAGGCTTTGGTATGGGAAGAACCAAGGTCACAGGAGAAAGAAAGTTGCAGGAAGAATGGCATGGCTGACTGTCGGAACCGTCTGAATGCGTAAATTTGCGAGTTGCAGGCCTGTGGATGTAACAAGACGATGGGCGACGGTTTCCTTGCAAGTTTTCAATTTGGATCACCGCAGCTTAACGTTAATTAGTGTCGTATAATCTATTCTCCATTATAGCTTTAACTAGAGTGGGTACCGCAGTGTCAAAATATGTGTGATAGCCCCGTCCTTTAGGTTACTCCCATGCTAGGAGGATAGGCTTGGATTGTTGCTAGGATCTCGAACTTTGAGATGTCCCTCATAACTCGTCACTTGTGTATTTGGTCTTTCACGATGCTTCTCTCTTTGAACTCTCGAACTTTGAGATGTCCCTACTTGGTCTTTCACGATGCTTCTCTCTTTGAAGAATAGTTGCACATTCTAAATTCAGGGCGGTGGCTAATGCACATGAGAGAAATTATTTGTCAATACTGAACACATCCCTGGTAGATGACAATTTTGCAATGCACATGAGAGACTATTTGTCAATATTAGAGCACATTGAACACATCCCTAGTAGATGACAACTTTGCAGGCCAAAGACTAGAGAGGTTAGGACAATGATCATCGTACAAGAGCAAATTTAATGGTCCAATAACAAAGGTCTCCACAACAAATGGCATGATAGAAAGGGAGGAATTAACATCAAGAGCGCACTTTTTCCATTTCTCTCTCCTTTGAAAATGGTGCACACAATGTTTGGTTATTCTTTCATGAGTATTTAAAAATGAGAATATCATCATCCTTCTCAATGTTCACACTATACAAACCATACCTATTCAACGCCACCAAGCATTGCAATAGCCAATGGGACACAAAATCTATTATTTGTATAATAGCCTCTGATGAGACAACATTGACTATTAGCCTTAGATGAGGCCTCTCAAACATTGTCTTATATCACTATAGTTTTAGCTTCTAGTAGGCAATGTTCATTTAAGATAGGATGTGCGGATAAGAAATCTTCAAGACTATGGTAGAATTTCTTTTCTCCATTCCAACAGATTAGAGGATTATCCAATAATGATCTCGATATCAATGGTTGTATCGCTTATCACCACATCACTCTAGTTACGTTCAAAGACATATATGTTAATCACAACGTTTAGAATGGATCGTATGTAGCCAAGCTTATATAGAACAAAGTATATCTTTCAAAATGTGGGTAATATGCATGCCCTGCAAAGCATATACATGTTGCTAGCTCTATAGGAGATTTCTCTTAGTGTACCTATAGTATGACATTTGGGAAATAATGAGGATGGAGTATTCTAGCACTTTGGATTACACAAGTTTCCTACTTTTCCCAATCCAAAGCCCATGTTTTCCACATGATGCACCAAATTATAGTTTCTTAATGCATTGCGAATGCTCCTTATTCTAATATTCTAGCATCATATCTAAAAAGATCTGGCTTGTTATTGATGTCTCTAGTTTATGTTTCTTTTTATCAAACATTCTCATTATATAAGCTAGGCATCATCTCTTGATAACCCTCTACACCCACATGAGACCTAAATGTGTGCCTATCATGCCTATTTTAAGATGTGTGAGTAATTATCTTAAGGGTTTAGAATGAGACAATATAAATTGTGGACAAAAGAAAATAGCATAGCTGGTATATGCTTCTAAGTATTGTAATTCGAGTACATACACACAGACACATTTTCAGATGCATTTATTGATTTTTTTTTTAAGTGACGGGCGTGTCTATTAGTGCATCTAGAAACCCGCATCTATAGGCACGTCTGTATAATAGAGAGACATGCGTATAGACGCTCTAAAGAAATTTATTAAAAAAACAAAAAGACGTGCATATAGACGCTCTGCAGATTTTTATTTGTATTTTTTTTAACAGAATGTTGTGTGGTTGAATAGAATGCTGTGTATGTTGTGTGGTTGTAGGAATCCCATTTCTACAATGTGCAATGCAATTTTTACAGCCAATAGCATTTTAATTTGCACAATTCCATGCACGTCTATAGCCAATGATTACAATTCGAATAAAACATTTACATTTATATCACAAAGCATTCATTGCTAAAACCACAAGAAGATAAGGAGAAAGGGTGATGAAAAGATGGGTGACAAGATATGGGTGGGAGATGGGTGGCAAGCATTTTCGGACACAACGGATTGATGATAGGAGAAACACACAAGATTGCGGCATCATTGCTAGCTTCGAGGGAGCCAATGGAGCCATGGATTTCCAAGATATTATTAAGCTTGACTTTCAGCACTTCTTTGTGTATGTTTTTTTCCCCCCCAAGAATCTTTGTGTATGTTTTGGATGTCAAGTGGTTTAAGGATGTGGTGAAAAGAGGCACTAATGCAACAATCAAATGCCATGCAAGTGGCTTTGTAATTATTGACTCCACAAAGTTTTGACAAAGCAAGAAGGACACACTAGTACTATAGCAACAATGTGAACAGGTACTATTCACATATATAAAAATACTGGATATTGAAGTAGATAGTTTGGCAAGGGTTGATCTCATTGAGGATGAGATCGAACCGAGCCCATCATTGTATCATCCAAATTTTTTACATATTGGCAAAACTATTTTATATATCGTCTCATTCTCCTCACCTTACTTAATTTTTATTGATATTTTTACATGTGCATAGCATTGATGTTTTTATTAAATTATGTTCTTTGGTAATCATGGGAAATGTTTGGAAAGCAGTGATGCACATTTATCAGCGTACAACACAATTTCAAACTCTGCTACGTGCTCATAAATGCATCTAAATGCTCATCTATTATGTAGCGTAGATGCATATTAAATGTCGCTTAATGAGGGCTCACAAAAGGAAAACTTTGCTCCAGGTTACCTACCATAACCACTATGTCTACTTTAACCAATATGTCAAACTATAACATACATGTAGCTCTTTCAACTAGCTTATCAAGAACATGAGTAACTATGTCAAGGCCAATTGGGAATTATGGTGTAAATTTATTGTTTGCTTTTGGTAGCACGTCCACTGCATGTATAATTGACCATGCAATCATGCTTTCCATATTGTTTGCGAATAGAATTATGCTCAACATAGTGTTGATTAGAGCACATAACAAGAAAATCAAAATCTTGTGGCATGCTATGATAATACAATAAGATTCGCTTTAGACTTCATATTGTAGGCACTCACGATGCACTCTTAATATCTCAAAAATGTAAACCATTATTCTTTCTTCAAGAAGAATTTGTAAGTCACTTTTGAGAGTATAATTTTGGAGACATATGTGACATAGTAGTTGTAACACAATCACATAAACTTGAAATTACATTCCTTTTGATAGCATCTATAAATATTCTAGAATATTTATTCTCCTCTTTATGGATCATTCCCAAGGATTATGTTCACATTTTCATGTTTGCATTAATGGGTTATTAATGTTCGTTAGTTATGCTCTAAAGTAGCATGAAATCAACATGATCACATTGATTGTTGGGAAAAATTATCGAGAAACTAGGTAAGACTACCACCGGTATTATTAACATACTAGGTGATAGTATTTATGTTAGCGGCAGTGGTATAGACATTACCAGGGGTTATTATTACAGTGGTATAGACATTATCGGAGGTGGTATAGACATTATCGACTATTATTATTATCAATGGTAGTTTAAACATTACCAAAAGTTATTCTTACCATTGGTATTATAACCGACAGTAATAGAATATTACCATCGATAGTCATCATGGTACCGCTAGTAGTAGCTATGGTACCGATGGTATTGTTAGTTGGGATTCATAGTTTCCCGCATAGCTCTACCCTATATATTGGTGGAAAAGACAATACAAGCTCTTCATTCGATCTGATTATGATTCATATACCAATAAACCATTTGGTAACTTGGGATAGAAAGGTGAACCATGATCTCGGGGTGGTCAGTCATCATATGTAACCCTATCACGTGAGTTCAACAGAAGGATATTTTTAATATCTATAATTTACAAAAATTTACTTACATAAGGGAGTTTTTAAATGGAATTTGGAAAAAAATTACAGATTTGTATAGAAAAAGGGTACATTTTATTAATGGAAAAATGACAGATAAGGTATTTTACAAATAGGCCTTGAATGCACGTGATATAGAGGGTTTATACATAGTGACCCCCCCGAGACCATGATCTGGATCTTATTGGTAAGGCCGAGTGGGGGAGGGCATCCATTATACTTATGGGTGTGGTTCATACTCCGATTCATTACATTTTAGGGAAATTGCAGACCATGAACGTGAGTACTAGTGAATGAAAGTGTTTGTTATGTGCTCCTGGGGATGGTCTATACTCTGACTCCTTGCATTTTGGGAAACTTGTGGACCACAATCATGAGTTCCAATGAATGTAATTGTTAGTGAGGAGCCTTGAGTTAAGGATTTATGGTGTAGAGCTCTGAGATTTTGACTTTGTTCTATTTTATTAGTAAATCATGGAAATAATTAGGAGACAAGATGGCAATGATGTGAGCAAAAATTGAGTACGAGTTGTGACTACGAATGCACAATTGGAAATGCTTGTAACTAGAAATCTTCGTGCACAACCTTCAAGATGAGCTGTGACTAGGCAAACTATGGATGCATCGAGTCACTGCCCAAGCCAATATTCATATGCTTGATAATGTTCTTGGGGTTGGACAAAAATTTGCAGAAGAGGATCTCAACGCCAAAATGGATACCCTGTGATATTGTTAACCAAGGTAGTATAGGTGATAATTACTTAGGAAAGACCAACAAAAATAATAAATATAATATTAAATATGTGCAAAAATAGTAACATCCAGACCTTCACAATTGGCATATCTTGATGTGTGTGTGATCGGCTATGGCAGGTGTTTGGGCATTGCACTTGCTACTCTACATAGTCTCTCAAAGTGCACACATTGTTGCTTCTCTTCGGCTTCCTCATGCACCAAGGGATGCTTACTTACTATCTTGAAACCTTTTCATTCTCTAGGCAGAGGAGGAGATCCCTATTCTTGTGACATTCTGGTGATAGAGTGATTGGATGCTTCACAACCAAGTGGTATGCAAGTTCTACATGCATCAAATTTAGTGTTCATGAGAGTGGATGCTTGATGCGATTGTTGCATATAGTATGGTTGATGCAAGATGAGAGATGTTGTTACATATGCTAATTAAGATGCAAGTTGTTATAGATAACAAAATAATTAATTAAAACTCATGTACATTGCAAATGCACAAACGCCGAACAGCAATGACTTGATTTTATTTCAATAGGATTCCATCGCAAAAAGTTTGACACTTGGGATCTTAGTAAATACAAGACCAATCAAAAGGCCTATGATGCTAGCCTAAGTGTGAGGCTCATCTCCTCCAAAGGCTGCATGGCCAATTGACTATCACGTCCTACTCTCCTCAGTATATTGATGGTGTCTGCAGGTGGCCTTCGCAATTCAGGGGTGGGATTCATCATATGTTCCCTTGCATGCCTTTTAACTTCTGTAACAAGTTAAACCATGGCACCACTCGATCTTTGTCGAGATATTTTCGTGCATCTTCATAAAGCTAGATCATTTTAACAATGATCTCTCCTAGCCAATGTGTTTGCATGAGGGGTGTATATACCTTTTAATGCTCCATATTGTAGCTTAGGTGTAAGCCACTGTTTTGCAAACGCTTTTGCTCTTTCGTGTGAACTCTCTCAGCAAACCTGGCATTTGTCTCTCTAGATTGCTTCTTTAATTTCTTGAATGCCTTTTGAGTCACCGTGAATTCCATGGCCATCCCCAAGTCTATGATGCCTATGCAACATCTAGAATTTTCAACAAAATCTAAGAGAATGTTGCTTGGATGCAAGTTCGTGTGCATCCAATTTCTAGCATGCAACTGGGCTAATGCATCTCCCAGGGCATGGATGATATGCAAAAGATTCTCACAAAATACATCCATGTCCAATGTATCTTGGAGTCCCCCCCTTGTTGTGGCCATTAAATCTACCTCCCCCACTTAGAACCTCGTGGATGTAGCATGTGAATCTACCCTGATGCATTGGCACAATTTGCAGAAACTCTAGGACACTGCCACCATTAAAATATGGTGTGATGGCATGCATTGGTTCTTCTACAGTTGTTTATCATATGGACAAGCATTAGATGTCAGATCTGCATCTGTCCTTTGCTTGTTGACTCTCGTGTGCAAGTCCCAACATTCCCTTTGTACTTCTTACCAGCATATTCCACATGATATGGCAATCTTGGGGATCCTACCAAGAACACTTGAAATAGCTTCCATATGCCCCTAAACCCACCTTCTTGCCAACTTCTATCTCTTTCTCAATGAGGTACATCAAGAAAGACACATGGCTTATGTTACTTGCTAGGTGTTGGGCTCTTTGGAGGACATCGTCCCTCAATGGTGGCTAAGAGGATCCAGAGGCTACATGCCTTTGGCTACACCTAGGGATATGGCTCGTCCATAGGTGGATGCAACCTTCTTATCCCAGCTCATAGACACTAAAACTCATCGATCTGACCCATGCACACCAGTCCATTATGTTAACCTTACTATGTCATACTCTTGAGCAAGGGTGGTATCCACATTACATGCTTCCTTGAAGCACTTCTCTACATTTTCGATGAAACTATCAACCCAAATCATTCCATTGCTCTCCCATTGCACCAAGTTGACAAGAATCTCATTGCTTCAGATTGCAAAATACTCTTAGCATCTTGAGAATCCTTCTCTTCATACTATTGATTCCATCTAAGCTAGATGTTGTTGTTTGCATCTCACTTTCTTACATATTGCATACCCTCATAGAAAAGGCATCATGTATGCTTCTCATAACTATTTTGTGTTTGGCCCTATTCAACTCTTCCCTAGTTTTGGCTTGGTCCAAGCCATCGAGGCCATGCTTGCAAACATATGCTACTATGTGTGTAGAAATCTTGGGCCCTGAAACTTGCAGAAAGATTGAATGATTGACCCTTGCAAACAACTGCATTATACCACACAATAGCGAGCAAGCAACCATGTGACAATACCTAAGCACTAGTGACTCTAACTCCTTGTGTACCAATCCTATGGTTTTCTTTTTAATAAAATTACATGGAATACGATTCACTGATCATGCATGAATGCAAAATATTCTTTCATTAATTTCAATGCATAGACATGCATCATGCATGGATGCAAAAGATTCATTTGATTTTTTAAATGCGTAGATGCAAAATGTGTTTTTTTTTTTTGACAAAATAATCCCCACTTGATGTGGAGATCTGAGGTAACCTGGATCAAGGTCATGGTCCCTACTAGCCCCTGTCCTATTTAGGATGCAGGACCAAGAACCACTTCCCATACCAGGCCCCCCGGCCTAGACTTGGAGAGAGGTAAAAACTTTTACCTCTTCTCAATCCCCAACAATGGTGAAATGAGCTCGGCGGGGGCATAATAACTTGGGCCAGTAGTACTATGGTGGTACTACATAGGATACCACTGGTAAGCCTATTATCGTCAATATTAAGGAAAGTACCAACGGTATTATTTCTTGTTCTAATGGTACTATTAAAACTACTACCGACTATTTTATTACTTCTAGAGTACTGACAGTAGTTTGAAGTAAATGTTGGTGGTAGTTTTATAACTACCACTAGTACTATGCCGTTTGACAAGTCATAGAGCCACTAGATAGCATGAAGGCATGATTGTTCCTATAATTACATGAAATACACCATCACAACACGTAGTCACAAGAAAATTCACATGATTACATGAATATTCAATTCCAGATCGTTCCAATAGAAAGTGCTTGGAAGAAAATATTTATGATTGAAGATGAGCCAAGGTGCTCAACAACACTGTAAGAAATAGAAGGGGCCCAAGAAAACGACCTCATATAGGTTGGATTAGCCAAAGAAATAGCAAAGGTCAAAATTCTTTACTCACTAATGCAATTTGTTTGTAATACATCACTCTCGGTTTTCAAAAAAAGCATTGAGAGTTAAGTTAATCAAGTTTGGAAGAAAGCTTGAAACATCTTCCAACAAGGATACTTTATAAAGGAAAAAGAAGAGTTAACCCCACAAATGATCCTTGGTAAAGCAAATAGAGACCAAACACGACACATATGATAAGCATCATGTGTCTCACCAGCTCCAATACTCCTAAGATTGCAAATTAGTTTGTCCAACCTTGAAATAACTAAAGAGAAAGGGTACCCTCATAGCTCCCATAATGAGGATAATCAAGAAGTCACAGTGAGCTATTATAGCTTGCAGTATGCTTAATTGTCATATCTATAGTTAATTTTGAGAAAAAGTGGTCCTAAGACATGAAACTATCATAAATCAACCAAAAGACATTTAGAAGGATGCTGATTCAAATTTCTACTAGTATCACAACAAAAGGATATAATAAATTCTTCAAATCCTTGCTTTCATGAAAAGGATCTATCAACATGTCCAAGTAGAAATGGATGTAATGCCATTTTTTAACAATTTTTACTTGTTTATACAAAGTAAAACTAATTTTGATCTCTTTGATTTCTTGCAATTTGAGGTGATACAAGGAAGGATAGGTGCCACTAGAGTAGTCCCTACTGAAACTTACAGTTGATTTTCTTTGTCTGTGTCTTTATAATGAGTGTCGTCTCGACTCTCTAGTGGAATTGTAGATTTTCAAGAGTTATTTAATACATGCTCAAAACATAAAGATGGATTAGAAAAGAGATCCATCACTCCTCCTAGCCTATAACTTATTTCCTTATGATAGATGTAGCGATGGATTTTGTTCCATGCCATAGGATTTTAGCAACTCATTACAAACACCTTGTGACCCTTACCTATCTTTTTGGTAAATCTAGTGATGGATGCTTTCGAGCATCATCTACTTTCATGCCATATGAGGTCCATAGGATTCAACGGAGTTACAATTCATGGCACAATATTTTGTTTCTTGCAAAAATGTTTGGATGACCCATAGTTGCTTTGAACATTATCTACATTGCAATGAATATTATCTATATGCATTGCACTGAACTACTTTACTTACAAAATTATGGGAACATGCTTTCATTAATTTTGGACTGGTGCACTATTCAAAATCATTTTTGTAAGTACTTTGGGAAAGTGGACTCTCTGAAATCACTTTTATACATATTTTGGGGTACTTTAAGATGTAATTTTTTAAAGAAGTATACTCTTAAAAAAGCAAAGCTTTAAACAACAAGTAAGATAATTTGGTAAGTTTTTGGAAGTGCAAAAAATGAAAATTGTAAAATTTAATGTAACATTCTATAAAGATTGAGACTCAACTTTTTCTTAACTTCTTAACAATTTAAATTAAATTTTAATGCATGTAAATTTTATACACACACACACACACACATAGATATACATATACGTATACATATATGTATACATATATGTATACGTATATGTATATCTATGTGTGTGTGTGTGTGTGTGTGTGTGTGACATTAAAGTACCATGATAAGAGTCGTTTAAAATCTCCAAGATATCATAACGATATTAATAAACACCATTTCAAAGTTCAAAACTCTAATATCTAGTAGATATGGTATCATAGGACACTACACATGCATGCATGGCACAAACATGCCCTTGGTTCATCGATGGAAGGCCATTGTTACATATGGAAGCACGGGTGCATTGCTCTTGCACACATGGCATGAACATGCCTACAGGGCTTTTAGTTCATCCATGTTGATGTGGGATTCATGCTACAATCATTGACCAGGAGAGAGAGAGAGAGAGAGAAAGAAAGAAACTATTATTATCGTCCTCTGGGGCCTGAAATCGACCCATGGGACCCAATGGAATGTTACAAAAAAGTCTCCTTCTTTGAAGAAGGGTGGAGTGGACAGCTAGCATGTTGCTACCTGTGTAATACATTGGTCACGGTATGCAAGGACCTTGGTAATGTAATTGCCCAAGGCTGCGAGGTGAGGATGGGAAAGCAAGCTCTCCAAACTGTTGTGATGCTGCGTGACAATGCTGAAATCTTCTCTTAGATGCTCATATCGCAGACATGTCAAAAGAACATGTGCCTCATTTTCCACTTCATCTAAGTTGCATAGGTGGCAGAGTCTTTGTTCCCTTGATACTCCTTCCCATGCCTTTTTCTCTACTTCTAGGGAGTGTGATTGAGTTCGGATGACTGCGATGCTTCTTCTTGCCCTGAGAGAGATAGGTGTGCATATATATTTGTGTGCTTTGTTCTCTTTCTGAGAGTATGTGGTCCAATAGTTGGGGTTGATATTCTCACAATAATATTCATATTTGGTCCTTTTCTTCGCTGATTGCCATTTATTGTGTAGTGCTTCTAAAAAGGCTGTAGAAAACGTCCTTTTCTCCTCTTCCCTTGGCATTGCATCTAAGTAAGAAGCAACTTCCCATCTTTGGAACTAGCCTTTAATGTCATACCCCCATCCAAATGATAGCATCTTGCCCTTGTTTGTTTTTTGAGGTCTCTTGCTTGCCTCCCATGCTCTCTTTGGTAGCCTATGTGCTTGCATATCTTGAATCCTCTTTATATATTTGAGGACTCTTTCCAATGGGTCTGCAACCAGTTTCAAGAAGCATGATTGAGTATGGTGTGGTGGACTTAATTCCTAAATGCCTTTTGAGAAATGACTTCTGCAATTTCTCAATGTCATTCCATTTTGATGCTCAAATGCTACCTCTCCATACCTCCACACCGTAAAGCACTGTTTGAATGACATTACACATCAAATAGCACATGCCTAATATCCCATCTCGTGGTGTCATTATTTCTACAGTCATTTTCAAAGCAATAGTACTTACCCCATCCTACATCAATCCTCCTCTGAACACAATCTCCCCATCTATGGTTAGATGGTACATCTATCCCCAAGTATTTGAAAGTTTGCACCCTCTCGATTTCCTTCTTATCATACATAATGCTTGGGATGTTGGCTGGCTGTATTGTCTTTATTACCATCAGTTTGTTCTTATTGACATTAACTGTTAGACCACTCTCCATGCAAAATTTATGGAGGGTGTGCATCATCCGCTGTATATTCTCTGGTGTGTAAGAGAAGAAGACCACATCATCTACATAAAGCAATAGTAGAATGGTATATCCACATATTTGGGGACTCATTAGCTGCTCTCCCTATAGCATCATATGAATTAACTCTTCCAGCTTGTCTATGCATAGACCAAACAATGTTGGGGATAATGGGCAGCCTTGTTTGACTCCCATGTTACTATAAAATGTGGCTAACAGCCCATTATTCCCTTTTACTTGGCATGCTAGTTTTTCATACATTCTAAAGATTGCCATTCTCAGATGATCAGGCACTTCTAAATGCACTAATCTTTCCCACAAATGGTTCCTGGGGACAGTGTCAAATGCTTTTGTAAAATCAATAAAGCAGCAAAAAAGGGGTTGTTCTCTTAGCCTGCTTTCTTCCATTAGTACCCTCAAAGTAATCAAATGATCAGCTGTACTGTGGTTCTTCCTGAAGCCTGCCTGTCCAATGGCTCTTTTTCTATTCAGCTCAGCCCATAGACTCAGCTCATTTTCGATAATTGTGCTGAAGAGCTTTGCCATAATGGATCCTACCATGATAGTCCTGTAATTGGTGAGCTGACTGCGATCTCCCCCTTTAAAGATGGGTTTTATCCAATTATCTTGCCAGTCTAGTGGGAAACCATGTTTAATTGCATCATTAAGCAAGTGGGCTAAGCACCCTCTTGTATAATCCTTTGTCCACTTGATCATCTCAGTATGAAAATGTAGAGTGTCTGGTGCTTTCCCATTGGCCATTTTTTTAAGACCTTCATTTACAGCATCTATAGTGAAAATGTTTGGACCATTGTAGAAGAACCTCTCAACAACCATAGGTGGGGCATTTGGGTGCATGTATAATTGCTTCACATATTGAAGCATTTCCTCTGCTGTAAAATCTCCTAGAACATCCTTTTTTCTTCCCTTTGTTTTCCTCCAAGTGCCTTTTAGGTTCTTTGCAAAATCTATGGCATCTTCCCATTCTTTATCCACCAAGTATTTCCTTCTCTTCCTCCAGTTAAGGGCATGAAAGAGCCTTTCAGCTTCTCTACGTTCACTCCCATTTGGCATATGTTTTATCTTCAATCTGGTGCTCTTACATTCTTTATCGAACCACCGATTACATGGTAGCCCTTTTGTACATGTTCTCTTATTTTTTCTCTGCCCCAAAACTATTTGTGCAGTAGAGAATAATGCTTCCCTCATTCTATTCCAATCTAGCATGCATGTGTTCTTGAGCAATGTATCTACAGCCTCTTCATAATATTCCCTTTTGTCTATGTCCATGCGGAGGGACCAGTTTTCTGTTGTGGCTGTTTTAACTTCTGCCAAATGGGGTATGTGCATCTCGATGTAGAGAGGGGTATGATCCGATTCAGGCATTTTTGAGCCTATCTTGTAACATGCTACTAGATGTATTGTATCTGTGGAAACTAGAACATAGTCCACCACACTTTGTCCTCCACTAGCTGGGAAACAGGTCGGGACCTTTGCACGTGGAAATAAGGATGTTCCATTTAACACAATCATTTGAAGGCCATTGATTAGACTCATAAGTGCTTCCCCATGTGCATTAGTCTCCTTATCTTGAGAGCATCGATGCCAACTAGTGTCTATTTCAATCTCTTCCTCTTTATTGTATTCATGTCCTGTCAATGACTGAATTTGGGCATTTCCAATTTGTGCATTCATGTCTCCCATTATTATTACTCATCCCTTGGAGCTGAAGTGGACCACATCTGAGCATAGATCTCCAAATGGATCTGAGGCATCTTTACCATATCGTGGATAGTATGGAGATTCCCGATGTGGGATGTAGCATCCCACAATGTATAATGGCATTGGCTTCATCTCTATCTTTATCCATATGTATCTTTTGTAAGGATCATCCTTGCATAAACTAACAATGTCTTGTAAACATTCCTTGTACATGCATGCAATCCCTCCTTGCCCACGAGTGCCTGCTCGTGTTTGCCATAGTGAATGTACCATGCATCCTTGAACTGTTGGTAATCTTTGCACGTCTCTTTCCCATGTTTCTGCTAAAAAAACTATCTCTGCATCATCTAACACATCATTGAGACCAGAGCCTTTATGCCATGGGAAACCCCTACAATTCCAGAACATTATTTTAAGCATTGTTTGGGTCCCATGGGCTGCGTGTCCCTAGAGAGAGAGAGAGAGAGAGAGAGAGAGAGAGAGGGGGGGGGGATGGAAGGGGGGGGATAGAGAGAGGGGAAGGAAGGGGGAAAGGAAGGGGAAAGGGAAGGGAAGGGGGAAGGGGAAGGGGAGGTGAGGGGGAGAGAGAGGGGAAGGGGAAGGGGAAGGCGAAGGGAAGGGGGAAGGAGGGGGGAAGGGGAAGGGGAAGGGAAAGGGGAAGGGGAAGGGAAAGGGGAGGGTGAGAAAGGGGAAAGGAGGGGGGAAGGGGAGGGAAGGGGAGGGTGAGAAGGGAAAGGGGGAGGGAAGGAAGGGGGAAGGGGAGGGGAGGAGAAGGAGAGGAAGGGAAAAGGCAAGGGGATGAGGAAAGGGAGGAAGGAAGGGGGAGGGGGGGGTTACTATGGATACACAATCCCCCCTCCCCTCCCCCTCCCTAATGCTCCTCGTGCAATCATGGCCGCACGGCCGTGCCACCCAATAAATGAATAAAATAATAATAATAATAATTTTTTGTGGCTACAGTAATGTGGTTTGGAGGGGAAGGAGGAGGGGAAAGAGGAAGGCGAAGGGCACGAGAAGAAGAGGGAGAGGGAGAAGGAGAAGAGAGAGGGGAAAAGGAAGGGGGGGGAAGAAAAAGGCAAAGTGGAGGAGAAGAAGAGGGAGAGGGGGAGGGAGAAGAGAGAGGGGAGCGGGAGGGGGAGGGAGGGAGGGGGAGGGGAGGGAAGGAGGATATTCTCCTTTGAGTTATGGGAGGTGTGAGTCAATATATAAGCCACAAAACCCTTAAAATTTTGAAATTTTTTATTTTTTGCCTCTCCCTGTTCCTCCCTAGAATTCAAACTTCCCAGTCCTCCTTCTCCCCCTCCTCTCCCTTCCCTCCCCTAGAATTCAAACTTCCTTCTCCCCTCTCCTCCCCTCCCCTCTCCCTCTTCCCCTCCCCTTCCCTCTCTGCCCTTCTTTACCTTTCGCCTTCCCTCCCTTCCCCCCCTCCCCTCCCCTAGTTTCCTTTCCCTCTATTCCTGCCCTCTCCTCCCTCTCCCCTTCTATTCCCCTTCCCTCCATTCCCTCCATTTCCTTTTTTTCCTACCCATGGAACCATGGCCGTTTTTTTTAATTTATTCTTTTCAAACAAAAAATAAATTAATCCTTGCATGGTCTTGGATTATAGTCACTCTTTTTTCCCAGCCCCTTTCATCAATTATATATAAGGCATGCTCATGAAACTTTGCAAATACCTTTACCATTCTTAAATCCTACATCCTAAATTCTATACCATATACCCTAAACCTTCAACTCTATAACTTAGACCCTAACTTCTATAGCCTAAACTCTAATCCCTATACATTAAGCCCGTACAATTCAAACCATATCTTGATGAACACGATACTTTGCGTGCACCTTAAGGTGGGTACGAATGAGGCAAGTGGAAACTTTCATGGCCATCAAAGACTCTACTCTCAAATAAGACACCCGATAGTGATTTTGGACCCTCATGCATGACAGGTGATGAAAAACATGATATAATGCATTCAATAGTCGAAGGTAAAGAAATAGTTGGTTGTTTGTTTGACAACCATGATATAGCACCTTGACCAAGGAAAAATGCATATCCCTGTGTGGATCTCTTGGTCTCATGATCTCGAGCATAGTCATTGTCACGGTATCCATGCAACCTTGGATGACTTCCTCTGTATTCTATTCCAAGCTATCTTGTACCTCTGATATATCTCAAGACTCTTTTGGCTGCATTCCAATGAGACTATTTTGGATTTGCCATAAACTCTGCTAGTGAACTTACTGCATAACAAATATATGGCCATGTGATAGTTAGATATATAAGAGATCCAATGAACTACCTATAGTATGTCATTGACTGTAGGCTTTTCTGAATCTTTTGTAAGCTTCAAACTCTGTTCCATGGGAGTGGCTGCAATCTTGTAATTTTCCATATGAAACTTCTTCAGGAGAGTGTCAACATACTTCAGCTGACTCATAGTGCAGAAGTCCAAGATCTTTCATGTGGAACTCTATAGATAAGTCTTGTTTCAATTTCTTGATGAAGCTATCCTTGCTTCTGGTCACAATCAGATCATCTACGTACAAAAGCACAATAGTAATGTCTTCCCCTTGAACTTTGTAGTAGAGATTATGATCTGCATTGGACTTCATGTATCCCAAATTAGCAAAATACTTGTTGATTCTGTTGTACCAACTTCTAGGTGCTTGCTTTGAGCCGTAGAGACTTTTCTTGACATGGCAAACCTGATTCTCCTTTCCTAGTTCAAATAACCTACTAGTTGTTGCATGTAGACTTCCTCATCTAGGTAACCGTTGAGAAATGCATCCATCGAGCCGATACACATTCCATTTACTAAGTGTCACTAGTGATATCAAGAACTATATGGAATTCATCTTTGCTACTGGAGCATAAGTCTCATCATAATCTTGAGCATATTGCTATAAATCATTTTGCAACTAGCCTGGCTTTGTATCTTTGAATACTTCCATCTGGACTGTACTTTATTTTGTATACCCATTTATTTGCTATGGCCTTCTTTCCTAGTGGAAGGTCTCATAATTCCCAAGTATTATTCTTGTACAAAGCATCCATTTCTTCATTCATAGTAGTTTGCCATTCTAGCTTCTCTACTGCATCTTTGAAGTACACTGGCTCTTTTGTAGCCATGATGGTAGTCATAAGAGCATAGTTGGTGGTTTCAACCTGAATTGCTTTGCCTTTCTGAGCATATGTTAATCTGGCCTTCTCTTCTTCATCAACCTGTTTATAGATGACTATGAAATTGGTGTGTCTATCTCCTGTGTAATTGAGGTTTTCCATTCTGATTCCTCATCAAAGATTACATCTTTGGAGGTAATGACCTTGTGGTTGATGGGATCATACAACTTGTATGCTTTGCTTTCTTCGCTGTAGCCAACCATGATGCATTTGCATGACTTTGCATCCAATTTCTTGCGATCATCATCATGTATGTGGGCATATGCTATGCAAACAAATATGCGGAGATGCCCAATGTGTGGCTTATGTCCAATAAATGCTTCATAAGGTGTCATACCCTAAATTGATTCGGTAGGAAGCCAATTAAGCAAGTAGTTTGCAATGGCTATTGCTTCTGCCCAATATTGATTTAGAAGATGCTTCTTACTAAGCATTGCTCTAGAACTGTCTGCTAAAGTACCATTCTTCCTTTTAGCTCTTGCATTCTACTGAGGAGTATCTACACAAGTGAATTGTCTTCGAATCCCGTGACTTCTACAAAAGTTCATGAATGCTGAAGACATGTATTCACCTCCTCTATCTGATCTCATGACTTTGATCTTTCTACCTGTTTGGTTTTCTACCATGGCTTTGAATTCTTGAAATCTAGAAAACACTTCAGATATCTCTTTAAGAAAGTAGACCCAACAATATCTATTGTAGTCGTCAATAAAAGTCAAGTAGTAAAGTGAACCATTGACGCTACGGGTCTGGGCATATCCCCATACATTTGTATGAATCAAACCAAGAATACCTCGTGCTTGAGAGGTGTTTCTGCTAAATTTGGTTCGCTTTGTTTACCGAAGTAGCATGCTTTGCAAACTTTTCCAAGAAACTGTAGCTTAGGAATCCCAATTGCTATATCCTAATTCCTAAGATCTAGCAAGCTCTTGAAATTGACATGACCATATCTCTTGTGCCATTTTGCAGATGGTGGCATCTATTATGGTTGAGCTGACATGGTATACAAATCTGGCACTGTAGCTAGAATTATGTACAAGCGACCTTCCTTAACTCCTTTTCATACTAGTTGAAATATTTTGGATTTGTCTCTGATGGTGCATTCATCTCCGTCAAAGATGACCGGTACTTGTGTTACATTATTTGACCTACTAATAACAAGAGGTTCTTGCTGAGCTTCAAAACATAGAGGACATCTTTCATCAATCCTTTTTAACCAATGAAATTGTTCATAGGGATAATGCATGTCCCTTGAACTGGATTCGGTGTATTATCTGCTGTGTAGATGATATTCTTTTGACCTTCTAATGGTTTCATCTCTGTGAATGATGTTTCCCTTTGCTACTTGCTAAGGTCTACATAGTTGTCACACAAATTGACATGTGGCAAATCCTTACAAGCCATCCTTATCTTCCAAATCAAAGTCAACTAAAAGATTGACTGGATTTTTTCTAGACTTGGGCATGACTATTTGAGGAGGTGTATTTTGAGGAGTTTATTTGATGTCCTCTCCACAACCTTCCTACATAGGTCTACATTCCAACTCATATTTTTTGCATATTCTGAGCATCGTCTTAGTGATTAATAATGGGCTCATGGCCCTTGAAGGAAAATACTTCGACAAGAAGGATCAATTTGATGGGACTAAGTATCATATGTGGTCTATCAAGATGAGATGGGCTTAATCAAGCAAGACGTGGGGGATAGTATCTAGAACCAACAAGAAGCCATCCACTTTTGTCAACATGAAGACTTGGCAGTCGAGTAAAACTAGACATGAAGGCACTCGCCTTTCTTGTCTCTAGATTGGTTGATTCTCAAATTGGCCAAGTAGCTTTGACAAGTTCTTCGCATGAGGTTTGGGTGCAACCTCTTGTTTGGTCAAGTGAGTGTGACCTCTTGATTGTTTCTTTGAAAGAGCTTATATCTCCTTGAAATGAATGAAGGTAAGAAAGTGGCCGAACATATGGAAATCTTCCTGCTTTGGTGGATCAACTTGCTAGTGTTGGGGTGACTATAAGTGATGAGGAAGCTATGTTTGTTCTTCTTGCCAGCATGCCTGAGACTTATGAAGCATGTGTGTCTACCTAAGCAAATTAATCTACCTTAACTCTTAGTGATGATGCTGCCGCTCTCATCTTGGAGGAGATATGAATTGCTTCAAGAAAGAAGAATGGCAAGGAAAAAGAGAAAGATGGAACCTCTTCAAAGGAGAAGAAAGTAAATGCCTGGGTGAGCATGTTCTCTTTGTGAAAAAGCCATGGATTAGCTACTATTGCAAGCGGTCTAGACATATAATCAAGGAGTGCCACAAGAAGGAGGGGGATGAAAAGGTTAATCATAAGGATGCCTCATCTAATCATGAAGCCAACCTCACTATTTTTGAAAGTATACTGTGATCAAACAAGTTCTTAGTGAGGCTTAGTGGCTCCTTAGTCAAGCACACCTTGTGTGGTGTTGATGCTTGATCAAGAGAGAGTATTGAGAGATGGATGATGATAGCAACCACACTTAGTGATTCTATGTGGGTAGTACATTTGATTGGGTGTCTAAGGTTTTAGTCATGTGCTAGGCTTCTGACACATCTGGGTGCTATGTGGCAAGCAATTGTAAGTACCTCCTTGCATGTCAGACACTCCGAGGTGGTATGCTTAGTGAAGGACAGTTGGACTTCTCCATTTGCCTATTTAAGATCTTGTACATGAGTGTGTAACGCAACTACATGTCAACTTGTATTCTCTTTGTGAACAATGGAAACTTCGTGTTGCTTTGTGACATCTTGCCTCCATCTTTCATCCCAAGTTTCTCTTCATCTCTCGTCCTTGATCCCATGTCAAGCTTAATATACCACTTTCAATGTTGTGGTTAGAGAAGGTGTGTGGTAACAATAACCAAGATGATTAAATAATATGTTTAAATTTGTTCATATTTTAATTTTAAATCAATTATAGTATATAGATAATTCAATAGGGATACAATACTTAAACACGTTTAGCTCTATAGAAGAATGCTCTTCAGTATAGGTATATGTCATTAATGAGAAATATTGTATGTTACATAATGGGTTTCAAGACTTCTCATATCCACTCATGCACTCATTTAAGTTCACCTCTCTCCCCTTACCTTGCAACACCTCACTAGTTACCCATTCCTCTTCTTTATCTACACACATGTCTCAAGGGGGAGTGTCACTATGTACAAACACTATATATTACGTGTGTTCAAGAACTATTTGTAAAACCCCTTATGCGTAAATTTTCATAAATAAAATGCACCTCTTTTCTATTCAATCTATAAAAGTTTTCCCAAAATCCCTTTCATGGCACCCTTTTACGATTGGAAATGTGAAAAAAAAAAGAATTAGATCTGTCCTTGGGTTGGATTCATGTGATATTCACATATGTTATTGAGTGAACCCGCCCCCCCCAAAGTGTGAGAGGCATGTCCACGCTAGTAGGGTCAAAAGAAATAAGATACTTATGTAATAAAATAGAGTACCTACAACCCTTTGGCATTGAAATTTCATGACATCTAAGGTCTTTAATAAATAAATCTTCATGAATTCTTCAAAGAGAAACATATATTACTAGACACTAATAAGAGACATGTAATTTATGTACTCCACTGGTAGAGATGTTCTTGCATATTGGAGAAGCTTTGAGGCTATTTTCCTTCTATCAAGGACAAAAAATCCATATATTTTAACTTTAACTTCATTGTGGAAAAATTTAGGATCTATCTCTTTTGATAATATCCAGCAAATTATATATATATATGCTTGTTTTAGTACTTGCCAATTTTTCTATCATTTACTACCTATTCGCTCTACTTATATTCATCATTTAGTAGGCCTTTCTTCCTCATCTCAAGAACATGCTAGTGCCGCCCATGTCGTTTTGTCAACTTTGGACTACCCTCCTCATTTGCTTTGGTCATGCCGGTGACCTCTGCACCATCCTCCTGGATAGTTGTGGATACCATCCTCCTATATATGTGAAGATTGTTGCAGAGACCGAAGGGCATCATGTGATAAGCGAGTTCACCTAGACCAGGTGAGGGAGATGTATCAGAGCTTGGTTCTTCCTATGCCCATCCAGCTGTCACAATCTAGAGAACTTATTTCCATCATATTAATTGAAAAGCATCCAAAGGCTCCCATGCAATCTTAAGATAATAGCTTCACCTTCTTTTGGGACAACATGATCGAACAAGTAGGTCAAGCTTTTGAAACCCTCCATAGCTTGTGTCTCCTCTCTGCAATCTTGGTCATCTCTAATGGGCCAGTCCCCTAGAGCCCAATGTTGCTCTTCTACTCCAACTTTCTCTTCAAAATCCTCTTTCCCTAGTTCTAAGGGCTGGTGTCGTGCCTTTCCCATAACCAACTAGTTCTAAGGGTTGGTGCCGTAACCAACTAGTTCTAAAGGGTTACTGTCGTGCCTTTCCCCTAACCATATCTATTTCCAAGGACATGGATCCTAAGGGCAACCAAACTTCATCAGTTGACCAATCTTGAATGGCCTTTGCCGAATGCAACCATGGTCTACCAAGAAGCAAAGGATACATTTGCTTATCCTTTGCCACACCACCTATCTTCATGATAACACCCTTGACTGCTCCCATAAGTTTCACTCTGCATTGATCATCCATGCAAACTTGGAAATAGATGTCACTTGTTAACTTCAAGCCCAGTTGTTGTAGCGTATCTTTTAGCATGATGTTCACGGCAGTTGCACCACCATCAAGGAAGATGTCCATCAGCTCCACCCCATTAATATATGCAGTGAGCCTGGGGCTTTATCACAAATGAGGGTAGCATATACTAAGTAGTGCTCTCGTGTCAGCTCGATCCTATCTCTGGTGTGGGCCTACCATCTTAAACAGGTCCCTTTTGTCGACCCCTGGCATATGGTTCATGATTTCAATGGTTGTGAAGGGTAGTGTTGAATTCCATTAGATCGTCAATCAAGGAGTAGGGCTAGGTAGTAGCCTTTTGTGACCTCATCCTCCAAGTTTCTGTCTACGGGTCAAAGCTCCACTCGAGGTCCAAGGTGTAAATATGAAGGTCCAGGCATTGACTCACATAATGATTCCTCCCTCACTCGCTTCCCTTTGTCTTGCGCCGTACCATGTCTCAATGGCCTTTCCTTATCCATGTGAAGTGCACTTCTTGGGGGGACAGTGGAAGATCCTGCTTGCACCTCCTTGTCCCTGCTCTGTCTAGGTTCATCACCACCATCGCAAACCTCACTGCTCTGGACTTGCTAGAAGGGTCATCACCACCGTTCTGTCCTAAGGTCATCACCACCATTGCAAACCTCACCATTCTAGACTTGCTAGAAGAAAACTATAAAATATGCATTAGTCCATTTCAAATGTGGACGCACAAATTTCCATCAGGTAGCTGGCTCACAAGACCTGTGGTATAGTAAATCTTAGGCTATGCCAATGTCATCAAATAATGAGCTTACCAATTGCTTGTTGGTATAGTGTAGGATCTAAAAATGAAGACTTTCCAACATCTACATGTTGTGGTAGATCCCAATAGGAGTACTCAAAGGTATGCATCCAACATCTTGAATTGATCCAACATGAACTCAATGTAGCTTGTTTGGCTAAAAAATATGCCTTCCTCTATTTGTTGTATTTCAATACCTAAAATACAATGCATGAATCCCAAATCATGCATTTGAAAGTATTTGCAAAGATTGAGCTTCACCTCCTTGATCACCTTGTTATTGTTGCCCACTACTGTGATGAGGTCATCCACATAGAGTACCATTATTGTAAAACAATCTACATTTCTCTTCACATACACTACTTTGGAGGGACTCATTAAAGAATGCATATGTCCCCTCGCTTTCAATCTAGATTTTAAATAACTCTGTAGGAGTGATTCCTATTGTAAAATTTTTTAATTCCTCTCAAAGCATTTAGGAGCAAACTAACACCACTCTAACGCTCCTAACAAAGCTACATCCACACATGCACTTGTGGCAGAGACACCCTTGGCAAATCTCGCCCAATCTGCATGCAGCTACGTTTTGGCCAGCGCCTTCGACTCTAATGCTTGCCACATCCGCATATAACTCTGCTGCAATAACTGCCCCCGCCAATCCTCTATCCCGAATCCCCCCCTGAGATTCAACCACTCCCTTTAACTCCTCCACGACCCAACATGGCTAAACGCCATCATGACAACAATGGGGATATCGACCTCGATGCTGAGGCTGACAATTTCTTCAATCAAAGAAATAACAACAATCAAGGCCGATGCCCCTTGGAAAAACTGGAACTTCCCAAATATAATGGTCGGGGAGATCCAGCCCGATTTCTCCAGCATTTTGATGCCGCATGCCGCGCACGTGGAGATCAATCCCATGAAACTAAGGTGGCTTAGTTTCCCATGGCCTTAATTAATGAAGCATCTAAATGGTACCTAGACCTTCTCGTGGAAGAACGCGTGCTTTGAGGCACTTGAATAAACTATCCAAACATCTTTATTGAATCTTTTTTATGCAATCAAAGTTGTCCATAATCTGATGTCCTTGAGTGGCCAAGACACCACAATTAGCATTATCACCATTTCATAACACATCTTATTTGAGGATTCAACTCTTTTAGACACTTCAAAACCATCCTTTGCTTCTATCACATTTGACTTGAACCGTTTCTTGCCATTTGCCCCATGCTTAGCCTTTGATTTAGTGGTGCAATCCCTAGGAATGTGGCCTAGCTTGCCTTAATCACACTTTGTTTTGCTCTTTGCAAAATATTGTTGTCTTTGTTGAGTTTGATTGTTCTTATTCTATTTAGGCCTAGATAACAAGAACTTCCACCATTATTGCATTCCTTTGAGTGTTCTTACCTCTGAATTGCATATGATGCATCTTTGCCACTAGTGTTCCTTCAACATGGTCTTCCCTAATCCTTTTCTCCAATCCTCCTCTTAGATCAATAACATCAATTCATCATATTTGATAGCTATACCTCTAACAACCACTACATCTTGAGGATCTCAAAGGATCTCAAGGTATATCTATATTTGATAGCTATACACCTCTAGCAACCACTACCATCTTGAGGACCCTAAAGGATGGGCATAGAGACTCTGGAGTATCGATTCCATGAAATTTGGGCCTTCCATTTCAAAGTCATTCTTAATCAATCTATATTTGAGGACCTTTACCTTGTTCATTCTAAGATTTTGACAATCGTGTCCTTAGATTGAGATGTGTGACCAATGTCTTGCCCTCGTACATGGACATCAGCGTAGTTCATACCTCAAATGCCTATGGCAAATGCATCACTTGTGTAAACACTCTATTCTTTAGACTTGCTATAGAAATGTCAATACCTTTGGCATTCATCTCATTATAGGCATCTTTCTCCACTTTTCTAACATTTTGTGCTGTTGGAGCAAGCATAGATAGTAATCCACCAACATATGCCCATAAATTTTGTCCCACAAATATTCTTTATCTAGCATTACCAAAATTGAAAGTTATCTCATAAAAAACTAGAGTGTCTAGCACATAAAGTTCTACATTGATGAAACTTGATAATGACTCAAGCACTTCAATCGAGCAAGTATAACTTTTGCACACTTGATAGTCATTTCTTCTAATTCCTTTGTTCACCAAATTGCTCAAAAGTTTCCAATGAGTAAAGTACCTTGAAGAAATCAAAACATGCTCCTTGACCTGGTGCAAAACTCTATGAATCTGCTCTATGGGGGGGAAACTATGCCCTTTTGAAGTTTGATGCTGATGATGTGTCCACCTTTTAGAATCTTTTCAAAAAAATAAAACACAATTCTTTTTAAGAAAAAGTGCTATAATTTCTAGTGGCCTAAGACCTCTCACCATTATGAATTGAGAAATAGGGCTCATGATTTGGATTTTGGCAAAATGGTGCAACGACAAAAGAGTCAGCCTCTATATTGTGAGGCTTGAACCATCTCATAAGTTGAAAGCTCCTCTACTATAGCTCAAGTTCTTTCACTATCTCTTTGAGATTTATCGTTGTTGTCATGGCTCTACTACTTGACTCCATGATCTCACCTTCTTACCTCATTTTGAAGCTTCTACCAACCTGCCTTGTTCATCACACAGCTTCTTTGCAAGAAAGCTTCTTTATGGTAGATGCCTTCAAGCTCCCACCCTTTGGGTGGCCTTAAGGAGTGTTCTCTTGGAGCTCTCATGTGCTTCCTACAAGCAACCTTTTTTGGAGACCACCTCAACACTCACATTAAACCTCTCAATACACCTCTTAACACAACAAGATGTAAAACATCTCATTATAGAGAACTTTCCAAACTACCTAAGACACACTAAGCATCCATGGATAACACTAACGTGAACGGATTTCTCATAACAAAATTTTACAACTAAAAATGTAAGAGAAGGGAAACACATTCCTAGCACACATAGCCTACTCCCACATACTAAAACTCACAAGTGTAAAAAATTTGACACACTCACCTCTCCTTCACACACTCAGCAAAGGACATGGAGTCCAAGCAAGGAAAGTACAAGAAGGGCACTCCTTCATTTTGTTATCCACTCCCTCTTGCTTCTTGCGAGGAGGGGGAGTGAGAATGTTGGCATTTTGGGGGGCTAGGGGTGTTGACGTGGGACGATGAATAGGCTCTCGTTTGAGTCTTTTTATTTTTTTATTTTATCGCATATCCCGCTGCTCCACACAACACAACGTCGTCGACCCCGCAATGCAAATGCACACAAGGAGGCTGTGCTCTTTGGAATAGCTCACCGCATTGGATATTTTGTAAACGCTCATCCATAGACACAGAATTGACATGGATCGAGTGAGATTCGTAATGCCTCTGTAGCTTTTTGTCCGCCTTCATTCCCGAGAGACCTCTCCCAATCCCTCCCTCCATCCATGTTCCTTAGATTGTCGACCATGAACACTGTCTCTCAGGCCCAGCCTCTTGGAGATACTTCGCATCGTTGTACGCTTGGCTCGGCGTTGCCTTCTTGGTCTCCCACTCCACCTAACGGCTTCTTGCAACTCAAGCGTAAGTATTATTCCCTGTCTGTGACGGGTCGCTTTCCACAAACGGCCCATGTTTTAGTGAATATCTACAATAGGAGGAGAGCGGTACTACCCTTACGCTGCTCGTCTTCGGAGAGTGCTCAAGCAGATCAAGCGGAATCCAACAGCTTTGTTGAGCTCCCTCTTTTCCCTCTGCCTCTTGTCCTTTTCCCTGGTGCCATTCTGCCTCTTCAAATTTTCGAGTTCCGTTACCGCATGATGATGCACACACTTCTCCAAACCGATCTGCGCTTTGGGGTAATTTACACGGATCCGCAATCCACTGGATTGGCAGAAGTGGGCTGTGTTGGGGAGGTCGTAAAGCACGAGAGGCTGGTGGACGACCGCTTTTTCTTGATTTGCAAGGGTCAGGAAAGATTTAAAGTAGAAGCCATAGTGAGGACTAAACCGTATTTAGTGGCTCAAGTTCAGTGGCTTGAGGATCGGCCCTCAATTGAGCAAGAAGATTTGGAAGCTTTAGCGAATGAAGTGGAGAAGTACATGAAGGATGTGATACGCCTTTCGAATCGGTTGAATGGGAAGCCTGAGAAGGAGACCCCGGAAGACCTGAGGAAAAATCTTTTTCCTACGCCGTTCTCCTTCTGGGTAGGCAGCACTTTTGAGGGAGCTCCTGCTGAACAGCAAGCTCTTTTGCAGCTTGAAGATACTGCACAGCGACTCAGACGGGAGAAAGAAACTCTCAGGAATACCCTCAACTATTTGAGTGCAGCATCAGCAGTTAAAGATGCGTTCCCGTCCTCTGATTAGAGGGTTGCAGGCTTGTGCCATCATTGTGGATGAGTTTTTTGGGTCTTAATGCCAGGCAAAGTTAAGTTTGAAGGCACGCAGGATACGATCATGAACTTGAGCTTCTTGCAGAGCGACTGTTCTGTAAATTAATTGAAGAAAAAGTTAAACCCTGTGCATGCGAGTTTCAAGCTCATTTTGCTTGTCGAGGAGTTCATGCAGAAGGGATTTTTTTCAAAGGTTTTGTTTCCGCTATACTGGAAAAGTCTGTTTTGTGTGCTGATGATTGTGACTAGGTCTTCTAATGGAAGAGTATAAGGAAATTTCCTCTCTCGAACGCACGGGAGCTAAAGTTGAATATAGTATTTTCTTTGGTAATGGAAATCCTGTTGAATTTTTTAACAGTGTGTATAAAGTGTTGGTATGCAGACCCTTGACGTCTCAGCTTTTGGTCGTTTGTACCTCCTCGGGTCTGCCGCATAGTTTAGTGACTTTGTCATGATTTAATCTGATTATTCTGAGCAGGCTGCTCTACAAGGCAGGACAGTGCAGACAGAATTTGAGGACTTAATACGCTTGGTGGTAATGAAAAGACATTGACATGATATTTTTGTTGAACTGCACAGGTTGTTATCGCCTTGTATCAGTATCGGCAAGAACAGGATTGTTAAACTGGTAGCTTATCAGCAATACTCTCCTAATCAACTCCATAGCTTCCACAAATTTCTTTTCTCCTCTCTCTCGAGGCTATGGATACTTACCCCTCTGCATGCTAGTAATGGTTTTTGCCTCGTCCTCTCAAGGTGTGCAGCTGATTTCGCAAATGAAGGTTTGGCAGTTGAGAATGAAGCGTGTATAGCCTTCCTTTTTCTTTTTCGTTTTGGCAGGGGAAACATAATTCTGTATGTAACGATTTGGCCTGTATATGGCCCGCATGCTGAAGTCACAACTTCCACCCACTCCTGGATCAAATCAATTTTTTTTGCAAGCACATTGTTTTTATATTCTATCATATTGACATTTTCATGAAATTGGAATCGACAACTTCCACATTCAGTTAAGGTTCTTTTTTCATAGCATTTGAGTAAGCAATTTGGCCTCCTTTTTTTGAAGGTCTGTGCTGGATGTGGGATGTAAAGGTTAATTAAACTTTGCTATTGATAAGAGATTGTGTTTTTGTTTGACTGCGCTTGGTGTGCTTTCGTAGGGCATCCCCCTAGTTTTCAAAGCCAGCGTCAATCCTTAGAATATTATGAAGCTTGCAGTGTTAACCTTTCCAATAATTCTTTCCCCACATCCAACCATGGAAGGAATTGTAATGTGTGTAAGCCGTTTCCAGATTGTATTACAATTTGTAGTAGCAATTGTGACAAACATGAAAATCCAAAGCCTATCGTTTCATAGAAAGCCCTTGTTGGAAGGTGCAATGTGTGGAACTGGTTAAGGTTGTAATGATATGTGTGGTCACATCAAACAGTCTTTGCAAAGTCACTTGTTCTCTTCACTCCTAGGAGAGAACACAAGTAGAGTGAAAGTGCAACGTGTAGCCAAAGCTGTGCACACACAGCATTCAAAGATCACTTAGAGCATTTGGTGGGAGCTAATTTAGCATCCAATGCACTGGTGAGAATTAATTTTGTTCGGGGACAATGGTCTTTGCAAGGTTGTCAATCTTGGATACCTTTATAATACATGTTAGGCTCCTGAGCTGGTTGACATTTACAATTGAGAATGTGGTCCAGTCAGGCTCTGAGCCCTTTACAGTGTCATCTTTTTAATGTCTGGGCTGGAATTTACCTGGATTTGATGTAGAATCAAGCACCCTCTCTAAGGACTGGAAGGCAGATTACATCTTTTCAGGTACAATTTCATGCAAGTAGCCTCAATAGAGTCAGGTCGACAGGTGTTCTCTTCTCAGAAAAGAACAAATTTTTTTAAGGATTTCATGAAATCAAATTTTAGAAAACCTGTCTTTGATAAGCACCATTGAATGGGTTAAATCATGAGGGAACCCATTGTGAAGACAGAACTAAAAGCAGAGAAGTATTGAACAAGTTCAAAGTCCTCTTTACTTTTTTATAAATTTAAGGGGCTGAAACCTTAGTATATTATTTTAAGCACATCGCGAAATTCAGCTGATGAATGTGCCATACAAGTAACTCGAGGCAAGGGCTGCCACAACTGCCACATCAGTTTGAAATTGACATGTGGCATGGATTGCCAAATCACCAAATTGACATGCTATGGGCTGCCACATCAGCCCCATGACATGGCATTATGTGGTAAAACAGCCCTGACATGGCAGTGATGTGGCAGTAGATCTTCACAGATAGACATATCGCATGACATGGCACCAACTTTCAAGGGAATTCTCCAAAGTCCTCCAAAAGTGGGAAGGAAAGTTGCCTATGCCATAGTCCACCAATGCCAAGTCTACTTGCCAAACCCAGGTGTTCCAGTCCCTACTTTTCATCTGTGGAAAACTCACTCCTATTTTTTGGGGGAGGTTCAAACTCACTTGGGACTATAAAAGGAGTGGGAGGACTCAGAATTCCTTTGCAGCTCTCCTATCCCTTTATTGGAGCAGAGCTTTCCTCCTCTTTGGAGTGCATTGCCGTGGGCCTTCTTTTTCACTCCCTATGGAGCTAATTCAACTGAATTTTCCTACTCCTAAGTATAGTCATGTTTTGCCCTCTTCTCTCTTGAGCAGTGATAACCAGTAATAGCCATTACGGTGCCAGCCTCTTTGCTCAAATATCAGCCTGCAACAACCGAGAGCCATCTTTGCCGCTCTTCATGCTCAGTTGAACAGCTTGCTGCAGTCTGTCATTTTGCAGCACCTTAAACAGTCTATCGTTGTGTGCTTTTCCACCTTAAACAGTCAATTCTTGTGTGCGCTTCCACCTATTGGCAGTCAGCTCTTGTGCACAGTTGTGGCTCAGTTTCAAGCCATTGATAGCCAGGCTGTCAGCTCATTTGCTCAATTTTTTGCAGGCGTTGCAGCCAGCTAGCAGCACATATTGCATGCTCAGTTTTAATTCCCAATTATGATTTCAATTGTAAGCATAGCAACCAGCCAGTCTACTTAGAAGAAATGTGACTTTCAAGTGTGTTTAAGAGAATGTTTTTTTAAATCATGTTTTTAATAAAATTTTATTTACAAAGGGATATCATTTTTTCAAAAAAGGTTATAGATTTGTTTAGAAAAGGTGTTTTTTAATCATACAAAATTTAAATTTAAGGGACTTAAAAAATAGGCCTTGAATGCCCTTGGTATATATAGGGTTTATATATAGTGACTTTCTATACATTGCATCCTAGACACATTATTGCAACAAACCTTAGGCAATGCTATGAGCTCTTTTGGGTTGGTGATGCCCTTGTTTGTCACAATCTTTCTGAATATGTGCTCTCGGTTGCATGATTGGCTTTACTTTTGGACATTCAGCTTTGACATAGCCATCTACAACATACAGTCATTGACTAATTAACTGGTCTTTTATCATCTAAGAGGACTTCATTCTTTCATTTATAGTTTCGTTTTTCCTTTGGCATATCTGGGATGATCTATAACGTAAAGAGCGGAAATGAACATCAATGCACATGATCTAAGTTGTACTCGTTATACAGAATTCCATTGGATAGTCATGATGCTCACACATGCACATATTATTTTGATATTTCAGTATCTTCTTCAAATGTGGTCTCTAGCATATGCACTAGAGAATCCAAAAAGACCTTGTACATGCATCATCTACTTATCCAGTGCAATTTAAGAGGGGGTCGTAGCACGACTCGTCTACTGATGGATGGCTTGCATGAAAATTGCTATTAAGATCGCAAAGGAGTTCGGCAAAAGGATGGCAAAAACAATTAGGATCGATGAAGAAAATGCAACTTGGGCAAGGATTTGCTTGCTGCAAGCTCTACAGGACTCCAAAGGACACAATGCTGGCGTCACTTCTAAAGCACACAAACAGTGATATCCGTACAATTGAACACCAAAAACTAGCTACTGCCAAAATACAATCAGGTTTGAGATGGCTCGAACAAGGTGATAAACCTTCCTCCTCCTTAGCAGCGATCCGTGAAAAGAAATCTAGGGAACAAATCTCTGATATTGCAGACGACGACGGGAATCAATTTACCGAGAAAGAAATAGCCGAGGTGTTTGCAAAACACATCGCTAAAACCTCTCAACCGCCTGATTACAAGCAAAGAGTAGATGCCTTTCTAGAGAATGTGCAGAGGTTTGTGATGCCTCATGAGGCGGTATTGCTGCAGCGACCCTTTTCGGAGTCGGAGATCAAATTTACAGTGATAAATATGCCTAAAATTAAGTCCCCTGTCTTAGATGCTTTTCAATGAACTTTTTCCAACATTTTTGGGAACCCCGTGGGAATGACACGGCACAGCTTATCAATTGGTGCTACCGAAAAAGGCTCCTTACCGCGATCCGTTAACACGGGAGTAATAGAATTCGTTTCCAAATCACCGAACGGACTCTCGGTCAACCAGTGGAGACCATTGGCCATGCTTAACTGCATGTATAAAGTTCTCGAATAGGGTGAAATTCATTCTTAGCCGTCTTATCCAGCAAAGACAGTATGGGTTTTTGCAAGGAAGATGCATACAGGATGCCGTAATGAATGTTATGCTCTTGCTGGACTATGCAATCACCTGCAACGAGAGATATATGATGATAAACCTCGACCTGGGAAAAACCTATGACCGAATCAGTTGGTCATTCCTTCTAGAATCTATACAGAGGCTAGGATTTGGTACAGGATTCTTCTGCACATTGACTAAAGTTCTGCTCACAAATGGTTTTGCAAAGGTCTCTCTCAACGGATATCACTATGACTCATTTAGATTGCAGAGGTCCGTTCGACAAGGATGTCCACGGGCTTCGCTTCTCTTTGCAATAGTTACGGAGACGCTCCTTTGCCATCTGGATTATTGTTTAAACAGAGGAGTCATTAAGGAATTCTGTTGCCCGGTGGCTCAACTTTCTGCTCGCAGATTTTTGCAGACGACAACACTAGCATCATAGAAGCAACGGAGGAGAATGCCCAGAATCTCTTGAAAGTCTATGAGGACTTCGTTGTTGTATCAGATTCCAAGATCAATGAAGCTAAAACCACGGCGGTGATACTGGACTGCAATGGAATTCCGGATTGGTCAAAGAGTTTTAGTTTCAAATGGTTCAATGATACTTAGATGCCCAGTCGGGTATTCTGTTTCTCTCAAGAACAAATTCAAGTGGTGTCTGGACAGAATCACGTCTAAAATTGACAAGTGGAAGGGTAAGAATTTGTCCTTTGCAGGAAGGCTAACAGTGGCAGTTTATGTGATCTCAATTATGCCCCTTTCTATGGAAGGATCAATGGCATTCCTAATCTTGGAAGTTGACCACTACCCCGCAGATAGATGGAGGCCTGGGACTTGAAAGGTTAAGCACCAAGTGTGACCACCTGTGCTCTAAATGGCTATTAAGGTTGGGATGCAATCAACCTTGGGCTGTAATTACTCGTGCATGGAAATGTAGTGGAGCACCCAATGGGATCATGGCCCCATGGCAGCACGCAATTCTTTTGGGGTCGACTGTCAGGATACAGCCCTCAAAACTGCTAAGACGATTTAATCAAAGATGAACAAGGAAAGCTCAAGGGATCTACTAGAATGGTCGAAGAAGTCTTGGAGGAGACGACTCACTGGGGAGATCACTTTGGCTTAGCTGTTAGGCACTAAGCAAAGGGCCTTCCTATGTTGACCGGCATCCTAGAGTGGTGAAAAAACTTGATAGAATGGGGCTTATGCTCTTCTGGGACGTATGGGATCCTAGTGGCACAGAATTAGAGAACTTTTCTCCGTAAATGACGGAAAGAGTATCGATTGTACGTGAACTTCTAGATAGCATAAGCAAAAGCTGGCTGACTAGTGGCTCGCAAAAGGTCACAGGTGAATATAGAGGATCTTCCATGTGGGAAGCCTCTACATAGAAGCTCACTGAAAGATCTAAAACGGCCCCCAAACCTATGGGCTTTGGTGGAATTTTTCGCCCAATGGAGGCGACAGGCGCCGCATAACGGGGAGATTCAGAATCCAAAGGGTATGGTCAGCAACACAATCCAATAAATTTAATCTACTTTGCAAGCTAATTGCGTGCAAGTTCCCTCTACATGAGAGGATTACCAAATGGAAACCCAAGGTCTCTCCACTTTGTTCATTATGCAGAATCAAGGTTGAAACGCACATGCATCTATTCTAGGAATGCTTAGAGACTCGATCAACATGGTGAAAAGCTAGCAACTGGTTGAAGAGGAGCGTGCAATTTTCATCCAACTGTCCAGATAGAGGGAGTTTGAATGATGTCACTTATGTGGTTTGGCAGGTAGCTAGAGCATGCAAGATTTCCAATATAAGGAAGCTTTGCAATGAGATCGTTTCTCAGAGGAGGTTATCTAATCTAGCTCTCTTTAATAAGACACTAGAATACCTTATTGAAGGGGCAAATTGATGTGTGTGTGTGTGTGTGTGCCTATGGGCTTGGAGTCCTATGCAAGAAGTATGTGAGTGTAGGTGTGCTAGAAGGTTCTAGTTAGGTGTGTCAGGTTGGTGTGATGAGTGAGTGATCATAGGAGGTGATTGATTGAGATAATCAGGGAGATGATTATGGATCTGGGTCTACCTACATGGAGGCAGTTGCCTATATATGTAACCACTCTTGGAATAAAGATTTACATTTGTGCCTCATTGCTTCTTCCATGGATTCACACGTGGTATCAGAGCTTGCTGAAGATTCTAGTGTCTTTGAAGAGATTCTTTAAAGATTCCCTCTAGATTCTCTCTTCTTTCCCAAATGGAGTTTTCTTCCTTCCTTCCATGAATTTCCTTAAGCTCATTCTCCTCCTACAAGCCACCATTGCTCTAGCCCTTTCAGGTGTAGATTCTCCTAGTTAGGGCGACCTTCCACCTGAGAGGAATTGAAAGATTATGGCCTCTATAGCCCGTGCTTACACTCGCCCTATCCTGCGCCATTTCTGATGATACAGCCTGCTGGAGCCACCATTTCAAAAACGGTCTGAGGTGCACTTAGGCGACCCTATGGGCTACCTACTGGTGAATTTTGAGAGCAAATGGACTAAGGAATGAGGAGAAACTATAAAAAAACCAGTCGGGTTTTTCAAGGAGACATGTTTTTAGAGGTGGAGAAGATGCTGCTGCCCCTGGAGGTGTGAAGCTCTTTTTGGTATGAGACTTGCAATGAGTCTTCTACTCCCAAGGATCATTAATTACGCAGTAAATGCCCTCTGATTGATGCCTTGTGGTGTGAGGTAGCAATCCTCCAAGGTTACTCTATTTTTGCAAGCATTTCTTGACTATTTTTTTGAAAATAGATGCTACACTAAATGCTAAGTTGATGCTTGAGGAGTTAGAATTCAAATCAGAGATTCAGAGATTTCTTTTTAGATCAGAGAATGCTCTTTGAAGTTCAGGTGATGTTGATTTCTTGACAAAATGCCAAACTCTCAATCTTCTTCTTCAAGTGCCAAGAAGACTATAAAGACAAAGTACAAGGTAAAGAAGATCCCAGTTAAGAGGTTGTGGGAGAAGCCAACTAGTTATGAATATGCCAAACAATTAGGATTTTCAGAAATCTTACCTTGCAATTTGCATCTATATGGTGAAGGTGATTTTTTTGTTCAAAAAGATTGACGTTTTGTAAAGGGATTAGACACTGCCATTAATTTAGTAAGACCTTCCCAAAATGGCTTCCAAACTGAAAATAGATAAGTTTGAAGGAGAGGGGTTCCACACTTGGCAAACAAAACTCAAGTTTATTCTCATGAAAAAGGGAATATGGAAGGTAGCAAATGGAAAAGAAACTAAACCTACAACTAGAGAAGGAGAAGCTTCATGGCTTCCAAAAGATGAAAAAGCACTTGCTATAATTGCTCTTGGTTTGAGTGATTCCTTTATTCATCACATTGATGGATGTGAAATTGCTCATGCTGCATGGACTCATCTTGAGCATGTGTTTGGAGCACAGGGAATATGCTCTAAGTTTAGCTTGCTTATCAAGTTCTTTGACTTAAAATTGGATAGAGGGGAATCCATCTCTTCATCTAAATTCAATGAAGAGCATTTTGACACAGTTATATGGCATCAAGTTTAATGTTGATGAAGATATTGTAATTGCCATCTTACTTAGAAGTCTCACTAAAGAGTATGGCACTATTGTAACCACACTCACCAATATTCCAGAGATAAGTCTGATAGAAATTGAAGCATCACTCTTGGAGGACGAGAGAAAGATCAAACAAAGAAGTGATTACAAAGAAGGGGCATATTACAAAGAAGGGGCATATTTGGCCAAAAACAACTTAAGCAACTTCAAGGGAAAGAGCAAAATGAAATGTAACTTTTGTGGCAAACCTGGACACTTCGAAAAGGAATATTATGCCAAGAAGAGATGTTCAGCCAATCTTGTTGAGGAAGCAGAAACTGAAGAAGAAAAAGAACCAAAGAATGTCAAAGCTCTCACTGCTTACAACACCCAAGTCAAATCTGACAAGGGTAAGGATCCATATGTTTTCTAAGTTATGTGTGTGTAAGGTCAATAATGGTTCTTTGCCATGGATAGTCCATCCTTAAAAGATTGTTAGTCTTTTGAGATTTTTCCTTTTTGGACTCATTAGGCTTTACATACATAGTCAATGTCCATCTCCCAGTTGTAAACCAAGAATCCTAAAGAGTGAGTCACAGGTTAGGGCCATGAGTGTTGCCACATGATGGTGGGCAAGCCATGAAGCATCCCATGTACTACTACTGAGGGATGAGGTCATCAATTTGTGGGGGGGAATGAAGGGGCAAATTGATGTGTGTGTGTGTGTGTGTGTGTGTGTGTGTGTGTGTGCCTATGGGCTTGGAGTCCTATGCAAGAAGTGTGTGAGTGTAGGTGTGCTAGAAGGTTCTAGTTAGGTGTGTCAGGTTGGTGTGATGAGTGAGTGATCATAGGAGGTGATTGATTGCGATAATCAGGGAGATGATTGTGGATCTAGGATCTACCTACATGGAGGCAGTTGCCTATATATGTAACCACTCTTGGAATAAAGATTTACATTTGTGCCTCATTGCTTCTTCCATGGATTCACACTTATAAGCACTATCAAGTTTTTCGCTAGAAAAAATGAGACGTTCAAGCTTTTTACTGCCCTTTATAACTAAAGCTTTTGTTACTACCCACCTAGGGAGGCCGCGGACTTTCTTTGTAGTTTCTCTTCCTTTCTTTGTTAATAAATATATTTTCTCGCAAAAAAAAAAAACAATAGTGTAAATTCAAAAACATATAACCGCATTTTTTGTTGTCATTCTATGGCTATGGGGTTGTCATTGTGATTTGTCATGTGTAGTCCTATATATTAAGGGCCACATAAAGTGTTTCTCCTCACTTTTATTCTTCCTTTGGCCATCATGTCTATTGTTGGATCATCCCTTTTTGAACTCTTTTTTTAAATCCATTTCAATGGCTAAACATCATATTCTAATATTTCTTGTGATTGCTCAGAGTTCCCTTCGAGAGTTCTCTATGTATAACTCCAAGGGGTATCACTCTCTTCCCTCAGTTCCTATTCCAAATCTATCGTATTTCTTTCTAGAATGTAGTCTCTCTAGTGGCAATGTACTATTGGTCAAGAGCTTGATTTTTATTCCATTGACTTTGTTTTTGCATTTGTCTCCTCTTAATGAAATATTCTATGGTGTAAAGGAGGGCTTCTCCTTAAGGAAGTAGTTTTTCATTTAATGCTATAATTTAAGTAAGCTTTTAGGGGGGGGGGGTTTGAGTAGGAAATCCTCAAAAGGAGTATTTTTTCCTTTCACTAAGGCTCTACCCTCAGGGGGGTTTCTCCCAAGGTCAATATAATTCTTTGTATAGGTAGAGCTTCTCTTATAGAGATTTTTTTCCTAATGGCAAGTTTCAACCTATTCCTTCCCACTCAGGTATGTGCTATCTTGGGGAAGGATTTTGTGTGTCTGTATGTGTGTGTGTGTGTGTGTGTGTGTGTGTGTCTGTGTGTGTGTGTGTCTGTGTGTGTGTGTGTCTGTGTGTGTGTGTGTGTGTGTGTGTGTGTGTGTGTGTGTGTGTGTGTGTGTGTGTCTGTGTGTGTGTGTGTGTGTGTGTGTGTGTGTGTGTAAGACATTACAACACCCCTTTCCATAGTGAAGAGAAGAAAATTGAAAGAAGGAATGAGAAATGTTTAATGACAAACTTTAAAATAAATAGAAAATCCACTATGAATGAAATAGCATCACTACAGGGTGAACATTTTTTTATGAAAAAAGGAAATTCGAGAAGTCGAGCTTGATAAGTCGTTGGCAGCATCATTTTTATTGAAGAGGGGAATCTGCCCACCTGCCACCATCCAACAAGAAAAACATGTTAAGAACTAGCTTCAAACTTAGTTGGGAAGACAGGTGTCATAAACACCCCTCCCTTATTATCGAGGTCACAATAAAAACAATAACTAAACCATAAACTTATCACGCTAAATGTAAACCTATGAGTGTAAGGTTGAAAAGAGTAATAATGATGGACAAACTTGGGAATAGAAGAGGGGTTAAAAGTATTCTTAGGTGAAGGAAATGAAAAAAAAGGGGGGGGGGGGGGGAAGTCTTTAAAAGGATAAGTGGTGGAAGAATTATTCTTATCGATCAAATTAAAAGAGAGACTAATCATAACGAAAAATATTTCGACATGACATGTAGAGTGATGAAAAAATAATGAGGGATTAAACTAATCAACAATTAAAATAAAAGAGAGACTAATATAACAAAAAAGAAAAAATAATCTTTACGACATGTAGAGTAATAAGGAAAAAGAAGTCTATGTAAGCAATTAATTACAATAAGATTAGTAAAGAAGTCTAGAAAATAATAAAGGAAGAATACTCAATTTGAAAAGAAGAAATAAACTTTATAACATGTAGAGTAAAGAAGAAAATAATGTGGAAAAAGGAAACCTGTGTGAGCATTAATCATAACAATAAGAGTATATAGGAAAATAGAAACAAGAGGGGGTGAAGAGAAATGTAAAAAAGGGGGGTAAAGAGAGATGTAAAAAGAAGGGGGGGAGCGGGGGGGGGGGCTATAGTAAAGGAGGGTGGCAAAAGTACAAAGGGACATGGAGGAGTTGAAGGAGTGGAACATTGAAGGGTAAAGAGTACCTCAGAATACAGCAAGTGAGGTGGCGAGTGGAGAAGGATTTGCTGATGGAGACTTCGAGATGAGGGCAGATAGTGTAAGTGTGTGTAGAGCGGGGACGTGCATCATGCATGCCACGTAGAAAAAATTGGTCGCAAGGGTGGGAAAGCGGGCACGTGTTAGAGCCAGTCTAGGTGGCGGCTCGTGGCACAAGCTGGGTAGGTGATAGAGTTGATAGATGCGAGCAGTAGAGTAGGCAAAAGGAGTTGGTGGGGGGGTTTATATAGCCAAGAAAGTGGGTGTCGTAATTGGTGATAAGCAATAGTTGAGCCATGGACAGGCCCCTGCGGGACATTACACAGAAGGCGACGATGAAGAATTAATGTAGGGGAATGGGTCAGTGCTGCACGGAGGGTGCCAGAATACGATGACTGTGGTGCGAGGGTAGAGTAGGGTAGAGATACAAGGAGGTGTACGTAGATGAGGTTCTTATATATAGTACATAAGGTAGTCAAGCTAAATGAGAGGGGATAAGGAAGCAAGCAGTCGGGGGAGAAGCTTAAAGATGGGCATGGAAATCAAAGGTCGGGGGAGTCATAGAGGTGAGTGTGGAAAACCATGAGTGCATTAGAGCCGAGAGGTTAATTAGAAGGTTAAGGGGGGGGGATTAAGAAGGGTTAAGTTGGCAGAATAGGAATTAGTTTGGGGTAGTCAGGGAACAGTTAGAGTGCGACTTGGTTAGTGAGAGAAGGGGGGTTTAGTTAGTGAGAGCGAAGTTAGGAAAAAGTAAACAAATTGAAGACAAAATAAAAATTTTGACTTTTAAGGAACTATTAATAAAAATAAACTTTTAAGGGAAGTATTAATTAAAAAACTAACTTTTAAGGGAAGAAAGAAGAGTTAAAATTGAAGAGAATAGCGGTTAAAGGAAAAAAGTATAGGGAAGAAAAAGGGATAAAAATTTCGGTTTTTAAAAGACTAAGAGAGAGATAAAAGGGACCATTAAGTCGAAAGCAAAGGCGAAATTGAGGGAGAGTTGGGTGTAGTAGGAATAAATTAATAATAATGGAAAATTTTGGCAAAATAAAGAGAATAAATAAACATTTTTTTCAAAAAATTAAGAAAATAAGGAGTACTAAGTTAAAATATAGGGTTTTAAATAATTAAAACATTTTTTTGAAGAAATTAGAAAAGTAGAGAGAGAGAGAGAGAGAGAGAGAGCGAGAGAGAGAGAGAGAGGGAGGGAGGGAGGGAAAGAGAGAGTAGAGGAAAATAAGGTTTAAAAATAAGAGAATTTTAAGAAAATATTTAGGAAAGGATAAAGTAAAGAAAATTAGAAAAAATATATATATATAGAAATAATAGGGAGAATTAGAAATTAATTAGAGGAGTTAGGAAATTAAGAAAAAAATAAAAGAGAAAAAAGACAGGATAAGGGATAATATAAACAATTAGCAGAAACCAGTGAAAACTAAAGAGGTGGTAGAGTGGGACAAATCAGAGGTTTTAGGGGGGAAAGTTTAGGAGAAGGAGAGGGGAGAGAAGGGTAAAGAGAGAGTGAGGAAAAAATTCTAGAGAGAGAGAAAAGGGGGAAGGCAATTTTAAAGGAATTTCAAAGGAATATAAAGGGTAGAAAAAATAATTAGTGTGGTCAAGAGGAAAAAAGGAAAAGTGTGTGTGTGTGTGTGTGTGTGTGCGCGCGCCCACCTTTGCCCAAGTAGGATACAATACACTAGGTGAGACAGTAGGTCGTCAACTAGTGTCATGACCTACTGTCTACCCAAAAAGGTAAAGAAGTATTGAGAAGTGCCATTTTAAGGAATAGAAAATATGTACTTGGATAAGGTAGGTATAAATTTAGCAATGTGGAGGCTAATATATTAAATTGAGGTCTTCATAAAAGCAATAACAAGCAAGGAGAGGAAAGTGGGCAATTCTGACATTTGTTTGGGTTTGCAGAGTGCTTAAAAAGGTAAAAATAAAAGAGGTAAGTGGAGTACCTTGATGACTTAAAGGTCCTATGTGCAACCGTCCAAAGTTGCAAGGGAAAGCGTGTGTGTGTAGAAGACATTATGACACCCCTTTCCATAGTGAAGAGAAGACAATTTAAAGTAGGAATGAGAAATGTTTAATGACAAACTTTAAAATAAATAGAAAATCCACTATGAATGAAGTAGCATCACTAGAGGGTGAACATTTTTTAATGAAAAAAGGTAATGTGAGAAGTCCAGCTTTGATAAGTCGTTGGCAGCATCATTTTTATTGAAGAGGGGAATCTGCCTACCTGCCACCATCCAACAAGAAAAGCATGGTAAGAACCAACTTCAAACTTAGTTGGGAAGACAGGTTTCATAAACACTCGCTTGTTATCGGGGTCACAATAAAAACAATAACTTAACCATAAACTTATCAAGCTGGATGTAAACCTATGAGTGTAAGGCTTAAAAGAGTAATAATTATGGACAAACTTGGGAATAGAAGAGGGGTTTAAAATATTATTAGGTGAAGGAAATTAAAAAAAGGGGGGGGGGGGGGGGCAATCTTTAAAAGGATAAGGGGTGGAAGAATTAATCTTATCAATCAAATTAAAAGAGAGACTAATCATAACGAAAAATATCATGCATGCCACATATGGTCGTAGTTCTCGTACGATAGTGGGAAATCGGGCATGTGTTAGAGCCAGTCTGGGTGGAAGCTCATGGCATAGGCTAGGTAGGCGACAGAGCTGACAGACGCGAGTAGTAGAGTAGGCAAAAGGAGTTGGTGGGGGGGTTTATATAGCCAAGAAAGTGGGCATCGTAATTGATGATAAGCAACAGTTGAGCCATAGATAGGCCCCGGTGGGACATCATGCAAAAGGCTACGGCAGAGAATTAATGTAGGGGAATGGGTCATTGTTGCTGCACGGGGGGTGCCAGAATACGGTGACTATGGTGCTAGGGCATAGTAGGGTAGATATAGGAGGGGTTGTACATAGACGGGGTTCTTATATATAGTATATAAGGTAGTTGGGTTAAATGAGAGGGGATAAGGAAGCGAGCGGTTGGGGGAGAAGCTTAAAGATGGGCATGGAAATCAAAGGTCAAGGGAGTCATAGAGGTGAGTGTGGAATACCGTGAGTGCATTAGAGCTGGGAGGTTAATTAGAAGGTTAGGGGGGGGGATTAATAAGGGTTAAGTTGGCATAATAGGAAGTATTAATAAGGAAAGATGAGTTAAAATTGAAGAGAATAGGGGTTAAAGGAAAAAAGTATGGGAAGAAAAAGGGATAAATTTTTTTGTTTTTAAAAAATTAAGAGAGAGATAACAGGGACCATTAAGTGGAAAGCAAAGGGGAAATTGAGGGAGAGTTAGGTATAGTAGGAATAAATTAATAATAACGGAAATTTTTGGCAAAATAAAGAGAAAAATAATAAACATTTTTTTCAAAAATTTGAGAAAATAAGGAGTACTAAGTTAAAAGATAGGGTTTTAAATAATTAAAACATTTTTTTGAAGAAATTAGAAAAGGAGAGAGAGAGAGAGAGAGAGAGAGAGAGAGAGAGAGGGAGGGAGAAAGGGAGGGAGGGAGGGAGAGGGAGAGTGGAGGGAAATAAAAAAATAAGAGAATTTTAGGAAAATATTTAGGAAAAGATAAAGTAAATAAATTAGAAAAAATAATATATAGAAATAATAGGGAGAATTAGGAAATAATTAGAGGAAATAGGAAATTAAGAAAAAAATAAAAGAGAAAAAAGAAAGGATAAGGGATAATAGAAACAATTAGGAGAAACCTGTGAAAACTAAAGAGGTGGTAGAGTGGAACAAATTGAGAGGTTTTTAGGGGGGGAAGTTTAGGAGAAAGAGAGGGGAGAGAAGGGTAAAGAGAGAGTGAGGAAAAAATTCTAGAGAGAGAGAAAGGGGGCAAGGCAGTTTTAAAGGAATTTCAAAGGAATATAAAGGGTAGAAAAAATAATTAGTGTGGTCAAGAGGAAAAAACGAAATGCGTGTGTGTGTGTGTGTGTGCGCGCGCGCGCATGCATATATTAATTGAGACTATCTTGCTGTTGAGACTTTGATGTCCAAACAACTTATGCAAATAACAAGTCTTTCAACACAAAACATTTGCGTAGAAAAAAGCATGTGCTCTTTTGTGGATGTTGTAAAATAACATAAGCATTATTACATGCTACTACTAAAATGGGAACTATTAAAGAATTAGTGCTCTTTTGTGGATGTTGTAGAATAACTAAAGAAGATCATAAGCATTAGTAAATGTTACTAGTAAAATGGGAGCTACACTAACTTCTGAACTACACATGTAAAATATATGCATGCCTAAGAGTGCAAAGAAAATTGTTTTGGTAACCTTAGTACATGTGCTACTACTAAAAAGGAAACTACACTGGCATCTGAACTACACATATAAAAGATATGTTTGATTAAGAGTGCAAAAGAAATTGTCTCATAACCTTGCTATGATGCGAATCTATCATTGGGTCCATGAATTGAAGTCATTTGGGTCACTCTGAACACTCTAGACACCTTATGATGAGGATGAAAAAAGGCAAGGATACTATAGTGGCTAATGCACTTTCTAGAATGTGGGCAAGCCATTGAAGATTAATGAAGAATAGGTGTGTGGTATACAAGAATAATCTATTAATGATTTAAAGGCTTTCAAGATCTTCTAAGCTCTTCAAAATCCTAATTGCATGGAATTTGAATTCAAAATCAAAGTGGATTGATGATGACTTGCATGAGGAATCACTAGTGTAGCCCAAAATGCATGCACTTATAGGGTTCCTTCCTAGTCCAAGCCTTGCAACTATAGCTCTAGAGTCATGGGTGAGGAATTCTTAGCTTAGATAGGGTGTATGGTCATGAGTACAAGATTCATGTCTTCTTATTTGAGATCTAGTTTAGATGGCTCACAAAAGTCCACCATCCCTTGGGATGTTGATCATAAGAAACCAACCTTTACATTTAGAGTTTGGTTTTCTATTTTTTGTCGAACAATCTAGCGAGATTTACCTCTACCTCTATGTAATCAGGAAACTAATCTTTGCACTAGACTGGGGGTGGTCTTGGGTGTTGAGAACAAACAATTCATGATCCAAAGAGGTAACCCTCAAGCGAGTTGAAGATCTACCTAATCACACTAATGATATGCTGAGGATATGCTCTAGGAATGGGCATGCATAGGGAACAACCCCTAGTCCACAAAAAAGGCTAAACCAAAGCCTCAGCCTCCACTAGCCTATAAAAAATATAATTGACTACTACGAGCACCAACAAGGAACCACCTCTTCCTAAGGAAGGAGTTAAACATTTCTAAGGCAAGTACCCAAAAGGGGAGCTACCATGCTATTGCACAAAAAATACCCCCTTAGAGGGTAAATCCGAGGGCAACAAGATTATATGCAAAGATAGATTTGCTATGCTAAATAGAAATTTTATTAAGAAACAAATCAATGAATCCCATAGGCATTGAAAAAAGACGATGACAAGGTTGTTCAAGAATGCTTAGTCAAAGGAATTTGAAGATGACATTAACAAAATGAAGATGATTAGATCAGGGGGTGATCAAAGGATGAAGACTCTGAGGAAGATATACATCCGACTATCTTTCAGAACCAAAGGATCGTAGGAATGGCTAGCATTAGCAAACATCTACACATAGTATCACATAAAATTTAGCAATATATAAGAGGGTAGATGAAGGCAAACAACCAAAAAAAAAGTAGCATCAAGCAAGCATGAAACAACAAACAAGTGATAATTAGCTATAACCAAGCATATGCACAAAAATTCCAAGGAAAATAAGAGCAATGCATAACAATACTACTAGCTATAGTCCACTAGGTTTTTGACAATTATTTTATTCAAAAAAATAATATTGAAAGCTCCATTATGAAGTGATAATGAACCCTTTTTTGTCCTAGTATGCAACATACAGGTTCTTTGTGGGATAGCTATGAAACTCTAGTTATTGTAGATCTCCATAACTTCATCACTTTGGAGGATCATGCATTCTAGGATAGAGCTAAGCCATAAGACTCACATGGTCCATACATCTTATTAATAACCCCCTTTTGTAGAAGTTAGATCCATGGTGGTTTGCTTCTTGCGGAGCCATGAGATGGCCTTAACACTTAACATGAAGTAGTACTCAAAAGTGGATCCATATGTGTCCATATCTCCTGGAGACAATCCAGATTTTGCATTGGAAGCCCATTTGTATTGGTTCATCTTCCAAATGGATCATGGATGTTAAGTCAACATTTTTGAGTGGCAAACTCAAGGGGGAGGTCTACATGAAGCAACCATTGCAATTCCAATCCAAAGTGACAAAGTGTGCAGACTCCAAAAAGAATTGTACAAGATGAAACAAGCTCCATGAACATGATAAGAGAGGATTGGCAATTATTTTGGAAGAGTAATTTTAACTTGGATTGCATTAGATGTAAAACAATATCTCCATTTAGAGAGGGACATGAAGTTGATGGTGATTCTTTCATTAGATGATTTTATTATAACAGTAGAACATGAAGAGAAGATTAAATACATGAAAACTCTATCCAAGGTAGAGTTTATTAGTGTAAAGAAGATTAAAGAAATGAATATTATATTTAAGATAGAGTTTAATATGACTGACCTTGATCTGGTTCATTACTTTCTCGAAGTCAAAGTTTAAAAAGAGTAGGGTAGCATGTTTATCTTGTAAATATTTCCTAGAGATACTAAAGTGACTCCAAACAGAGAATTGGAAGGATATAGGTACTTTGATTGTAGGTCGGAAAAGAGTTGAGCATCAAACATGTGACTCAATGGGTAGACTAGACTCACACACTAGTTTAGGAGTCTATTGTATCTAGTGAATACTCAACTTGACATCACATTCTCTATTAGATTGCTCTATCAAGTTGCATTGACACCAAGGGACATGCACTATATGACTTGGCTTCTTGTGCTACTATATTTGATGGGTAACACCATGTATGAGCTCACATACTAAATTGGAATCAACGTCCATGGGTATTGTGATTTAGATTGGGTGGAGAATTGGTTTTGCCTACTAGAACCTTTCTTTTTCTACTTTTTGTAAGGGAGCATAATCATTTGGACCACCACAAATAGTGCTTGAATTTGACATGTATACTTTCATCCAAGGATCGATGAAGCTTCTACAATTATAAATATTCTTCAAACTTACATGTTAATTTGTGAGATTGTTGTTATTGTTTCATCTTTCATATGAGCTTGGTAATTTATTAGTATCTACCCATTAGCCTTGGAACCCTATGGGTCAATAGTCAATGAACTATAGATTATATTTTTATTCATTCTTCTATCAATTCATGAGTGATTATATCAGTGTAAATTTCTTAGTATAATCATTGATATTTCTCTTTGGACTCAATGAGAATACACATATTAGTTTATACACCAAGTAAAATGGGTTGTTGCCAATAGTCTTTTTATTTGTGAGATTTATGTCCAAATTGCTTGTGTGACTTTCTAATCCCAATCTCTAAGGTGAGTGTGTCTTCCATAGGACCTATTAGTAATTTCAATTTGCCTATTATCCTTGGAATTGTATGTTTCAATAGTCAATGAACTTTAGATTATATTTAATTTCATTCTTCTATCAATTCATGAGTGATTCTATTAGTGTAAATTTATGTGTATAACCTTCTCAAGGTGCTCCAAATTTTAGATAATATGATCCATAAGGGCTTGGTCATGATAACAAAATTGTTCTTATTGGTTGCTACAACTTCACTTTATAAAATTGTTAGTGTTGCCACTCTGGTTTGCCAACTAGAATCCTTGTAGAGATGCCTTTGAGGAGTGCTCAGTACCCAATGTAGAAGCGGTCCAGCCTCTCTCAAGCAATCCATCATGTCTCCTCTGGCCAAATATGAGAAGAGGAGGCTGCCAAGGATCTTGCTGAACTCTGGCTCTCTCCACGGGTCTCTATTATTGATCATGAAGATGAATTGTTCCCATGTGCTCTGCTTTGCTACTGGCATCTCATAGGAGGAGGCACCACCCTGCTTGTCCTCCCCAAACTCCAAGTTGTTGAAGTATCCTCCAATGATTTAAGAGTCAACATCTAGAAGACACTTTGTCATCCTCCTCCAAAAGGTTGGACGGTGCTATCTGCACCCTGGGGCATACACATTCAAGATCCCAATCCTAGACTCACACACCCTGGGATAAGCTCATCCTGATCATAGACCTTTGGGGCCACTGTCTAGGAGATCGAGATGCAGACCCCTCTGCTCCATCCTACACCAGAAGATCACACCTCTGAGCCTCTCACCGAGAGAGGGTGGTAGTGCCGTCTGATGTCTGATTCTGAGAACATGTGCTCCTGTATCAAAAGGAAATCCACTACTCACCCTACCATTGCCCTCTGCAACTTCTATCACCAAAGGGTCAGGTATTGCAGTTAAATACGAGCACGGTCGTGGAGCTCATGCACGTTCCAACTCACTATGGTCCAACTCATGAGGACAGGGAATCAGGAAACAAGGATCTCTTGTGAGTGGGTGCTTGTTCCAAAAAAATTACCTTTTGTTACCTTTAAGGGGGTTTGGAGGGCAAGTAGTCCATGTCTGTACGTCGACGTACCTGGGTGGACATCGGTTCTATGCCAATCTTCTATGCCCACTACAACTTGAAGGAGACGTTTGCTCCAAACAACTTAGCACACTATTGGAGTGGCCAATAGTGTGCTTGATTAATCCTTGCCTCAAGCGGCAATCTGATAAACCCTACTGCTGTCAATCCATAAATTGGCTTCTCCCACGTGAAGCTCAAAACTAAAAATTCACTTCGGCACCATGGGCATGCCAAAGATCTAGTCCCTGTGGACCCATCCATTTGTCCATCATGCATGATATATGATCCCCCATCATAGCATCAAATACCGCCAAGGTCCACTTCTCCAACCCTATGAAGGCGAACTAGAATTGCCAAACTAGATGTCTTTGGGAGCCCACTATGCTGATCAAGCCCCCTTTTCAAAGCTGCAAGGTCATAAGCATCACCTCTAGTGTGACAGAGGGTAAGAGTCTAGGATCTCTAAGTAATTCCATGGCCCCAATCTCCAAAATTCCCTTGGAAGAGGGCACCCAGGCTAGAGTTTGAGAGTTGTTGATCGAGAGGATTAGCCCCTTCCCTTATATGGGAGGGGGGGGTGGGGGATAGGATGCTGAGACGAGGAAGCAAACAGGGATGTGAACATACCCTTTCCTACTGGCAAGGGAGCCGAGGAAGGTCTAACGGGGGGTGGGAGGAGGGGAGGCTGAAGAGGCTGCTATGGAGGGGGAAGGTGGGGCAGAGGTAGGGAGGGAGGGGAGGGGGGAGGTGGGGGGAGGCAGAGGGAGGGGGGTAGGTGGTGAGGATGACCATAACAGGAGGGGTGAGGGTGGAAGAGGGGGTGCGGAGAGAGGGGGTGGGAGAAAGGGGTCCGAGGGGAGGAGGGCAGGGAGGAGGGTGGGGAGGAATAGGGGCAATCATAGGCCCACCCTCTTGATCTAGCACTGGGACTCTAGATCCCCTCCTCCTCAATCGTTGACGTGCTACCCTCCACAGCTTCCACAATCGCAATGCCAGAAGCTCTCAAGGCTCGTTGTTGATGAATGGGTGACTGCGGTTGTTGGACCTCCACTAAGAGAGAATAACCTGGCTGAACAGTAGCCCCTGTTGTGTGGGGGGGGTGTCTCCAACCACGAGCTCCTGTAGCTGCTCCTTCACAGGTGCCTCTATGACCTGCTCTCTCTCTCTCTCTCTCTCTCTCTCTCTCTCTCTCTCTCTCTCTCTCTCTCTCTCTCTCTCTCTCTCTCTCTCTCTCTCTCTCTCTCTCTCTCTGTCTCTCTCTCTCCCCCCCTTGCCCCCTTGCATCTAGCCCATTGCCTATGGCGATTTAGAGCCAATTTGCTTCGTTTCTTTTTCTTTTTCCCCACCTCAGTCCACTCTCCCTATGAAGGTGTCACCCAAGGGGTCTAAGACTCCTCCTACTCTTCTCTAAGGGGGTGTTGGGCCCTAGCTTGTTGACTCTACCTACCCTGCAAGAGTTGGGGGGAGGAGCCCAGCCCTGACCACTGACGAAGTGTACCCCCCTCAAGGGTCTCAAGGAGGATCAACTCTAGGAGGGACTCTGGGCTCTCAACCATCAATATGATCTGGGGGACTCCGTCTTCTGCTACCACTAATGCTGTTGAATTTGGTGGGGACTCCAGCATGATGCCAAATGCTCTACCAATGGAGGGGAGTATGTCTCTATATTCCTTTGGGAGCCCCAAGAAGCAGAGTGTCATCAGGAATCAGGAAACGTGGTGTGTCATGTCCATGTCTTCCACTGTAAATCCATGGTACCAAGGGAAAAGGTACACCAGATGTGGGCCAAGGAGAATGGGGCTCTGCTCCACAAGTGTCAAGGCGGTAGCATGAGAGCTTAGCTGGATGCAAAAGATGCCTATTCTGTAGATTGTGACCTCCTGGATGTGGTCGCCTTCTAGTACCGAGCTCGACTATATCCACTCTCTCACCTGCCTCCTTGTGGGATCAAGGCCCACAATTTTGCCCATGACTAGCTTGTCCTAAAGTGATTGGATTGCAGGCTGCACCTATTTATTGTCAGTTGGAGAAAGGATTACCTTAACGACTATGGGATTCGAGCATGCTACCATAGAGCCCCTCTAGACAGACCAATGGGTCACCACCAAGATTTGCTTTCTCTAAATAAGCACCAAAACTCCTACACAAAGAAGGGAAAAAGAAAAAGAAACTCCACTTGGAATGTGGGAAGATTCCTCACCCCCATGAAAGGCTAGGGAGAGACCTTGAAGAAAGAGTCACCTCAGAAGCCCCTGCAACCCAAACCTTAATGCACGCAAGGCCCAAGGATTAATGGAGTCGAGAAAGGGCTAGAAGGCTACAAGGAGGTCCTTTGAGAAAGGTGGCTAGACGAGAGAGGAGGGAATGGGGAAGAGGAAGGCGTGGAAGGAGGCAGAGAAGGAGGCGGGGAAGGAGGCAGAGGAGGGGGCGGAGAAGGAGGTGGAGAAGGGGGGCAGAGATGGGGAAGGAAGCAGGGATGAAAGTGGTGAGGAAGGAGGTGGAGAGGAAGGCGGGAAGGGAGGCGGAGGGGGAGGCGGAGAAAGGGGGCAATGGGAAGGAGGCAGAAAGGTGGTAAGGGAGGAGACAGAGAAGAGGCAAGGAAGGAGGTGGGAGATGGCGAGGGAAGGAGGAGGTGGAAGAGGACTGGAGGGAGGACGGAAATGGCGGGGAGGGCAGGCAGCAAGAACAACCAGAGAGCTCATCCAAGCACAAGTACAAGGACTTGATTAGGTGTCAAACAATCTAATAAGCTGAAAGGATTACGAGTGTGGATGGTAGAGGAACTCATAAAAACTCAGCTAAAGACTAAGGCCTTAGAGCTTACAAAGGTAAAGGCAACCAAAAAAGAAGCAAATTGGGATGTCTTTTGAGATGGCAAGGCTTTAATAAAAAGCCAAGTCCAAAGGCTCTCACTCTATAATTGATGTATGATTTGCTTTTTTTCTACTCTCAATTCTTTTTGTTCATCTTTATTATTGAAAAAGTTGTATATGCTGGAAGTAATATAATTCAATCTTCTTTCCTTTTAAAAAAACAAGTTGTATACGTTGGAAGTAATATAGTTCAACCTTCTTTCCTTTTTAAAAAAACAAGACAAAACAAAACCAAGAGGACATCACCATTGCTTGATTAGTAGATTTCAATTCTAGGACATTAGCTCTTTGAGGCAATCTCAAACACTTAGAGAATCCTAAAGGAGGCTAGAAAATATAAAGCTATAATAAGAGCTATGAGAATGGATAAGCTTAGAGCAGAGTTGGAAACCATTGAACATAAGGCTAGACAATAGGACATTCAAGCTCAATTGCAGTTGTTGCAAAAGAAAAAATAGATCAGACATCAAGAGCTAATCAGAATAAGGGATGCTAAGATTTATTTTTTTAGAATGGTGGGCAGGTAAGATTGATAGACCTTCAAGATCAATTTTAAAACTCATCAAAAGGAATTTATTGAAGAAAATATGAAATTTATCCTTTGGCACTTTCAAAATCTACTCGGTACAACTTTTGGTAATGATGAGGAAATTCTAGACGCATGGACTAGATGCCATCAAGTCAGGCAGAGTATGGTCTCTAATTTAAGCTCATTTATGGAGGTGTCCCAATTAAGTTTTTGCAGTGGGACCTTGGGGAATGGGAATGGATAGATGAAGGGCACCGAGAGAAGGGCATCCCCTTCTTTCGTTGTACATCTATAACAGTTTGCCAGAAGATTTTGTGCCTTTACACATTGACATGCCAAAAACATAGCAGTAATTGAAGGACTCAATGCAATTGATATGTTAATCCAAATCCCTAAACCCTAGACCCTAAATCCTAAATCCTAAACCTTAAACCCTAGACCCTAAATCCAAAGCCCTAGGCCCAAGACCCTAAACCCTAAACCCTAGACCCTAGACTCTAAATCCTAAGTCGTAGACCCTACACCCTACATCCTAGACCCTAAACCCTTAATCATCCACCCTAGACCCTAAACCCTAATTCCTAATCCCTAGACCATATACCCTACATCCTAGAGCCTAAACACTTTTTTTTTCTGAAATCCATTTAGTTTATATTACAAAGAGCAATCCCCAGGATGGAAACAAGCAATTACAACATCAAAAAATCTCATTGTAAGACAAGTATGTAGGACAACATCTATCCAACAAGCACACATGCAATCATAGAATGATTGCCACTGTGACATCTAGAAGAGAGGAAACTTGGTGAAGGTGGCATCACTAAAGAAACTATGTTTTCCATCTTTCCACAGAATCCAAAGTCCCCAATAACGAACCCAAGTGAATAAGGATCAAACCCCTACCTTTGTGGGTGGATCCCAAACAGAGCCTTGAGACACTACTGTAGAACCGGAAGAAGTCCCAAGTCTTAGGACAATAATTCCCTTGGAGCCAAACATATATGACAAACTATAAGAGCAATGTGTCTCCGTGCCAAGAGTTGGCCAATTGGAATAACTACAAGCATCATCCACCACAAGAAAATATGCTAATAGAGAGGAACTTTGCGGCTCCAAGGCTGTTGCAATCTTTTCCACTTACCACTTTCCATTACATATCATAGACCAAATCTGATTTGCTTAATCTAGAAGGTGGAGGCATTAAAACCTTATATACCTTAGCAAACATGATGTCACCCAACAATAAGGGATGACAGGTTGAACTCTGGGAGTGAAGGTCCCAATCCTTAAGGTGAATCACAATCTCAAGTTTTGGCACTAGTGAGAAAGATTTAAGCATTTAAGAAAGATATTGCCACGAAGGTCGATAATGTAGTACCAAACTATAGCATGTGAGGACACAACGAAAGCTGAGAGACACAAGTTTTGGTGGGTACAGAACGCCCTAATCTTCTATTTCATCCATATATATATGTGTTTGAGTATTGTACATAACCAAGGTTAAGGTACAGTGGCCTTTAGCCCCCATAACCTCCCAGTTAAAGGCCAATGTACCTTTAAGGGAGAACAACTAATGAGCATACTATCCAATGCCCATCAATACATGACAATACTCAAACTGCTAACTAGGTAGACTCTTTGTTAGCATATCTGCAGGGTTATCATTTATATGAACCTTGACAAGCTCTATGTGCTTGTCCTCAAGTACCTCCCTGATAAAATGGTACCCGACCTCAATGTGTTTGGTCATTGCATGAAAGACTGGATTCCGTGCTAGCTGAATAGCACTCATGGAATCACTATGCAATGTCGGTACACCTATACGAATCCCCAAATCTCTCACTAGCCGATCAAGCCATATAGCCTCCTTGCAACACTTTGTGGTTGCAACATACTCAGTCTCTATGGTAGACAAAGCAATGCACTTCTGTGCACGAGACATCCACGACCCTGCACCACCTGCAAAGGTGAACACATAACCAGAAGTGGATCTCCTGCTCTCCACATGCCCTGCATAGTTGGAATCTATGTACCCAAATACACGCATCTCTCCTCTACCAAAGCAGATACACACCTCCTTGGTACCCTTCATGTACCTCATGATGCACTTAACTGCCTCTCAATGCCTCTTTCATGGATTAGCCATATACCGGCTAACAATTGCCACTGCAAATGCAATGTCCGGTCTAGTAGCTATCATAGCATACATAAGACTCCCAACCGCTGACGCATAAGAAACCTTGGTCATCATGGCCCTCTCCTCATCTAATTTGGGACTATCTGCCTAACTCAGTTTCACATATGGAGGCAATGGAGTACTTACTTCCTTCCCCCCCTCCATATTGAAATGTTGCAACACTTTTGTAACATACTCCTTCTATGAAAGCTAAAGGAGTTTCCTATTCCGGTCACACGTGATGCACATACCAATAATATGACCTGCAGGTCCCAAATCCTTCATGTCAAAGGCCTCATGCAACTTGTCCTTCAATGCATCAAGCTCATAAGTGTTCTTGCTAGCCAATAGCATATCATCTACATAAAGTGCCAGGAGTATTAGGCTATTATCCTTAGCCCTTTTAGTGTAGAGGCAGTGATCAATCTCACTTCTTCTAAAACCCTGGGATGGAATGAAAGCATCAAACTTGTGATACCATTTCTAGGCACTTGCTTAAGGCCATAGAGACTCTTATTCAGCTTGCAAACCAAATGCTCTTTACCCTTTTCTTCAAAGCCTTCTGGCTATATCATGTAAATTTCCTCATGCGAATCCCCATGCAAGAAAGCTATCTTTACATCCATCTGCATAAGCTCCATATCCTCTATTGCCACAAGTCCAAGTACACATTTAAGTGTGGTCATCTTCACAATCGGAGAGAATATCTCATCAAAGTCCACACCCTTCTCTTGCTTGAACCCTTTAGCAACCAAACGGGCCTTGTACTTAGGCACATCATCACCTTTGACCCATTTACATGGCAATGCTTTCTTTTCATGTGGCAAAGAAACCAAGTCCCAAGTCTTATTCTTTATGAGTGAACTCATCTCTGATTGCATAGCATACTCCCAATGCACCGTTCCTCGTACATCATAGCCTCTCTGTAGCAAGAAGGCTCCCCGCAATTAGTAAAGCATCACATAGTCTACCCCTAGAACAAATCTCTCAGGCGGTCTAGACACTCTAGATGTTCTTCTCAAGGGCATTTCAGCTTGCTGTCCCGCCTACATATCAGCCACATTTGGCTCATCATTGCCACCAATAGATGACCCATCATCTGCCCTTGATTATGTACCTGTGGGAGTACTAGTGGCACCATTTCCTACACATTCGGTGCATGGACAGCTTGCTATCTATCAACATATGTGGGTGGATTCATATCTTGGAAAGTGATTCTCCTCATTTCCACATCCCTCATGGGTGTCTTATGCATCTTCTTCTCATTGAAGACCACATCATGGCTTCATATGATTTTCTTTGCTTTTGGAACCCAAAGATGATAGCCCATCTGGCAATGAACATAAGAGAAATATTGCCTTAGTCTCCGCGTCAAAATTCATATAACCCAACCAATTTTGGTTGCACTACATACAGTTCTATTTTGGTTGCACTACATACAGTTCTATTTACCTTTGATGATCTTTGGTAAGAAGGATATTGCATGCTTCATGTCCACACTTATGGAGGCCTTCTGGATGGCGATCCATGCACGGTTATAGGAGTATTAGGTTACTCTCAATGGAGCACTTCTGTTCGCCTAAGATGCATGGCAATCTAAAAATTTGACCACTAGTAGCCCACTCACTAGGATTTTCTTCTAGGCTATATGGATGGTAGAGTTAAGGGATGCCCCTTTGTCTCCCAAATGTTTTAGTACTGAAAGGAAATATTTTCTCATCTTGAATGGCATGGTCATCACTCTCTTAATGGAAATTCCTGAGTTTGAATTGGTCAAAGGTGGTTGCTTGTCCACTAGCCTTAAACGAGCATGAATGCACATCTCCCACAAATTGAATCCCCTTAAGACTAATAAAATATGAATGACTGATGGTACTTTTCCTTCAACAGTCAGATGCTATGTGGGGGTTGAAGGCCACTGTACCTTAACCCCGGTTATGTACAATACTCAAACACATATATATATGGATGAATACTCAAACACATATATAAATGGATGAAATAGAAGATTAGGGTGTTCTGCACCCACCAAAACTTGTGTCTCTTAGCTTCCGTTGTGTCCTCACAACTGGTATCAGAGCTTGGCAGTAGAGCCTAGCGGTAGCATTAGCAGCCCAGTGCAAGCCTCTAGCCCAGAGAGAGAGTGATGCATCCCAAAGATCCTTGTTCAACAGGAGGAGCTATAAATTTTGGAGCTACTATAGCAGTTGGAGAGAAAGGGGCAAAATCCTCTTTGGGCATTTGTTTTACTGGGTTGCAAAGTTGAAGGTGCAGGATATAAGCAAATCTTCTTAGACACACATATGTAGTGGCACAAATATCTGGAGTTAGAGATAGAATTTCGACTTGAAGTCTTCAAGGAAGTTGTAGATTAGATTGAGAGCTACATTTTCATTTTTAACGTCTCTATCATCCGAGTTTTCAGTGAAAAGTTACAACTCCTGCAAAAAGTGACGAAATTCATTTCCTGCGAGGATTTCATGTGTTGGATCTCCATATCCAGGACAACATTTGCAGTTCTGACACTCCCAGTGGATCCAGAGTGGTCCAAAGATTCTACTTGAGAAGCTGCTTCCAGTTTCGTGAACTTTTGAAGCTGTGGTGAATCTCTGTCTACTCTGACGTCTTCATTTCACCATTTCCTGCGTAAGTGGGATCTCAACATCCAGGCCTCCATTTGCAGAGTTGTCTGTCCCGTTGAATCCAGGACTGCCTAAAACATATGTCTATAAAGCTGCTTGCCATTCCGTGAAGAATAGAGGGAGTTGTGATTCTCTGTGTTTTTCCATGTCTCTTTGAAGGAAATTTCTCAAAGTTTCCAAGACCTTCTCATTGATTGCCATGTGGCATTTTGGATAAGGTTAAGTTTCCTAAGGTTCATTTTTGCAAGTAAATGCAAGGGTTGACTGGCTCTTACTCCATCCTTGGATGAGATTTTGGAGTTGTGGCAGAAGAGAGATATTTACAAATTGTCTTGTTGAGTTTGATTATGCAGTGACCCCCATGTTTTGAGACATCCCTGGTTCTACTTTCACTAGCGGTCATTGCCGTAAGGCCATGATTTCTTGGATATACCTTATGTAGATCACTCTGGTTGCAGTCTAAGGCATGTGCACTCATTTGTGATTTGGATTGGGTTGCAGTGGATGCTTTACAGGCCATTTGGATGCATTGCGATCCTTGTTAGATGCATTGATAGGCCCAGATTGCCTTGTGGGATGCTTTATTGATGGACATTTAGCACATAGATGCTATTTTATGTTGAGGGACAGCTTTGACATATTGGAGTGGATGCACAAGTTGTGCTATGATATTTTGGATGAGACATTATCGATGCTTATGCCCATGGATGATGTTTATGCTTGAGGCATTTGGCTCTTATTGGCATTATATTTGCCATTGTTTTGTCATTGTGGGTTGACATTTTCTTTTGGGCTAGATTTGCTCATATGGATGCATAGTATATGCACATGAGTCAGATGCATTTTGATGCTTTAAGCCTTGAGTTTTGGTGACACTATCCTTCATTAAAGCAGACATATTGGGTGGATCTGGTATTTGGTGTGATTTCTCTTTTGCAGGTACTAGCATTTGGGATTTTGTTTCATTTGCATCATGGCATCCTCTTCCATGTCTGAAAAGGAGTTTTTCAGCATTAAAAAGTTTGATGGGACAAACTTTTCTTTGTGGAAAGAATAGATAAGGGATGTGCTTATTCAAAAGAAGCAGATTAAACCCTTGGCAGGGATTGAAGCTAAGCCTGCAGATATGTCTGAGGATGGTTGGAATGAGTTGGATGCATTAGCAAAGTCTACTATTAGACTTCATCTTGTAGAGTTAGTTTATTTCACAGTAGTAAATGAGCAGACTACGAAAGATTTATGGAAGAAATTGTGTGCCACTTAAGAGAAGGAAACTGCCTCTAATAAAGTTTACCTCATGAAGAGGTTATTTGAGCTACAGATGAAGGAAAGGGTCTTTATTGCTTCTTACTTGAATGAATTCAATATTATTTTCAGCTAGCTTCAGGCTCAGAAGATGAAGTCGAACGTGTAGTGGCTAAGTAGCTAACTTCCAATATTCCTAAATTGGTTGGGTTATACGAAGTCGTACGTGTAGCAGTCAAGTAGCTAACTTCCAATATTCCAACTTCTTTTCAAGCTTTCTAAGCACCCAATTAATTTGTTTGCAATGAGCAACCATCCACCCCAAATGATAACCCAAATGGTAAACAAGATTATTGGGGGCAAAACAATTTCTCCATGCTATAAAAGATGATGCTAGTATTTAGCATAAAATGGTAGAAGCCTAGATTTTTGGAAGTTCACGTGTAGGCCAAGGGCCACCCATACAATGATTAAACACACATGAGTTGCAAAAGATCCTTCTTAATATTCTTAGTATTCTTAGGACTGAAGAGGGACTCATTAGCATAAACTTGTGCAATCATGGGCTTTCCTCCATGAATCTTTAAACCATGCAATGTATATGCGACCACAAGATGATCCATGTATCGAAGCATGGGATGAGTGGCTATTGCATATAGTGATGCAATAAGAGGGCATTCCTGACGTGATAAATCTCTAAACCATGCAATGTATATGCGGCCACAAGATGATCCATGTATCAAAGCATGGGATGAGTGGCTATTGCATATAGTAATTCACTGAGAGGATGTCCTTGAAGTGTTGAATAATGTGTTGAGATTATCACATCAAGGTGCCTAGAGGAATAGATATCTCGATCACCTTGATTGGTTGGTGTAGATCTTGGTTAGGATTTGGATTCGATGATAGAGGCTTGGGTTGGATCACAAGGAGCCTTGGCTGATAGTCAATGCAGACTCTTTGTGCTTTGGCTTACTTTAGTCTTGTGGTTCTCCATCTCATATGCCTCATCCCACGTTGTGGCTCTAGCTCTCTCCTCCTTCATCTCGTTTCTTGACATGAGTAGCTTGACCCGTCTCAGACAGGTTAATAATAGATGGGTAATATAGATTTCTTACCACCCTTTGGTTTTTTCACCTACTAAAGCTATGGACTCATACATAATCTTTGGTTCCTCACATGCTAAACTAAAATAAATTGTTTTCTCAAACGTTCTCATCACCTCCTCCGACCTCATTTGTTTTGTCCTTCCCTCTCTACTTACTCTCCTCTCTTCCTAGATCTCTGTGCACCCTTTGCTCTCTACCTCTCTCTAAATTCCCCTCATTACTTCATGATTCCTACCACCTTGCCTCTAGTCTCTCTCTCTCTCTCTTTATGACCTTCACCCCCTCGCAACAGTTTCTCCCCTCATTGGCACTCCAACTCATTATCCCCTCCTCACCTCCCCTCTCCTCGTAGTTCCTTCACCCTCCCTTCACCTCCCCTCTCCTTGTGGCTTCTCCCTCCACCCCACTTCTTTGCTCACCACCCCCCTTGCACAGCTGCTCTCCACCTTCGTCTTCTTATTCTTGCAAGCTATTCTACCTCCCTATCCCCTCTCCTTATAGCTGCTGTCTCACCTTTCCTCCATGTCTCCCTCCTTTCTCCTTGTGGAACAGTTGCTCCCTTTGCCCCTCAATCTCTATGCCCTACCACTTTCTTTCACCACTTTTTTCTTTCAGATGTCTCTCAAGCCCCTCAATTTTGTCTAGCTCTCCCTCCCCAGTCCTTATGATTGCTCCATTAGTCCTTAACCATTCCCTTCTTCCATAGCTGTTCTCTCGACCTACATCATCTTTGCTCCACCTTCACCTCCCCTCTCCCTACGGTTGCTTCCCCTTGCTTCTGTCATCAGTCACCCACACCTCCACCCCTCCACCCCTCACCTCTCACCAACCCGTTCTTAACCCCCTCACCTTTGCTCACCAACATTCCTTGTGGCTACTCTCTCAGCCTCCCTCACCTTCATTCTACCACCCCCTTTCCTCTCATCATGGTTGCTTGCCCCCTTTACCTCCCCTCTTCTTGTGGCTACTCCCTTAGTCCCTCTATGTGCAAGTGTGTGCTTCCATTCCAATGGCCATGCGTGTGCATGCCCTCCTTCCGTCTGTCTCAAGTTCTAAACATCATGAGAAGGTATTCAATCAAAATGTCTCTCTCTCTCTCTCCCTCTCTCTCGCTTTTTATATATATATATATAATGATAATATCTATATTATATATTATAAATTATATATAATATGTAATATAATACAATATATCATATTAAATATATACTATACTCTGTAGATGTAATATATTATATTTAATATATAATGTAATATAATATTATAAAATATGTATATCATATCTATTAAGTAATATATAATATATTTTCCCTGAGCCTCCCCGAGCCACCTTCTCCTTAAGATATATAGAGATAGAGATAGAGATAGAAATAAAGAAGAGAAGAGATGGTACCAGAGCCAGCCTGAGATACCTCCTTGATGCTTCATTTGGTTGCCATTGTGAGAAGTCGAAGTGCCAGTTCGAGAGTGGAAGGTTTACTAAGAAGGAATATTGTGCAGGCTCCAGATGCGGGCGAGTGCAGAATGACTTTATTGGTTCTTTTTCTTCAAAACTTGTTGTGCTGACCTTATTATCACGAGTGCTTTATGGCTGCGGATTACCATAAGAAGGCTCTATATTTTGCTGTTATGGATTTTTCATTCAAGGCATATACATCTATGACTATCACATCATAGTCATTGGGCGTTGAATTTCTACCCATGGATTCCTCTAGCATATAGCGATGTATTTGTTGCTTCTTGGTCTCCAAGAGCTTATTTGTAGCATCATATATACGTATTGGCTTTCTCATATCTACTTTGTTTTATCATACATACTTATTTCGATCTACAGACCATCACCTTCTGGCTTTAGAGGAGTTCTGCATCTATTTTCTCCTCCTCTATCCTAGGCTACTACATATTGCCTCCCTTGGTTATCCAATATGCTTTCTAGCTGGCTCACCTAATAAATAAAATAAGGGCCTCTAGGTTCCCAGTTGCAAAGAGTTTCTATTGCGGTAAAGACCTTCGTGGGGGTCCAGCCTTTACTTTTGCACCCTATCTCCCTCTCTCCCTCCATTGTGAACCATGTTCCAGTTCCATCGTTGAGTTTTGATTGTTAAATTGAGTTTCCAGCCACTCTTCAAATTCATTTTTGAAGTGTAAGTGCTAAATTTGCATTGCATTAAATATTAAAGCAGTGTTTTGGTTTGAGAAAGATTTCAAGTATCGCCCACCTTGAGACAAATAAAACCCCAAACTTTGCTATCTACACACACAAGTACGTACACGACCTAAAAGCTCCAAGGCAAAAGGAGATATACATAGCAAGCTAGCCTAGGTAGCACATAGATATGAAAAAAATAAGAAAACCCTAGCCTTAGAGCAAAGAGAAAGGAAGCCTCTCTCTCTCTCTCTCTCTCTCTCTCTCTCTCTCTCTCTCTCCCTCCCTCCCTCCCTCCCTCCCTCCCTCCCTCCCTCCCTCCCTCTCTCTCTCTCTCTCTCTCTCTCATGCACACACACACACTTTTTTTAGTGAAACACACACACATGTGCATGCACGCATGCACACACACACACACACTCACACTCATCACTTTGTTTTTTTTGTAAAAGGACTATTTCATTAAGAAGAATGTACAGTCTAGCTGCCCCAAAGCAGGATAGCTACTCCTTAAGAAACTAGAAACATTGACAAACCCTTCCAATTGGACCAAATTGTCTCCATGAGAATGAGCATCTTGGAGAGACCGATGCAAGGATGAACGGAAGAATTGATAAATATCCACGAAAGAGTGTCCGTACAACCAAATGCGATGGCCATGGTATGGTTGAGGGGACAAGCGACAAAGGGGGGCATAGCAAAATGAGTGGAGGGACACGTAGTGGAGGGGTTGAGGAGTTGAGTGGGGGACATGACAAAAGGGCATGACCAACAAAGGGGGTGAGTGGGTGAGGGGGGGGTGTAACAATAGGAAAGGGATGTTCAAAGGAGGGGGTGAGTGGGTAGAGGGGACATGGAAATGGGGGAGGGGATGCATAATGCAAGGGGTGAGTCGGTGACCTGAGGACATGGCACCAAGGGGAGGGGGATACATAGCAGGGGCAGGGGAGGAGTAATTGTGAAGCATATGAGGAGATCTACTGGTCCCTTATCTTTTGGTTGAGTAAGTATAGCTCCTACGATTTTTGTTGCTTACATAAGTGTGGACATGGAAAACCTTGTTCCAAACTAGATTGACTAGGATTAGAGAATAAACCAATGATCTCTTCATTACATCAAAGGTTTGTTGTTGTCTAGCATGCCAACGAAAAGGAACATCATGATGAAGCAACCCTATGAGGGTGTAGGCTATGTCTACAAAGTGCCTAATAAAATTCCTACATAGCATGCACTCCCTAGGCATCAATAGTTGGATTGATCATGAGAATGGCTATGATTTTCTCTAGATTAGGTCACATTCCCATGCATGACATTACATGACCCAACAAGGTCCTCTTGTGATGAGGAATTCACACTCCATTAGGTTGAGCCATGACCTAGCGATCACACTTTTTGAAACACAAGAGCAAGAGACAAAGGTGCTCCTTAACATAGAACTTATTAGT